>NC_092694.1:34605381-35208161 GCF_964275005.1 Diadema setosum | reverse complement strand
GAGCGCTTCGCGTTCTGGCTGGTCGCAGACGGCCCGAGTTGATACAACGCGCGGATCAAAAAACCTATTTGGCGCGCCTAAGTATAGAACATGGCGATCATGAACTGCGTGTTAATTGTCTGAAGTAAGGCCAAGTTTTTTTCCGAAGGCCGAATTAAGCCCATGTACCATTATGCCTCTCTCGCCACGATTTCAGGATTTTCTCAGATCGGGAAGGATCGGGTAAAACATGAGCCGATCTGGACACAGTACGATATTAGAACGCTCTGAGAACGCTGTATTTACAACTAACACGTGCTTTCTACGCTCTTACTGCGATTATCGGGAATGAGACATTACAATTTCTCCCGCTGCAGTTACGCTTTAGAACCATGTAACTACGCTGTCGGTACTATGTTCCCGGTGTTATCCGATCTATGCAAGCTGTATTAACGCTTTGAATGATCTATGTGATCTTATTACGATGTTCCCCTGTCCAGAGAGCTGAAAAGTGCCCGATGTGCCCGATGTACCCCGATTCGGATGCCGATCCTCCGTGTCAGTCAACTTATTACCATGCAGAACCACAGAGATATACTGTGGACCTCGGAGAGGCTCCTCAACTGACGGTTCTTCTGCAGCAATTCCTTATTAACCAAAGACTTGCTGATCTTTCCGAGGCTTTTTCTAATGTCCTTACTTTTATAGTACGTCTTCTTCGTGTTGTAGATGATTTCATACTCTTCAATATTCTACCATGTCCTCTTTTTCCTCCTCTGTTGGCATCACATGCAGTCTCTCTTTCTTCGTCTTGTGGATAGCAGCTGCTTCGCTGCTTTCTTCTCTCCTTTGTCTTCATCTATTCATTTCTTCTTCTTCGTCTTCCAAAGTTTACCCTCCTTCTTCTTCATATTCAACCTCGACAGGTGCAGCGACAATGTTCTCATCCTCCTCAACAGTTTTGCCTCTCGATCGGTTTGTCTCTCTTCTGGCAGACATTTTTGCTTCGAATTTTCCAGTGGGATCGCCTGCGTCCCTTTTAGAGCGGCGAGAGCGGAAGCCGTCCGTAATTGAGTCTGCAAAAGCGTAGGAACAGCACAGCCAAAGCGGAAACAGCGTAATCAAAGCGGGAATGAAGCGTCCTGAGAGCGTCGTAGATCAGTCCTGTATTCTATACGAGAGCAGAGAACGTAGTGAGAGCGTCGTTAAATAGCGCCCTCTTGAGAGAAGCCCTCTGCATGGTCTGATGATAATTCCCGCATTCTCCTCCTCCTTAATCGACGATAATCGCAACTGCACGTTCACATGTATTGAATCCCAACAACCGAACCATCTTTGATAATGTTGTGAAAAAATATCAGACAATGTGTCATAGTAATGAATAATTTTTCTACTATTTTTCTTTCATAATTATTGCTTGGACACGTCCATTAAAAGAACACACACCAAAAAAAAAAAAAAAAAAAACTGACTTTCAAACCAAAATTGTATCAGCTGCATCATTCGACTGTCAATCACTGCTAAAGGACTACGTATTGATAAACGAAAGACCTTAAAATACACGTTCTCCTGGACTCAGCAAAAACCAAAATGTTTCCCTGCAATATCTGAAATTAACCTTATTCGGTAACATGGGAACATGGGAGCTACACGTGTATGCTAAGTCTGCGCAGAAATGTGCTGTTCATGCCTTTTGTTTTGTCATATTATTACTTTACACGATTGACAGATGGTTTCACCGACATGGTAAGTCTTGGTTTGGAATTTGTGTGTGTATGTGTGTGTGTGTTGGGGGGGGGGGGTCGGGGAGGATCCAAGTAGCCTGAAGAAAAATAGTTATACATATACAAAACACTTATATGACAAGTATTCGGGTTTTCATTTGGCAACATAAGTGATGTTGAGTGTATCATGATTCAACACAAGTCAGCGTGCCCTTGCATTACATAGTTCCTTCAATCATGATCTTCACTTCAAAAAGAAAGATATACTTTATCACAGGGAGGCGGGCATAAGTAGGCTTCCTTTCTTATTATTTCACGAGCTATCACGACACGCAATAATGTACCGACCAGTGAATATGTCATTATCCTATTTTCAGTTTAGATTGTTAGATTGTTCTTCTTCTTCGTTTTTATTGTAATTCGATGCCATTCAATTTTCTACATTGTCTCAGGATCTGGTAGCGCGCAACACGGCTCTTAATGCTTTGACAACGACCAGTTGATGAAAGAGCACGAATTGAGAATTCCCACGTTCTGCTGCCTAATGGCATGTATACACAGCTTACGTGGGGTGTGGAAAAGTTCAGTCAGCGCCTTACCCTCCTCAAGTTTTGTGAAGCCCCCTTTTGAGATTATATACATTAAAATACACACTATTGCCAAATTCTCTCTCCGTGTCACTGGTGTGTGGTTGATCATGTACACTTTCAACTTCGGAAGAGTGACTTCGTTGGCAAGCTGCGGTGACGATCCGGCATGCTCAATACGTGAGTATATCATCGTTCAATAAAAGAATATTTATTTTTCACAGATGTACACGTCGATGTTGCTCATGTTTCCTCTAACAGTTAATTTTCACGTGAACTCATATGCGCCTGAAACAAGACATTTCTAAGTTTATTGATTATCAAGTGAATGTGTATGTGTACGCTTTATCACTATGACTACATTGCAGTGCTATCATGGTCATGAATATAATTATCTGCCATTGCAATTTACCAAATTATTTCCTTTGAACAAGAATAGCCTACTTCATGGGAAACCTTCCGTTACTTGCAGGTATAGTCTTGTTATGTATTTGTCGCATACATCGATATGTTTTGTTTCGGAGTTCAAACGAAATGGAAGTGATGAAAAGAACAATTGATGAAGTCATCTCTACCGATACTTGCAGATGGTTATTTCACTGGGTGTTACCAAGAGGACTGCGTTCGGAACGATTACAGGGTCAGTTTCTGGGAGGCAAGCCCAGATAACTGCACTGCGTTTTGCAGAGAAAGCGGATATCCCATTGCCGGAATCTCCAACGGGACGGAATGTACGTGTGGATGCGAATTGTTTTGACAATAGTCAAATGCTGAATTTAACGGACAACTGCGGGATACCTTGCCCAGTGGATACCAAGCGTTGGTGCGGAGGATGGGGGAAGGTATTGACCTGCATAGGTGAGTCTTGACCAGGAGCAGAGTTCTGCAACGGTTGCATGGGTGTGTGTTTTTTTTTTCTATGATACTTGAACAAAATACGGGAATAAAGTTTTCGCCGAGTTATCGGTAACCCTACTTTCGTTTTGAATTTTAAAGAAACAATCAGGAAAAGGATAAATTCTCATAGATACGTGCGCCACATTATGCGTATCCGCATGGCTACGCCATTATCATGTCAATATAACCATGATAACCGTTTGATATTATTATGCTGCCAGTGATCTTTGAATGAATGAATACATAAGCGAATAAATGAATAAATCAGTGAATCAATGGATCAATGAATGAATTAATACATTACCCTGCATCCCAAAGACAACAAAAAGTCGCCAGACATGGATTTTTGGTAAAGGGCAGATTCTGAAAGAAGAGACTCTAAGCTTTAAAATGAGGTATAAGTCAATTCAAATGGACTCTCCTAAGCTATCTAAATATTGAAAAAAGCATACACTCTGGAAAATTAATGTAAAAATAAGTTGGTTGACCGGTTTTACCTTCTTTGAGTCCTCATGTAAAATCAAGGGTGCGAATTTTTGTTGGTTTTGTGATACACAGTCACGTATAAATAATAGATGAGGAAAATGGGTCTGTAAGCATGTGTTTGTATATTTCAAAGTTGCATCATTAAAAAAAAAAAAAAACATACGATGAACAGACATTCGTAACCTTTCTCTGTGAATGGCGAGATCAAAGTTAGTACGTGGTAGTATCGAAAGAATATACCAAAACATAATACGCACTTATGCGACAGGATAACGCGTGAAATGGGCACATCAAACGTGTGATACCTTGATCACGTGATTATGTCACTTGTTCTAAGATCTTGTTTGCTCTGATAAGACGATATTGTGCTCCAACATAATTCATTCATCATCAACCCTGTTCCATTTGACCGACTTTTTCATTTTACTGTCTTTGTATAAATGACCACCATTATAGTCAATATATATATATATATATATATATATATATAGGAAGAGCTTGCTTCCAAAAGACGCTAAATCCTTCATTTTTCAATGGATTTAGCGCCTTTTGGTTGCAAGCTCTTCATATATATATATATATATATATATATATATATATCGATCGTCTGGATTAATGAACACTACTAACATGTCATGCAATCTGTCTTCTATTTTCCACAGTCACCCTTTTTAATAACTCGACGGGAAGTGCATGTGATCAGCCGAGTGGTAAGTGTCTGTTTTGAGAGGAAAGTCTTTAATGGAGGGATTGGTCCCCTTTATCAAGGATAGCTCACTATTAGAGGGACAGTTCCCCAACTTAAGATACCGTAATACTTGAAGTCGACAGTGTGAATAGAGTGACTGTACAATCATATTATGTGTGTCGGTGAAGTGATTTTTTTTTCTCCAAAAACAAGCAGGACTGTATTTAGTTTATATGTATGTGACTGTGTTCACACATACATCGCAAATATCATAAACCAAAGCCATCCTGAGGGTGAATAATTGAAGAGTTTGTTTGCAAAAACCGATAAGTCCATATTTGTCAAATGGAGATATTTGCGATTAAAGGTCAAGAAAAATAAAGAGAATGATAAGAAAATTTTTGCTTCTTTTAACCATAACTTCAAAAATATACCTTAATATGCAGTGACCAATTTATCATTTTAAAGGTATCATTTTGTACTTTATGACAGAGACCGTACTTCAAAATCTTCAAAAATGGACTTATCGGTTTTTGCAAACAAACTCTCCAATTGTCCCGGCAAAGACACATTTTCTTTTTTTTTTTTTTTTTGATGGAAGACTGTTCTTGTTTTACCTAATTTCTAACGAATCAACACTGATCATGCTCGACCGATATTTCGCCAGAAATTCCAACTTTTACACGACATCGTTCTAAAATGTAAATAGTCTGATTGACAAACCCAGATTTGTGCCTAACCGCTTTTTCCCCTTTTATTTTACGTTGCCCAAATCCGAATCTGGATGATGCAACTCTTGCCTCCTTGAGGGTGTCGACATAATCAAGATGGCCGCCAATATGGCTGCCAAATTTGAAATTTTGAATGAATGAATAAATCAGTGAATCAATGGATCAATGAATGAATTAATACATTACCCTGCATCCCAAAGACAACAACAAGTCGCCAGACATGGATTTTTGGTAAAGGGCAGATTCTGAAAGAAGAGACTCTAAGCTTTAAAATGAGGTATAAGTCAATTCAAATGGACTCTCCTAAGCTATCTAAATATTGAAAAAAGCATACACTCTGGAAAATTAATGTAAAAATAAGTTGGTTGACCGGTTTTACATTTTTGAGTCCTCATGTAAAATCAAGGGTGCGACTTTTTGTTGGTTTTGTGATACACAGTCACGTATAAATAATAGATGAGGAAAATGGGTCTGTAAGCATGTGTTTGTATATCACAGTAGAGATTTACACTGTAATATTATTTTAAAGTTGCATAATAAAAAAAAAACACCAACATACGATGAACAGATATTCGTAACCTTTCTCTGTGAATGGTGAGATTAAAGTTAGTACGTGGTAGTATCGAAAGAATATACCAAAACATAATACGTACTTATGCGACAGGAAAACGCGTGAAATGGGCACATCAAACGTGTGATACCTTGATCACGTGATTATGTCACTTGTTCTAAGATCTTGTTTGCTCTGATAAACATAAGACGATATTGTGCTCCAACATAATTCATTCATCATCAACCCTGTTTCATTTGACCGACTTTTTCATTTGACTGTCTTTGTATAAATGACCACCATTATAGTCAATATACATATCAGGTTTTTGGAGTGGGAATAAATATAATATATATATATATATATATATATATATATATATATTATTTTTTTTAATATGTATATATATATATAGGAAGAGCTTGCTTCCAAAAGACGCTAAATCCTTCATTTTTCAATGGATTTAGCGCCTTTGGTCGCAAGCTCTTCATATATATATATATATATATATATATATATATATCGATCGTCTGGATTTGTGAACACTACTAACATGTCATGCAATCTGTCTTCTAGTTTCCACAGTCAGTCGTTTTGATACCTCGACAGGATGTGCATGTGATCAGCCGAGTGGTAAGTGTCTGTTTTGAGAGGAAAATCTTTAATGGAGGGATTGGTCCCCTTTATCAAGTATAGTTCCCCAACTTAAGATACCGTAATACTTGAAGTCGACAGTGTGAATAGAGTGACTGTATAATCATATTATGTGTGTCGGTCAAGTGAATTTTTTTTTCTCCAAAAATAAGCAGGATTGTATTTAGTTTATATGTGTGTGACTATGTGTTCACACATACATCGCAAATATCATAAACCAAAGCCATCTTTGAAGGTGAAATTGTTGTCCCGGCAAAGACACATTTTTTTTTCTTTTTGTTGATGGAAGACTGTTCTTTGTGTTACCTAAATTCTAATGAATCAACACTGATCATGCACGACCGATATTTCGACAGAAATTCCCACTTTTACACATCGTTCTAAAATGTAAACAGTCTGAATGCCAAACCCAGATTTTTTTTTACCTAACCGCTTTCCCCCCTTTATTTTACGTTGCCCAAATCCGAATCTGGATGATGCAACTCTTGCCTCCTTGAGGGTGTCGATATAATCAAGATGGCTGCCAATATGGCTGCCAAAATCTGAAGTTTCTATATGATTATTTGTCTCTTTAAATGGTAAAAAGTTGATAGGGAAAATAAAGTTGCTTTGATATATTTCGATGATGATGAATTGTGAAAATTTGACAAGATATCATGGTTTTACCCTATTTCCTGGGTGCATGATGCTGGTCTGGGTGAAGCAACTCTTACACTTCTTATGGTCGACATAAAACTAAAAGTTATAGAAAATTGCCGCAAAATATGATCTTTAACTATATTCCTTAAGTTATAAACGATGAATAAATAGAAAGATATCATTAGTTCACCCTATTTCGAGGGTGCTGAATTCGACTCAGGTTGATGCAACTTTTTCGTCCTTGATGGTTTTGAGATCTTCAGAATTTTTGGCGGCCGTTTTAGTGGCAACCTTAATTTAATAGATTCAAGGCGCTGACATTGAAAGCGGAAGGTTTAGATGCTTCTTGAAAGTACTTTGTGAAATCATAATATGTCTCAGATCTGCATGGACAGTGCTCCAAGTCCTGGGAGCAAGTTCACCGCAGATTGTCATGTTTTATCAGATAAAGTCAGCTCCAGTTTTCTCAACCTTATTCAACCTGCCTTTACTCAACGGGACTTGACTTTAGAACATACTTTATGAATGGTAATGATAATAGTGATGATAATTAGAAGGTAGTTATGCCACAATCATGGAGTAATGATTATAGGAAGCTTTAGATTTTTTTCCAGACCTGCGTATCTTAAAATAACTATATGTATATCTCTACAGATGACTTAAATAATCTATATTAGATACAATAGTTATAAAGAATCTTGAATGATATATTTTTACTCATTAATTATCTAGCGATCCACGTCCAACAAGCTTTGCTTTTTAGTGGATCACTAGTTTCCGTAATTATTGTTGTTGTTATATTATAACTTATCTTGTATACTACATGGATCTTCTGCAAATGTTTGAACAATATCAATTCATGACATGTATCCTTTGTACTATGTTTTGATTTTCGTTGATTGGAAATAAACTACATGTATGATTGAATTAATTTGCGGCGCGAATGTTTGAGACTATGTTCGCGTTAGGCGTTCTCCTCTCTCCCTGCGTCGTGCTGAAAAGTACACTGTAGCTTTAGACTACGCTGGGACTCAACCTATAAAAAAACAGAATGTCGCCCTCATAATTATCATTGGTGCATGAAGTAGCTCTCTACGTCGTGAATTGAGCGGACGTAAAAATAGCGCAGAACGCTTAGTAAAAACTCAGACGACGCAAGCTATAAATAGATCGACTTTGATACGCAATTTTGCGCATGCTCAGAACAGTTTTTTTTTTCCTCTGAACGTCCCCGTCGCAAAAATCTAAAGCTCCCTCATGAGAACGCGAGATGTAGCAACAATGGCAACAGTCAAACAAGCTGATAACATCGACATGAAAAAGAAGTGTAAGATATACTACTGTAGTGTCCTGGAAATAAGTTAACATCGATATAGAAGAGGTTCAGATAATAAAATTATCTTCATTTCATGCATATTATAATATGTATTTATAATATATGAAAACACCGTCTTTGTCTATTTATTTATCATTTTCTCTCCCACCCTCCCCCATCTCTCCATCTCTTTCTCTCTTTACCCATTCCTTTTCTCTTTCGGTCTCAACAGACAAGTTTGCAGAACCTCGCGACCTCCTTTTTTTATGTGATATTCTCTGCGGTCGGAAGTGCTCTAATAAGTGCGCTATCTGCGTGCCGCTAACTTGTTGTATTGTCAGAAGGTACGTATCTTTATAGAACAAGTGATTGTCACAGTGTGTTACACGTGAACTAGCTTATTGGTCTAGATGAGGCAGTTTGATCACCCGAAATGAAATATGAGAAGAGATAAAGTACCGTTGAAATTATGTGTACATTTATTAAAGTGTAATCAAGTCTTCAAATCATACATCCGGTCGTACAATATAATAGTCTTCTGAGCTCAGAGCTTAACATATCTCGCAGATTAAATGACTGTTATCTCATATATCAAATACTAACAACCTTCTAACTCAAAACTAATAACTCTCAATGTTAATCTTCCGACTTATAAACTGAGTAACCAAGTACTACAACACTTCTCACAATATTGACTTACGAGACGGCGTGGGCATGTGGCTTGCCACAACAAATCATATCCCTGACCATAATGTCGGTCAGCATTCAGAGTTCAGTTCAATACAAACTTGTGGTTCCGGTTTATCATTTATTGGGAAATGTTGTCATACTGACTTTGCTTCGCGAATCGGCGTTCTCCATATGCGACGACAGCCTTGCGTCCTTGGAGACGGCGAACGCGAAGCGCTTGGAGAATGTGTCGGGGCGACAACGACGTCCTTCGACCGGTCGACCGCGGTTCAGCGAAGGCGACGGATCCAGCCCGTGTAACCGGCGTTATTGTGGAGGGGGTGTGTCTCGGACTCGGCGAGGGAAATCCGGGCAACCGGATCAGGCAGCGGCTGAATGGGAGACACCTGTGGAGTCTCGACCCGATGATTGTGTGAGCTTATGTAGACGAAGCTCCACTATGCCCTTAACAGCCGTCTGGAAAAATATTACAAACAACATCTTATACGAGACAACTGTCTTACAATAATTATTCACTTCTATAATACCTTTACCTTGTTGCCGTCTTCGACTCGCAAACATAATGAGGGCATTATATATACATTCAAACAGCCTATTTTAGCCCTTTATATAAGGAATACAGAAATATCACAAGGGCCTCTCAATTATACCCTAATCTCAAAATATACAGCAGACAATTAAACCTACAGCATCATCATCATTAAAATTCACTACGCGGGGACATAATTTCGCGTATTACACTGTACTCCAGACTTCAGCTATCAAAATTACTCCTTTTCCTTACAATTATCTTCAGTCCTCCTCATATCATACTCGAATACAAACAAAAAACCCTATATCAACTTTCTCGAGTTAACTTAAACTGTATTCATATCACAACTTCAGACAATAAGGAGGGGCTTCTAAACTGTCCGGGTATCAATAATCATAGAATACGGCTTACCGCCAGAAATATAACTATACAATACCAATTACTATCTGAGCAAACTCAAACCATTATCCATACTACAAAATTTATAAATAAGACAAACGGAAACTTACAGTTGGGCCTTGGACACCCCAGTTGTGGCATCACTGCTAGACAAGGCTCTGCAGCGTCTGGTCTGTCTGGTGGCAAGACAGGGTGTGGCAGCTTCACTTCTTGTGAGCCTGCCTATACATACGCTGGCTGCTGCAAACTTAGCTATGCTGTGGAACAATAGCTGTCAAACACCTGCATGTGGGATGCCTCCAACCCGGCTAAATTCATATGCAAATTCACTTCCTCCCAGACTGGAGGGTATTTAAATTAGATTTAAATCAACTCCTTACAGTGATAACTGCTCCTTATTTGTGTTCGATTCCTTCTAATACATGGCAGATATTGTCAGCCTTCCTTCATGCTTTATGGTAGATATCACCTATTTGTTATTGCTCTTAAAGATTGTTGGCAATAGTGGTGGAAATTAAAATTTAATGCGTTCCATTAAAAATGCATGTTCATTTCAGTTCAGTCTACTTCTGCATTCCGGTTTCACCACAATACGTAATAAGATTTGACAACAGGGGCCTATGTCGTGCATTATCTGTTATGTGGAATGTACTGTTATAGCGTCGATTGTAACATTCACTTATCGATGCATAACTGTTAGAAAGTGAAAATAAATGAATGCAGGCATGCATAAATGAATGAATGATAAGGAAATACTTTCAACTTACTTGGTTACAGATTAATATCACGACCCAAAGGTGACCCTGCCTTACAGAACCCCGCTATCGAAGATAACACATGCGAGTGCCCTGAGTTGCAGCACATCTACCACGATCAGATCTACGTGACACCAGATCCAGCTGAAAAGCAAGAAGGCGCTTGAGCCACAATACCAGGAGCTTGCTAAAGTGAATTTAGAAAAAAAAAAACCTTGCACCCCTACACTCTTATATATCTGGATGGGAGTAACTATGATAAGATAATGCATTGTGAATATTAGCATGCTTTCGAGAGATGCAAAGGCTTATACTCGCAGTCTAAATCAAACTATTATGTCAGTTAGACAGGTAACGATGTTAGCGTTCCATATCTCTTCCACTTTAAAAAGAAAAAAAAAGAAGAAGAAGAAATTACAAAAAAAAAAAATACCATGAAAATTTCATGTAGGCCTATTCAATACAAACGATTCAGGAACCATACTTTCCTTTCACATTATCAAAATCCCAAAAAGATAAAAGTATATGCGGAGATTACTGCATTTTGTGTTGACAGGGAACGTTTGATTAAAGGTCCTGTTGTGATTGAAAAAAAAAATCAAGATATCGTTTTGATGCACATGTGTAGGTCAGTTGTATCACAAAACATCCTACCATGTAAAATGTTAGCAATAAAGCCTAAAATATAAGGAGATATCATTATTTTTCTCATTAAACCGTAACTTTAGACGGTTTAGACTGGCAAACAGTTTTATTTTAACTATTGTTCACATTTTTTTTTTGTATTTAACAATACTTAACATCAATTATACTGCTTCAATCACTTTTTACACTGTTTGTTTCCATCCCTAACTCACATTTTAGAACTATTTTGAAGCACTTATGCTGGGTTTTGTTTCATCTGCAAATGGTGAACTATGCCTTCAAGATTTATGTGCCAGTTTTTAGACATCAGACGAGGCAACATTATCATGTAATCAAAACTGCATTTGTAACATGGACAGGTGGAGCAATGTTTAAGAGAGATTTCAATTCAAGATTCAAGATTCAAGATTCAAGATTCAAGATAATTTATTGTCATGTATGAAATATACATAAAATTTGTTTTCGGACATACATAAAGATAGAGGTGCATAAATGAAGAATATAAATCATGAAATAAGTTAACATGAGTTTTATACCATACATACATAAAATATATACATTTAATAAAAAAAAAAATATTGCAGGAGAAAATAAGCGTATATAAAATATGCATTTTTTTTTCCCTTCGCCCTATTCACCCCATCCAGGCACTTCCATATGCTAGAGCACTCCTCCAGTTGAGACTTTAACACATGTTCTACACACCACCACTACCCCCCCCCCCCGACTCTCAAGAGAGTACACTTCCACATACACACCCACACACACACGCACACACACACATACACGCACACACACATACCCCACACCCGCGAGTTACACCCATATAAACTTATACATACACACACACACATACACCAAAACTATCACCTAATCAACGTGAAAGAGCGCTCCAGCACACAAAAAGCCTGGGCAAGGATAGGAGACAGTAAATCATCTCAAAGAGAATTTGCTGCGTGACAAAGGCTATAAAAAAAAAGAGACATTCATACACCATACTAAAATATAACAGGCAGTGTGACGTATTGCAATGAAAACTCTACTGGTTTTTTATCGTAATCTATTACAAAAGTAAACATAGCTAAAGATTTAAACCAACAGTGCTATTTAACACTATGTTCCAGTCAGATGAAATAGATAAATAAAAATCTTCCAAGCATCCAGAATGAAAGAGGTTTCAAACAAATCGGAAATAAATTAAGAGAATTACGAGGCTCACTCTGACTAACGGAACCGTTATGAACAATTTAAGTATTACAGGTAGATGCACTTATTCTTTGTCAGTGGAATATCAGCGAAAACGTTTAAGTAAACCCTTATGGAACAAACACAGTGTTACCACACCAAGTTCACATAGTTAACTATAGGTAAAATGTGTTTTATATTATGGTCTGTTCACAGTGTTAACACAGCGTCAAATTACAAACTATGTGGTTCACCACATACAATTCACATAGTCGTACACAGTTACCACAGCTTACCACATAATGGTCACAATGTGTTATATGCTGCAGTATGTGGGCATGGTGTGTTCATAGAGTTGTCACAGTATGAATTTTCAGACTATGTGGTTAACCACATAATTATCATATGGTGACATGCAGTTACAACATAATAACCACTGTGTGTCACATATTTGCAGTCTATGGGAATAGTGCCTCCACAGAGATGTCACAGTGTGAAACGATGTATTATGTGGTTTATCTTCTACTAGCCACATAGCAGTATACAGTTACCACAGCTACAACATGATAGTCACAGTGTGCTACATATTTCAGTCTGTAAGAAAGATGTGTTCACGTAAGAGCACAGTGTGTATCTAAAACTATTGGACTTATCACATGTTGATATCGTATAAATCACAGTTACCACAGCTTACCATTTAATGACCACAGTGTGTCACATACTGTAATATATATGTGAAATTTGTGTGCCCACAGAGTTGCTACAGTGTGGAATTCTAGCCTATGTGGTTCTTCACCGAAAGTCATATAGTAATCACAGTTCCTTCAGCGCTTGCCACACAAATCCACACTGTGTCACAGCAGTATGTGGAAATATTGTGTCCGCCGAATTGTCACAGTGTGAAATTTTAGATTATGTGGTTTCTCACCCAAAAGTCACACAATGACTCGTCATGTACCACAGCTTACCACAAAATACCCACAGAACGTGTCACGTGTTGCAGCATGTTGACATGTAGTGTTGCAGATTTGTCACTCTATAGACCGACCCACAAGTGAATGGCGATGGGGTATGTCATTAAAATCATGATAATAATATTGCTGGGGGAAACATTCATTCAAAATATGAACGGGACACGGGATATTCCAGTGGAATTTTGGGACATATTATATCACAGGACAATACCACACAGGACTACCACAGGACAATACCAAACAGCAGTACCGCTCAGGAGTACCACACAGTAAAACCACATAGTACAGTATATCGCACAGCAGTAGCACATAGCAATACTTGATACCACAGAGCAATAACTCAATGAGGCAAAACCGCACAAAATACAATACAAAGGAAAGTACCACAGAAAAATCAACAGGGTATTCTTTTTTTTTTCTTGATATACTATACCACAAGACTACCACGAGACAATACAATGTCCCACATAGCAGGACCACACAGGAGTATCACGCAGCAGTACCAATTACTGGAATAAAAAAAAAAAAAAATGAATAAACCACACACATTTATTCCAGAATTTAATTAATAGATGAGTTGTGTGAATTATACAAATTAATTCAAGCAGCATTTAACCTGGCCTAAGCTCCTACAGTATAACCTATTAAGTGGGAGTGCTGAGGTACAGTATGTGATACTTCATGTGGTATTTCTGGGGTATTCCCGTGTTTTGTTTTGTTTGTTTTTTTCTCTGAGGTACTCTTGTGGTAACCCTGTGGCACAAATTTTTACATAGCTCATGAATATTCAGAAAAAGAAAGCAAAATTTTAGAAAATACATATAAGATTTCTAATATTTTTTTCAGAGTAATTATGACGGGACTTTCTTTGGACTTTATTAAAGATTGTCTAATAATGTTATAATATTCCCAATGTCATAAATTTTGTTTGAAAGTGTAATTTCATATCTTGATAATAAAGTATTGTGTAGTTAGTAACCAATTCCTAATGCATTACGAAAAGATATATATATATATGTATATATATATATGTATATATATATATATATTTATATGTATATATATATATATATATATGTATATATATATATATATATATATAACTGTTTGTTTGCAAAAACCGATAAGTCCATTTTTGAAGATTTTGAAGTACGATCTCTGCCATTAAGTACAAAATAATACCTTTTACATGATATATTGGTCGCTACATAATATAAAGGTATATTTTTGAACTTATGGTCAAAAGAAGCAAAAGTTTTCTTATTATTCTCTTTATTTTTCTTGACCTTTAATCGCAAATATCTCCATTTGGCAAATATGGACTTATCGGTTTTTGCAAACAAACTCTTCATATATTATATAATATCATATATATATATATATATATATATATATATATATACGTACTGAAACACCCGTGGACTAACTAGGAATAGGATGACTATTATAGATCTATTTAGGACTAGAATGGTAGTAGGTCGTATGGGTTGTTTGAGGTGGGACAGGTGATATAGGTAGGGACATGTTTGTCCTGAAATTCATCCCTCGCCCATTTGGTAAATTCTGGCATATAGTTATGGCTATTGATTGGCCCAGATTTTTTTTTTTTTCGAGTGTTGTTGATAATACGCGTGCAGAGTGAAAGACTGTGTATATAACACAGTGTGAGACTGTGAGAGGCTGTGGTAGATAACACAGTGTGAAAGACTGTGGTAGATAACACAGTATGGGATGCCTCATTTTGACATACTGTGTTACCTTCAGTGTACCACAGTATCCACCCTGTGATTTTCCACAGGGTGATAATATTACCACATGTCCCAATTTCACAGGTAACCATAGTGTGACATAACATATTGTGTTTCACCCTGTGAATCACAGTGTGTTTTACTTTGTGGCAACACTATGACTGTTCCATAAGGGAAGAGTGCTCTATCATGACTGTAGGCCCTATACATGATATCCTGTACATGTATTTGGCTGAGGGATTTCTGAGGGCGTTCTAGGATGCTTTGCTGAATATACTAAATATGTCTCCGAAGTTCAAAAGATCCATCGCACAAAGTATATAGTATTGATTATTATCCATACAGAGGATTTTTAGAGCCCAAATACAAGTGTTATTTTGTCGACGCACCTCATAACCTCCGACCCACTTAGAAAGTTTGTTGAACTCGACCAATATTTTTTGCCGAGGCGACCAATATTTAAAATACTGGACGGCAAGAGGGGGATTCCCCAAAGTTTTTATAAACTGCACCGTGATTGGTTGAGATATACGAGATGACCCGAAATATGAAGTAAAAACGTCTGTGAGTGGTCAATCACGAATTAACTAAAATATCGTTTTTTCAAGAATTTTTTATACAAACAAATTTCATATATTAATTAGTTAAGGTTGTTTTTCATACAATTTTTCAAAATATCACTTTTATAACAGGAAATTAAATTTAGGTTTGATTAAAACAAGTTGCATTTTTTTTTTTTTTTTTTTTTTTTTTTTGTGCAGGCGACGATCGATCAGCTCAGCGCTACTGCACTGCTATAGATAGCCCGCGATATACAAATACATATAGCCGGCCGGCCCCGCCGCTTGCATTTGCATGCATGTTACGTTATGTGTTAATTCGATCTTCCACGATCTGCGGTAGATGTGACGTGAATTATGTCTCAGATCTCGGATACAAGAACATGGTTGTTTTGGCCTCGTTCGACGTTGATCTAAGTTTCCTTGGAATGTACATCAAAATACATAAGTCACTGTTTTATCTGGGAATGAAGTGGATTAACTTGCACTGTTCTAGAGTGTACCATACCCCATACCAGGATCAAGTACAGTAGGAGACCATACAGCACTCAGAGACAGAAAGGGTAAGTGAAAATATTCTTTGCTAAAATCATCTGTAGGATAATAATGATAATATTGGATGTCCTATTTTCGGTCAATACAAAGAAATATTGGACTCGCTAAGCAAAATATTGGACTCGTCTTCGACTCGTCCAATATTTGTACATAGCTCGTCCAATATTTCCTTGTATTAACCTCAAGACCATCCAATATTATATAAATATTTCACCCCATTTTATGTCTGGTAAGATAAACAATCTAACTGTGAAGTTTATAGGAGGATTGAACGAATTCTGTTAGATTTTGACACTGATCTACTGCACACACACACAAAAAAGACTATTTGGGTGGGATCAATTTACAAAGAAAAAAAAACATAAACGGCACTTTGGAAAGAAAATGCAACTTTATTAGATGTTTTATGCCATCTGCAACCATTCCTTAGAGAAGAGAGGTAGAAATGTAGTAACCAATGTGCTAGTAACGCATTCTATTACTGTAAATGAATATGCATCGTTTAATAATCATTCAAAATACAAAGTGTACCACTTTTATGAACTATTGTACCAAGTTAAGCTTCCAAGGATGGAATCTTGGCTTGATTTTTTAAGTGTAATCTGAACAGAAAACTGGAGCTGCACATGAACAATGCTGAATAATGTTGATCCATATCAATTCAAATTATACAACGTAAGAATATCATTTTTTTTAAACTGGCATTTCTGTGCAACGCAACAAAGTATTCCCATCTTCTGGAAACAATTAATGCAAATATATTTCCTTTCTTAAAACGACTTTCACACTGTAGAAGTTAAAATTACATGTTGATAATAGACAAACACGGACACACGTTTTAGAAACTACATTTTAAATAGTCCATGACGCTAAAAAGGTATCACACATTTCCTTGATGATACCAAGAAATGTTGCTCGCTTCATCAGGAACCACGTTCATATATAGGAAAACAATACTTTATTATACATACATCTAAGGAAAGGGAGTCTCCCCATTGAGCATTTCCGCTTCATTGATGCAACTACAGTTCAGCTTTTAGACGTTGAATTGGCACCATTGTATTGAAGACCTGAATATAAGAACGACCCAGGTCCAATTTTTGGCCAAATTCAGTTTGACATGGGAAATTGCAGCTTATGCATGGACTCATCTTGTGTATAAATGATAAATCCTAATTACCCCCGGAAGTGCCTGAAATGAATGAGTTAAATCTTATATGAATGTAAGAATGAAGGACTTGGGTCATTCTTACATTCATATTATAGCGCCCTCTCTTGTCCTTCTCTCATCTCTATAGCAGAATATCATGTATATGATTCAAAGAACGACCAAGAACCCAAGTCCATATGATTCAAAGAACGACCCAAGTCCATCACACAAAATGGCCTCTCCACAATTAATGTAAATGTTAATTGTCATAATAATATATGTTCTAATTTGTATATACAATATACTAATTTGTATATACAATGTTGCCTTCCCATCATAGTTAAATAGAATATTATTAGACAAATAAAAAAGATATGAAGTTTTTTTTAAAGTTTACTCGAAATGGTCTTCCGTGGACTTGGGTCGTTCTTATATTCAGATACTCAATTATATAGCAAGTTGGAAGATCACAAAAGTTGTTCTTATCTCTTGAATAGTGTTGTAGTGTTGTCATTGCTTTTGAAAGTGTGTCTTCCCCTCTTACTAGCATTTATTATTAGAGTACAGTCAGTTGTGTGTGCGTGCAAAGTAACAATGTGTTGGCATACGTTGGCATAATAGACTGAGAGACCCACAGAACAAAAGAAAGAGCAAAAACGAAAGCTTTCTCATGCAGCTTTCACACATGCATTCTCACTACATGTGATATACTTTTAATGGACTATCTAACGATGTTTCCTGTTTGAAATATGTCAGCTATAGGGACCTATACGCGCTATCAGACTGTTTTCTAATCGTGAAGACATGGAAAGATTTATGGCAAACAAGGAGAAAAAACTCACACATACACACAAACTAACAGCGATAAGAGCTTCGGAAAGATGAAAGTGTTAAAAAAAAGGAAGTTTTTTCCATGGTATACTTTCAACCCAATGTGTGTAATTTGCTCGTGCCCTCAATGGACAATTCCAATGTAAAGAGTCACTGCGCAAAGATTGATATACGTATCGGTATTTTCCACGTTTCGAACTTCGAATGTTATAAGATGGAGTCTCGAATACGCCATTTGAAGTTCCAACAAGAAGGTTTTTATTTACAAATATTCAAGCGTGTTAATTCTGTATGAGGGTGTGTGTGTGTGTGTGTGTGTGTGTGCGTGTGTAGCAGGGCCTACTATAGGATCTTAATAGAAACGGCTTATGCTGTTTGTGCCATCCTTACAACGTTCGCTTTACTTGATATAGTTGGGGGCCTAAGGGCTCAAAATGGGCTGTTTGGTTCAAATTCTTCCAAAAGCACCAAATTTGGCTCATAGGTCCCTTGAACCATACTCTTTCGATTTTTGATGGGCGCCAAGACTAAAAACCCTTGGGGCCGCCATATTGGTGAAATACAATATGGCCGCCATCCAGGTTAAAGGTCAACTGCAGTTACAAATTGAAAAGGTTGATCAAAGTAATGAATCCTATGTGGAAGGGTTTACAGGGTTAGAGAATGTGATTCTAAATGTCATTTCTGCAATTCAAGGTCACTAATCACCTCTCAAGGTCACTTTCAAGGTCAAATAAGGGTCAAATCAGGCATTTCGGGCATTTTTGGAAACGGCGTCTGTGAGCATTCAACTGGAATTTGCTGGTACACCTATTTTGTCCCATTTGTCATTTCTTCCATACTGTTTCAATGATCAATTAGGGCCAAGAGCGGTTCCATCCCCCTACATAACAATAATGATTATGACAAATAAATGAAAAATTAGATATATAATATATGTATATATATATATATGTATATATATATATATATATATATATATGTATATATATATATATATATATTGTGAAAACTTTGAGCACAGAAAATGGGTTTCCATCGGTTTCGTTTTCTTTCCTCATTTTCTTTGCTCAAAGTTTCGCTATTTATCATTTGTTTCTGGTCAGTTTTCCCTTTCTTTATGTATATATATATATATATAATATATATATATATATGTATATATATATATATAATATATATATATATAAATAATAAATATATATATATATATATATATATGCTTAAATACGGCTGCCATCCTATTCCAAGGTGCTGAATCAGGGTGCAATGGTAAAGAGGGTAGTAAACACACCTAATCTTATTTTGTCTTCATTTTTCCTTCTGACGAGATAGCTGGATAGCCCGTATGCAACTAGATGGTCTGTTTGTAAAGCTGGCCAGTTGTATGTGTACTTGGGGTGGACCACTTTACCGGTTTATGCACCTGGAGTTTTCCGATAACAGAATGCCGATTCGGGTCTTTTCATGTGTCTGGGTTTGTGATTCTTTCACACAAGGGACTTCCACTTTTTATATCCAAGTGATGAGGTGCAAAGTGTTGTGCCTCTACTAGAGTGGACGGTATGACAACACACACAATTAATTGCTTAGCTAGACTTAAGATAAGTGGGATTCGAACCCGCGCCGGAACACAAGTCCCTAGACCGCAAGCCATATGCTACCGACTGAGCCACCTCGTCACCTTTCATGGTCAATTATATAACTTTCCAGCTGGCAAGCGATATGATTCTCCTCCTGCTGAAATTGGTGTATGCCTGCTCTCCCTTGGCAAGACAGCGTCTGCTTCTTCAGTGAAGGAAGCAATGGCCGAAGCTTCCAGGGAAACGAGTTCCTCAATCCAGGTCAGACCAGTTTTCTAGGGGCAGTAAACTAAATTTGATCATTAAAGTCCTTTAATGGCAGTATCTTATCAGAGTAGGTGAAGACAATTCAGCTGAAGGTTTTTTCTTATCTTTTTTTATTCTCTTTTTATCAAACGAAACCGTTTCTTTACTGAAAGCGAAAATGACTAGGGAAACTGAACACCTATTAATGTTGTATGGGATACTGATCCTGAAGAAAATAATCGTAACATTTTTGCGCAGCAACACTGTGCAGTCCTCTGACAAGAGATGGTGGTGGCACCACTCAAATCTCAAATTATGATTGGAAGAGCGTAGCGGCTTGCTGAAAATTAAGATTGAAAAATAAAGAACTGCCCTCATTTATCAGCGCACAGATGTCCAAGAATAAATGGGACGGACAACTCATCCTGAGCACCTGATTCGAGACGGAAATATCCAACAGGAATTGTGATCTCACAATCCTTTAGCTTTCCAACAACTTAGATGCGATCTCCGCAAAGATATCCTTACAAAGGATGACATAATGTTTTCTGAAAGCATTTTCTGAAAACAGTATACAATCGCACGGATGAGCATAACATCACATTTTCGGTAGTGTGCTTGTTTTAATCCCTTTGATCTGAGGGAGTTACGGGTGGGTCGTAGTATTGAAAAGATAAAGGCCTTTTCAGCTCTTTCCTGTACAGCATACCTCTCTTCCAGAGCCCAACATCAGGCACTGACAGTGTGCGACATTACTTCAGACTTGCTTTGATGTGGCATGCAAAATACCAGCAAACCAGAGCTCACTGACACATTAGCTACTTTAATAATCGTGCTCATGTCCAGCAAGGACTGATGAGCAACAAGGTTTATGGGGCAGCCGGCGTCAACGAAGGTAGGCATCATCTCGTCATAACGTGGGAGCAGATTATCAGAAACTACCCTATCTGCTCAAGCGGCGCTGTATCAACATCTCGAAGATGAGTGCTGCTGCAGGTGAGTTTCTACTGGAATCATGACAGCATGGGTCATGATGTGATCCCTGTCTTCAGGGAGTGGAGTTGGAGGAAAGATGGCACAGGTACATGGCACTCATTAGTACTACAGTGTATGTACTATCAGCCACCCTCCGCAATGCTTCAGTCAATACCAAATTTCATTCTTTTGCACCACAGCTGTTTCAAGGCATGCATTGGGAGGTGGAAAACATGGACATGAAAAAAAAATGAAATGAATGAATGAATGAATAAATGAATGAATGAATGAATGAATAAATAAATAAATAAATGAATGGATGAAGGTGAAAATGCACAATGTATAGCAGGTGTAGGCGTAGGCCTACGTGAGATGCGGTCGTTATAGGCAAATGGTCGCTGTAGACAGATTCCATGTGGTGGTAACTATTCCCAAAGTAACTTTAAAATGGCATTCACACCACAGCACTATAGTACTAAAAAGTACAGCTATACTAATTATGCTAATTCAGTACGGCCAAAAATAATTGTGCGCATGTATGTTTTTCATGTATGTTGTATGCTTTCTGACAAAAGAAGACAAAAGCAGCAACTACGCGGATGGCACTCAAAACTGCCACTAGCATGACTAGGAACTTTCACCAATCATGCATCTTTTCATGTTATGTGAAATCTCCTTCGAGAAAGCATCATGACTCTCGATAATGAATAAATACATCTGCTCTTCACACGATCACTTCCTTTCACATGTTGGGTACGAGGAGTTTATCTTGGAGCGTTGCCCTCCTGATATCTTGTAACACCGCCGTTTACTTTAACATTTGAATATACTACGATAAAAATGTGTTTCCTTGCAACGCGTATATTAATGATCATATACATTTTCAACTTTGGAAGAGTAACTCCATTGTCAAGCTGCGGTGATGATCCCTCTCTTTCCACATGTTCTTCAAGTGAGTATTTTTCTATCGAATAACAAAATTATTTTTGTTAGATTTCAGTGATAGGATTTCCTCACACAAACACTTCTTTTTCATACTTTTCCAAATGGGCTCATAAATATATGTCAATGTATATATACATATTGTGATGGATGTTAACGTGAATGTCACGCAAAATTGTAGAAGACTCCATAAACATTGAGTATTGCAGAGACAAATCAAGGTCTTGTCTCAGGAAGAAGACTGCTTCGGGGAAAACTGTCGCTATAGTATTCCTGCAGTAATGGCGTCTTCTCTTTCTCGCACATGTCAATGTATCTCCTAGTGAAATGAAGTGAAAATGATGCAATGTTTGATAACGCCATGTATCTTTTAAAACTCGCAGACAGTTACTACATCGGTTGTTTCGAAGAGAAATGCGTGCGGAACGATTACAGAATCCAGGTTATTGCCGATAACTGCACGGCGATTTGCCGAGAAAGCGGATATCCCTTCGCCGGAATCTCAAACAGAACGGTTTGTACGTGTGGATATGGATTTAACTGTTTTAACTGTAGTCAAATGCTGAATGCTGACAACTGCGGGATACCTTGCCCAGGGGATCCCAACCGTCGGTGCGGAGGATGGGGGAAGGTATTGGCCTACATAGGTGAGTCTTGACCAGAAGGAGAATATTGTAATGATTGTTTTGGTTTAGTTGATCTTGAATACTTTAGCAAAACGCCAGAAACAGGGGTTTTGCTGTCAAAGTCGCTTGTAGCTGTACTTTTTGTTTTGTGAGTATAAAACATGTTAAAAGAAACACCCAAAGATAATCGTAAATTTCATTTCATTTCATTGAATTGAATTGGATTGAATTGAATTGAATTGAATAACTGAACCTGCACTGGACAATCCGGCATGTTTATTTTCATATTTCACTTGACATTTATACATATATCAAAGGTAGGGAATCCCATTTGCATGCCTTAAATGAAGAGTTGTATAACTACAGTGGTATGTTGAAGAGAGTATCATTTTAGAAACTCCCATAAAGTATTGAAAGTGGAAGGTAACATTTAGTACATTTTTATTGACCGTTAGATTTTGAATTGAATTCTTTTCGGGGCTCACCGTAAATTCCAGTACATTACTAGGCTACCTTTGCAGACCCATGCACTGCATGTGTGTCCATCATGTATATTTTGTGAAGAAAGTTCATCAAAACTTACAAACATTTCTATATACATTCTTGCCACACACTCTATATGTTATTACATTAGCTCTTATACTTTTAGATTTGTGTTTATAGATAAAAAAAAAATACAGAAGACTGCAACAAAAAGGCTTAAGTGTGGCTGACACACAGACCTACTGAGTAGTTGAGTTTTGTGCATTATTCAAATTGTAGATAACTGTTGACTTCCAAATTTCTCAGCAGTGGCCTAAACAAGTCCCCTGAGGTTCATATTTAATGTTTTGCTGCATTTTGGGAGGTCTGTAAAAGGTATCCCCTACCTTTCATAAAGTAAAACGAAAAGATAACAAACAAGCAAGATGCAAATTATGATATTGGGCGGGCGGATCATGAATAGAAGGTGTGTCAGCATTTATGTACATAAGACAATTCTTTATTACATGTGAAATATGATGGAACCGCAAAAGCAAAGCTTGTAAAACGCAGATGCCTGGAGAAAAATACCAGTGTAAATTTGTTATGCAATGGAGATAGGACACATAGTACTAATGACGAAACTATATGAAAGCTAAAATAGCAAGGTACAAAGTGAAGAAGAAGTAAAAAAAAAAAAAAAAAAAAAAAAAACAAGAAAAAGGGAAAAAACAAGAACCCAAAGAGTAAGAACTGAGTGAAAAAATGGTATATAGATATACAAGTATACGAGTACATGTCTAGAATCTAGTTCGTAACGAGTTCAACGTGTGAATACTAGTGTAGTGATTGAATAATGGGAGCATAAAAGCTGGAACCAAAGTTAAAGCAATCGTACACTGCATGTTGATCCGCCATGCATTGAAAGAGGATAATGCAAATAAGAGGTTAAAAAATTCTAATCACGCAAGTTATACTCATCAAGTAATTTGAATTTAATTTTTTGTTTAAATATAAACATATTAGAATATTTGATTAAATCTGCGGGAAGATCATTCCAGAATTTGGGTCCGGTTTTTTTTTTTTTTTTTTTTTAAGCAAAGTGAGTGCGAGTACGTGGAAGGTGAAATGAATCTCTTTGTCTTATGGGGTAAAACTACATAGTTTTTCTGAAACATAATACGTAAATGTGTCAGGCTATTCGTTGACTGATAACTGAAACATAAGTTGTGCCTAAGTTGTATAAAAACCAATCAGCAACCTTAAGGAGTCTGTTTTCAAAGAAGAAATTTTTTGTGTGGCAATAAAAATCAGCTAGATTGACTGAGCGAATAGCCCGCTTTGTTATTTTGAAAAGTTTATCAATGTGTGATTTTGCACAATTCCCCAAGGCAAGTATACCATAACTGAGATAGGGTAAAATAAGCGTTAAATATGAATTTTTCAAAATATACTTAGGAAAACAATGTTTGAGCTTATCTAAAATCGCAGTATTTCTTGAGAGCATTTTAGATAAGTAATCTACAATGTATGTGATATTTTTATGATAATCAATGGTCAATATAAAGGCTTAAAAACTTCGACGATACAACTTGAATCAAACAATCCTTATTCTTTTTTATATCGCCAGGCAAGTGGGTAACATCATTACTAAATAACAATTAAATGGTTTGTTTACATTGAGAAACAACTTGTTTGCTTCAATCCACATTTGAACCGACTTTAATTCTCTCTACACTACATCTAAAGGGGTTGTTGGGTTTCGATGTGAAAAGAAAATATTAGAATCATCGGCAAAAAGAAGGAAGGATAAAACATTACATAATTTTTTGAAATCATGTATGTAAAGAATAAACAAAAGTAGGCCTAAGAGAGATCCTTGAAGGACCCCGCAAGATAGTGTTTCCAAACTGAAACTAAGGCCTTTATATTGACAAACTGTTTCCTGTTGGTTAGGTATAGCTCTTGAACCAGTTCAAGGCCTTTCCACGTATACCGTATAAGTGCGACAGTAACAATAACAAAATATCGTGATCGATAGTGTCATGGCATTGGACAGGTCCAGGAATATACCAACTGTATGTGATGAGTCGTCAATAGCGTGGGCTACTTTACCGATGAAAGCAAGCAGATCGTGAGTAATAGTGGCTTTTTTTTTCTAAATCCAAATTGAGAATCACAAAAAATTTGCATTCATTTAAAAACTTTTGGAAGTGTGCAATAGCATGTATATCAAATTACAAAGTGAAATTTCACAAAGAGAGCGGGTTTGTACTAACAAAAAGAAAGCAGAAACTTTAACTGCAAGAGATTTATGCAACTAATAGAAAATAAATAAATTCAATTAGGTTTGTTAGCCACATCAAAATGTCTGTTTATCTCCGTATGGTCATATTCATATAACTGTTACGTAATGAATGTTCTGCCCCTATTAGTAATTGAAGAAATGATAGATAGATGAAGATAATTGTACCCACCAAAAGTGCCCACCCCATTCCAAAAACACTCATATACACACCTCCTGTCTCCCAAGTTTATCTCTTGAAATGTATAAAACTTTGCCTAGAAAAAAAAAGTTTGAGCCCAGTCCAGGTCACTTAATGATTTATATCTTAAAATGAACAATCCGTTTGTTCTTCTTGAACTTGAACTATGAACTTTTGATATGTTGAGATTGAACTATTTAAGTAAAAACCTCAGCTCAGTTTTTGTTTTTCGATTTTTTTTTTTAATATTCAGAAATCGAAGATTATATGAATCATCATAAGCTCCTGTATATACATCACACATTTATTCGTTGAAGTTTTGAAGCAAATTGAACTTCGTAAATGTTCTATCTCGACTAAGATCAGAACAACAAATACTATATATGAATATGTATACATACATATATACATACATACATACACTAAAGTATCTGCAACTTAACACACAAAATGATCTAAAGATTTAGTTTGGTCAGCTCAAGCAGAATGCTGTCTCTTGTTCAATAGACGCGAGGAAGAAACAAAATGCCATAGACCAGTCAAGACTGAACCCGGATGATGGGGGAAATTTATAGCAAAATTCTAGAATTAGTATACACGAAGACAAAAACACAAAAAGCTGTCAAAAAATATAATACTGGCATAATATGAAGAGTTTGTTTGCAAAAACCGATAAGTCAATACTTGCTATTAAAATGGAGATATTTGCGATTAAAGGTCAAGAAAAATAAAGAGAATAATAAGAAAATGTTTGCTTCTTTTGACCATAACTTCAAAAATATATGTAGTGACCAATATATCATTTGAAGGGTATTATTTTGTACTTTATGACAGAGATTGTACTTCAAAATCTTCAAAAATTGACTTATCGGTTTTTGCAAACAAACCCTTCATATATTCCACTGGTCTATGCCAGAAAAACAGGATTCCATGGTGATGAATATAAATATGTCTTTTTAAATGGATTTTTTTTTTAAATCTTGAAATGAGGACGCAGAAGCACCAAGCACATTGTTCAGTAGCATTTTGTAGACAATTTCACATTCTGGGTCACAACACCCTGTATAGTGCATCGTGGTATTTATATGTGATGTTGGGTAGGTTGTAATTATTTTCTTGTCTTGCACAAATTGCATTTATTTCCTTGTTGCAATAGTTTGAGAGTCTTCATCCTTTTGAACGTACAATTTTAACAAAAGTCAATAGATTCATACATGTTTGATCTCCATTATTCGATTAAAACCGTCACTACCGAACAATAATGTATATATATATATATACACATAATCAATATATTAGACATAGCAAAATCCTTATCAAGGCCTGATTATGCGATACTGAACCCCACCCTTGACACTTGAAAGAAGCTCCGATATCATATGGGAAATATCCCTTCAAGAGTTAAAATCTATGATTAAGCCCATTATAATGTACTATAGCAAATATTTTCTTATTTGTTTTGTTCATTTTTCCACGCTATATCAGTGAATATTCGATTGTTGTTTTTTAAGTATTTACAATGCCTTAAATCCTTCAAAATTTTTGAAGCAGCAAAACATAATGTTTTTCCGGGTTTGTGTATAGAATACTGCCATGTCATACAATTATCTTCATTAATTTCTGCAGTCAGCAGTTCCACAAAAACTACAGGTGCCTGCAATCAGACGAGTGGTAAGTGTGTATAATACTGTATTACCCATTTGCTTGTAAAATGCAATATTGCACATTTCCCCGACCCTGTGAAGAAACTTGCTATATATTTTCACGAAGCTTTGATCTTTATCGGCAAGTACCACCTTGCCAATTTCTGGATTTAACCATGAAAAAAAAAAACTCTGGTTAAGGCTTTATGCAACAGGGCCTAGGAATCATAACCATCAATGGTTATTGTGTACTGTGACATGCCTGTTTTGTTAATTTACGGCCATCTTACCTTTTCTATTGATTTCTATGTATACACCGCGCCTAAAATCCTTCGAAACTTTTCAAGTCATAAAAATATTTTGTGGATTAAACACATACATTACAAAGATGATAAACATGTGAAAATGGTTTGTGGATTAACTCGTACATTGCAAAGATGATTAACATGTGATGTAATCTATCTCCTCTGTAACATTTCGTAGTCACTTCCTCAAAAACATCGACGACCGATGCTTCTAGTCAGCCGACTGGTAAGTGTTTGTATTATTTTAGAGGGGGGCGCCTCGATCTACCACTCATTACCATAATTTGTCAACATTTAATTTTCTCGTGGCTTTTAGAAATAATAAGATGGACCATATATGGCAGCTTCATGGAATTTCAAAGTCAAGAATGGAAGAAAAGTAGATAATTCCGTCTTAAAAAAAAAAAAAATTAAAAAAATACGCCGTTCACTCCAGCCGCCGCTAAATACCCGTATGCCCAACCATGACATGCCTTGAGTATAGCAGGGAATTTCTCCAAATTGAAAATGGGTTATAATGGTAGGTGTGCAGAAGGAGGAAGGTAGAAAAATATGCATAGTGTGCATGAATGTGTGATAAAGTGGATTGTGCTTACTTTGATGTTGACATATATTTTCTTCTTTCAAAACATCTCGGATGGGTATATACGAACAACTATAGTATTTCTGCCCTGGCAATACCGTGCTTTTGTTTTGAAATGGTAGAACGTTTCTTGGCTAACGTACTTTCTACCCACGTCCCTTTTCCTATCTCAAAACGCTTTCATCACCTCAGTGGAGTAAATTGATGAATATGAAGAGAGTTTTAGTGACCAGCCAACAACACTCAATCTTCATAGAGCCTTAAATAAATGTTATTTCGATCGTTGTCTGACAGTCTTGACGAGTGGCCTCTAACATACCCAAGAATGTTTTAGGTTAAGATTTTATGATTAATATCATATATATATATATATTTATATCTATATATATATTTATATATATAACTGATCCCTTGAGAACGGAAATGTGAGTAATCAAATATGATAGAGAGCATTAATAAACTGTCTCCCGATGGCTGTAATTATGACTTATGTAGTCATGATACAAACAAAAAATATGTTTTCAAACCCGTTAAACTGTTCCCTGAAGTAATGTTACACCTTTCCTTTCGAACACATTGAACGTTTCCCGTATTTTCTCTTCAAGTCCTTTGTTCCTTCGGAGTGTTTATTATGCTGTGCTGGTGATCTCACTACGTGTACACATGTTAAAACATTTTCTCTCTGTTTCCCGCAACAGCCTTGTTTTGTGTAGCTATGATTTTTAAGCCTATATAACTATCTCACGACCTCACTGATAAAACACCTTTCAGCTTTTGGCAGATCTTTAATGCGGGATTGCACAAACACAGTCAAAAATATTTCAAAGTGTCTGTTTGTCTATTTGATTAATAACGTATTTGCTTTTGTTTGTTACAGTGATGACACCAAGCATCATATTTTCTCCCGCTGTTTATCAAAGAATCAAAGTGTTGATAGTTTGAAAATTGAAATTTGTAGATACTTCTTGACCGTACCTTCTGAAATCACGTTTCAGTTATGGATATTACTCCAAAATACTGATGGAAGCATGATATCTCACATTAATGAACATTGATTGATAATAGTATGTGCGGTTCAATGATCAGGTCTAGGTTTTTCAACCTCGTTAAACACACAAAATCAACAATGACGACATCAGTGTGCATTTCAGAAAAGATGTTAGGATGGCAACTCTTGCTGGAATAGCCACTTCCAGTGGCAACAGCTAATCAGGAAGCTGGATTCTTGATGTTGCTGTGACGATTGCCATTCCAGCGAGAGTTGCTATCCGTGTCAACTTTTTTTTTTCCTGGGGCCCAGGAGTTGTTATGGTAGGGGGAGTGATGATGGTAATAAAAACGCGAGAAATAGCAACAACAACAGCAACAATAAGAGAGTGAAAAAAGAAAGAAATCGTGAAATACGGAACGAAATAAGCTGTTACATCCACCAACTGTCAGACGACTGTCCATTAATTTTTCGAAAACAAAGGAAAACTGTCAGAAATGTAAGTAATTCATAAGTTGAAAAATCGAGCAGTAAAAATTTGATTCCATTGATTTTGATTTAAAAAGATAATGTCATACGATCCACAGCCATCTGTTCGAAAGAAAGTATTGAAGAGTTTGTTCGCAAAAACCGATAAGTCCATTTTTGAAGATTTTGAAGTACGGTCTCTGTCATAAAGTACAAAATAATACCTTTTAAATGATATATTGGTCACTACATATAAAGGTACATTTTTTTTAAGTTAAGGTAAAAAGAAGCAAACATTTTCTTATTATTCTCTTCATTTTTCTTAACTTTAATCGCAAATATCTCCATTTTGCAAATATGGACTTACCGGTTTTTGCGAACAAACTCTTCTATTTCTCTCTCTCTTTCTCGGTATGACATATGTACTATATACCTATATGTAATTAACAGTCCCTTTGTCTATCTTATATCTACACATTACCTCCCTCTCTCATTCTATCTCTCCTTATTTAATCTCCGATCAGTCGTTTTTGTTTTCACTCTCTACAGAGCTTTGCGACTGCGTCATACATGTCATACATGCGGTATTCTCTGCAGCGGTCGGAAGTATCCTATCTCTCGGTATTTACCTGTTGGCAACGTATTGCATTGTCAGAAGGTACTTACCTTTGGAGATCGAAAGTAACTACTGATTTTCCTTTCCTTTTTTAATCAACCTCAAAGGTTCCCTCCGGTTTTCTGCATGCTTCATCGAAACTGACTAAGCATAGTTAGCATTCCTCTTCAAATGCCGTAAATACAGTATCCCGTTTGTTTGTTTGTTTGTTTGATGAGACCAGGATCTATCGCTTTTCATCTACCGTGAACGTTACATTTTTAACCTTCAATATTATAAGCCTACTGTTTCATGTCTTGCCTTTGGGCAGAATTCAAAACTGCACACTGGTTGTTGCTATCTTACAAATTCAAACAGTATATCCTTCGATAATGGCAATGTCGGGTTAATTATTGTCATTCGACATGTTCATCACAAACGGTTTCAATGATAACGACACCCATATTATTCATATTAATAATCCAGATACTTCACTTTCAGATGCAAAGGACGACGTACAGAAGGCCGTACTCCTGCCTGGCGAACTAATTCCGGATCAGCTACGTTCACTCCACAAATAACGGAAGTCATTTCTGGTTTACCTGACTCCCCTACGAGAGAGTTACAGGCGAGTACGGAACGACCCAGTGATACAGAACAGAGAGCAAGCACTTCGAACCCAAGTGATGGCGGATTGTCATTACAAATCAGTGACAGTCCGGTCTCTCAGAATCTCGCCATCGAAGCTAACCCGTGTGGGTACCAGAGGAAACATCATGCCTACCAGAAGCAGATCTTCGTAACACCCGACACAGATGAAGAGCTCCAAGAAGACGCATCCGCCATGCTACCAGAATCTCCCTGTAGACTGAGTGAAGAAATCCCACACGTATATGACGTTCTGGAGCAAACATGTCTATAGATGCTTTCTCAGTAACGAGAGCGATGTTCAGGATGCGAAATGGAAATAAAATCCCGATTTGAAAGAAACAGAATTATGGAGAAGAAGGCCCACAGACGTTGGTAACAAGAGCCCTGGCACTGACCACATAAACAAGAAGAACGCTTTCCAGACTTTGTACCTTTAAAAGCATTCGTTTGTTTTCTTTCTCGTATTTGCTGTTACTTTGTAATTGAATTCAGCAATAAGTTGGCCGTGATTGTGAAATAACCAGTCCCACTGCAAAGAAACTTACACGTTCCAGTTTTCTCTGAAAACTATTAGTAAAGCGACATTCACAGAACAGAATTTGCTGTCAGTTAAAAATGCCAGACGAGAATAAGATGTCGGCCCGATAAGGTCAGTTATTGTTCTTCAAAGCCAAGAAATGCCATGGAAATCTAATTCATCCATTCAAAATGATTCGGGAACGATGAATTTCTTGAATGTCTTTATTTTATGAAAAAACTAAATCATTGGTAGTATATCTAAATGATGAAACCTAATGTTCAGGCGGAGTATTTATATTTATTACATTTGTGGACAAATAACATTTGGTTGAAACTCATGTGCCCATTCGACTACGAGTTTTACGAAGTAACTGCATTATCAAGCAACCAGCTTGCTTCAGTGGCATTTACCAGTGTTTTGGTGTGATTTCAATGAAGGCCTGTTTTTTGTTTCTTTATCTATTCGAAAGTACGAACTTAAACATAGAGTCGATTCAAGCCAACAGTCCTATTTCACAAAATGTTAAATTCAGTTGCAATAGATAAAGCAAAATCAATAAAACATCAATAATGGAGGACGGTTTAAACAAATCTGAGATAACATAAACGGATTACGTGGTTCTTTTATGGGTTTTCTAAAAACAGTGACAGTGTAACTACCCAAATATACACATTCGTTGAGGTAATGATGTCATAGTTTCATTTTTTTTTACTTTAAAAAAATCTTCAATTTTTTAATGTTAGAGCATTTTTTTTTCACAGTTCCTTTATGCACAGAACAATGAGAGTGTTACGGACAAGTTCAAACTTTCAATTTCCGTGTTTGCCTTTGTGTCTTTCAGTCCTCGATCTTGTAAAATGTCTACCATCTTGTTATCTGATTTTATAACTCTTATAGTAATTCTCAAAAAACGACATGAAGCATGGTGTGGAATCGCACTTCAAATGAAGCAGGATGATAAAAACTCGAGATCTGCAGCTGTTAATACTGCTGCATGACTTCTAATGAAAGAGACGCAATAATACGGTTATATTATATCAGTTCAAGTAAAAACATATTCCAGCTAGCTTTTGTTCAAATCATTCTCGTATCTTAAGGAAAGAAACTGTCATTAGTATCTAAGTGGGGTATAAAATTTTACAATGTAATCTGATAACTAGTAAGACACATGATCTCACTTTTCTCACAATTATTCATAGAATTAGAGTGTACTAGTACATAAACGATGGTAGTTGGAATCACTTTAAATTTAACGTTGTACAAAAATAATAACAAGTGGCTCCTGGGAAAGAAATGTAGTTTCTAAATTAATGATGTGCTACATGACTCAAAAGAAAAATACAACATTTGATAAATCAAGGATTGTACAAAGATATTTTGTCACTGTAAATAAATTGTACAGTTGCACTATGGTCTAATGATAATCATTCATCAAACTGTGGCTCAAAGAGAAGTTCTTATTGATGAGGATATTGATTTGTCAAAAACAAAAATATTAAAAGTAAAACTGGACAGAAACTACAATAAATAAGAAATAAAAAAGCGTTATCATTTTTTTTTCTGACAGAACCTTGATTTTTTTGTCTCATTTGCAGCAAATCAATTTCTCCGTGAAATTCAAATCGAACGCACACAAATTACAATACCAACACAGGCCCAAGATAGATACATAGTGAGAGATAAAGGAGAGAGAGAGAGACAGAAAAAAAAAAGTCACCTTGCAATAAGGAGAAAGTTTGCTGTATCCAGTGGTATCTAGCATGGAGTCGTGGGGCTAAATGTCTCTTGTCTCGGTTGTATTGATGTAACAGTTTAGTTTTTAGTAGGTAGATTGGCATGCTGTGTTGCAAACTGGAAGATCATTAAATGTTAAAGTCCGTTTATCGTTTGAATATTGTTGTAGGTGTTGTCTTTTGTGTTGTTTTTGAAAATGCGTCTAGCTATTAACTGCGTTGACACGAGTACTGTCGATGGTGTGTGCGTGCAATAGAACCAATAGAAACCCTACTCTGTAGGGACTCTATGCATTTAAACATACCATACGGCTTAGTCTACAGAAATTTAACAACGAAATGCGACCATCACAACGTTGGCGTTCGCTCGTGCTTGTCATGGTATGCACGTCATGAGTCCGACACCCACGAGTCATACAGCCCATGAGTCATTCAGCCCATGGGTCATACAGCACACGAATCATACTAGCCCCTGGAACGAGCTAGACACTAAAAGAATAAGGCCCACGAGCTCGACATCACGATAAATATGCCGAAGAGCTAAACGGTCCACAACCTTGACACTATAGGCAAATGGCAACACACTAGGCAAATAAAGCCCACAAGACCGACATTATTATCACGCAGTGCCGGTCTTTTATTCAATTTATCCAAAAAGTTCACAATAAAGCCATTGTCTGCCCAAAGGTACAAGTTTAGTGCAACTATTTGGAACATTACTAATTATTGTTTGAAACTTCCGGCTGAGATGCAGCTCACAAACTGGCGTCTACATGGATTTTAAGATCTCCAAGAATGACATCTGATGGAGAGACCGGTTTCCAAACAGTTGATCAGGCTCGTCTAGAAATTGTCGAGTGGTGGACCTATTCCCCATTGATAGTATGGCCGATAAACGTATATCATATAATAACTATCTACATTCATATTCAATATGAGCAAACTCAAACGTTTTAGAAGCTGGTTTTGACAGTTGAGATATAAGGTGTAATAATAACAAAAAAGGACAAATAAATAAAACACATTTATGCGGCAAGAAAAAAAAAAAGGCTGTAGATACCTCATCGATCACTTCCTCCACTTGTGATCATAATCATAATGAAGACAGCTTTTAGCATTGATTATAATGAAGGCCTATAAATCGTATCAGAGCAATTACCCCCCAAGGACAACGTTATTGCCCTCCGGCTAACTACTGGTTAGTGGTAAGATTAGAGTAAAGATTAGGGTTAGGGTTGGTTTAGGATTAGAGTTTGGGTTCAGGTTAAGATTAGGTTCAGGATTGGGATTAGGATGAGGGCCGGGGAAGGTTCTGGGGTAATTGCCCAGGGGGTAATTGCCCTAGACTGCTACAAATAGTGTCTGGTTTCGCCAAAAAAAAAAAAAAAAAAAAAGAATAGATCTAAGACCCTGTAGCGCGCGAAATTATGCGATTACATAGATTTTCATTTACTGCCCAACGGGGTACACTTTGAAATGTACCCCCTTAGCTGAGCTCCCTGGTGGAAACATTATTAGCGAACCTCCTCGTAGAGGTATTTATTATGAGCTCCTTCGTGGAGACATTATAAACGTAGCAATGTGTATGTTATAATAATGTTGATTTGTTTAAGATTTAAATATTTTGGTCTGATCTGATATCAGCATTGTTTGGGGGCAAATAATTTTTAAAAGGACCCCATTTTTCTCTTCTTTTCTTCTTTTTTTAAGCAGCAGCAGCAGCAGCAACAACAACAACAACAACAACAATATTTTGACAATCAGGAATAGAGCCCGGCAGTGTGGTTATTGTGCATTGCAACGTAAGCTCAGCGCGATAACGGTCGACTCGACCAATCGATATTCTCCGTCTGTGTGTGCGTACTTGTACAGACAGCAGTGATATCCAAGCCAGGCCTGCCTTCCCACTCCACGGTACCCCCACTCCACCGGGATTTAAACAGGGCTTTCACTGTGACATTTCTTAACTTGACATTTCTTAACAATACACAACTCCTGCAAATTAGTTACTTCTCTCAAAAATGTTGCACCCCCCCCCCCTCTCTCTCTCTCCCTCAGACTCTCAGTGTGCATGGCATAAGTACCCCTACTCTTATTTTCCTTTCTTTGCTTCTCCTACATCTCTTCCCTCGAGTTGTTCAGCAGTTTGCGAAGATTAAGAAGTCAGTCACTCTCTTCGATGCATTTTCCCTCAACCCCTAACCCACCCCCCCCCCCAAAAAAAAGGGTTTTTTTTGCCAACATAACAGTACAACCATCACATGCGACATGCGGCATTGGTTCGCACAAGCTAACGACGCCAGACTTGTTTAACAAAGAAAATATTGAGGCAAAACTGGTACGCCTGCAAATTGTCAAATTTTACTCCAAAATGTACACGTACAATGTATGCCTAAAAAAAAAATAATAATAAATAAATAAAAAATAATGTGTAGAATAATGCGGTAAAAACATGGTATTCGTTGGTAACGACGAAGATGCAAAATATTAGACAAAACACGTTCGCCGGAGTGGCAATCTTAGAACTTTACCCGATCGGGGTCAGGCTGGAAACTCGGACTCGTTGACAACTCGGCCTCACTTTTACGGCGGGTCCGAGTTGTCCCTCTGGATTGTACAGTGTTGTACTATGGGAGCGCTTCGCGATCTGGCTGGTCGCAGATGCCCCGAGTTGATACAACGCGCTGATCAAATAACCTATTTGGCGCGCCTACGTATAGAACATGGCGATCATGAACTGCGTGTTAATTGTCTGAAGTAAGGCCGAGTTTTTCCGAAGGCCGAATTAAGCCCATGTACCATTATGCCTCTCTCGCCACGATTTCAGGATTTTCTCAGATCGGGAAGGATCGGGTAAAACATGAGCCGATCTGGACACAGTACGATATTAGAACGCTCTGAGAACGCTGTATTTACAACTAACACGTGCTTTCTACGCTCTTACTGCGATTATCGGGAATGAGACATTATAATTTCTGCCGCTGCAGTTACGCTTTAGAACCATGTAACTACGCTGTCGGTACTATGTTCCCGGTGTTATCCGATCTATGCAAGCTGTATTAACGCTTTGAATGATCTATGTGATCTTATTACGATGTTCCCCTGTCCAGAGAGCTGAAAAGTGCCCGATGTGCCCGATGTACCCCGATTCGGATGCCGATCCTCCGTGTCAGTCAACTTATTACCATGCAGAACCACAGAGATATACTGTGGACCTCGGAGAGGCTCCTCAACTCACGGTTCTTCTGCAGCAATTCCTTATTAACCAAAGACTTGCTGATCTTTCCAAGGCTTTTTTTAATGTCCTTACTTTTATAGTACGTCTTCTTCCTGTTGTAGATGATTTCATACTCTTCAATATTCTACCATGTCCTCTTTTTCCTCCTCTGTTGGCATCACATGCAGTCTCTCTTTCTTCGTCTTGTGGATAGCAGCTGCTTCGCTGCTTTTTTCTCTCCTTTGTCTTCATCTATTCATTTCTTCTTCCTCGTCTTCCAAAGTTTGCCCTCCTTCTTCTTCATATTCAACCTCGACAGGTGCAGCGACAATGTTCTCATCCTCCTAAACAGTTTTGCCTCTCGATTGGTTTGTCTTTCTTCTGGCAGACATTTTTGCGCCGAATTTTCCTGTGGGATCGGCTGCGTCCCTTTTAGAGCGGCGAGAGCGGAAGCCGTGCGTAATTGAGTCTGCAAAAGCGTAGGAACAGCATCACCAAAGCGGAAACAGCGTAATCAAAGCGGGAATGAAGCGTCCTGAGAGCGTCGTAGATCAGGCCTGTATTCTAAACGAGAGCAGAGAACGTAGTGATGAAGCGGGAAGGTCGTGGTTTGATCAAAGAAGAGCGGCGCAGCAGGGGGACACGTCGGTGTCTAGTTTACTTCCCATTCTTTTGCAGATGTTACTACGCTCAAACATACCTTGTTACGCTCATCTCGGGATGGTTACACTGTCACTACGCTCTCCCATCTTGCCTTACGATTCAATATAGGTCAATTTTGATCGGGGAGCTCGGGTATAAATTTTTTACAGGTTCAAATTTCTTCCCGTTGAGAAAAATTGCACGCTCCAACCCCGTCCGCTAAGCGCCGCTGCTACGATGCCTCCGATCCCCGTACGCTTTTGCCACTCTCTCCTGATCTGGCCCGATCTGCTAGCTCGGGATAGATCGGGGTTCAGATCGTAATAGTGGAACGGGGGTTCAGACCGGATCCTCTTGAAATAAAAGTTGTTATACCGACTTTTATTATTCTACACATTTGATCTCAAAATACTCCAAAACAATTCATCATCCCGGCAAATGGCGTCAGCCAAGTTAGTTTCTTGGTAGACTCTGTCGATATATTGCAAGCAAATATAAAAAGGTGAAAGACGGGTTCTTAGATCCTTACCAGAACTGTGTTTTTCCTTTAAAGCTGCTCAATGTAGAGTGAACTAGCGCCCTCTTGAGAGAAGCCCTCTGCATGGTCTGATGATAATTCCCGCATTCTCCTCCGCTTTAATCGACGATAATCGCAACTGCACGTTCACATGTATTGAATCCCAACAATCGAACCATCTTTGATAATGTTGTAAAAAATATCAGACAATGTGTCATAGTAATAGATTATTTTTCTACTACTTTTCTTTCATAATTATTGCTTGGACACGTCCATTAAAAGAACACACACCAAAAAAGAAAATGACTTTCAAACCAAAATTGTATCAGCGGCATCATTCGACTGTCAATCACTGCTAAAGGACAACGTATTGATAAACAAAAGACCCTAAAATGCACCTTCTCCTGGACTCAGCAAAAACTAAAATGTTTCCCTGCAATATCTTAAGCTAACCTTATTCAGTAACACTGGGAACATGAGAGCTACACGTGTATGCCAAGTCTGCGCGGAAATGTGCAGCTGTCCATGCCTTTTGTTTTGTCATATTATTACTTTACACGATTGACAGATGGTTTCACCGACATGGTAAGTCTTGGTTTTGAATTTGTGTGTGTGTGGGGGGGGGGGGGGGGTCGGGGAGGATCCAAGTAGCCTGAAGAAAAATAGTTATACATATACAAAATACTTATATGACACGTATTCGGGTTTTCATTTGGCAACATAAGTGATGTTGAGTATCATGATTCAACACAAGTCAGCATGCATTTGCATTGCATAGTTCCTTTAATCATGATCTTCTCTTCAAAAAGAAATATATACTTTATCACAGGAAGACAGGCATAAGTAGGCTTCCTTTCTTATTATTTCACGAGCTATCACGACACGGAATAACGTACCGATTTGTGAATATGTCAGATTGTTATTAAGCTGAAAAGAACAGATACTACACATGATCTTAGCCAAAAGGCCGAGAAGCGATTGTTCGATTGTTCGATTGCTCTTCTTTGTTCTTATTGTAATTCGATGCCATTAACCTCGAAATTAGACGAAGTCACTTTTCTACATTGTCTCAGACCCTGGTAGCGCTCAATACATCTCTTGATACTTTGACAACGACCAGTTTCAACGACCAGTGGATGAAAGAGCACGAATTGAGTTCTTATACGTTCTGCTGCTTGATGGCATGTACACATAGAAAGGTGGGGTGCGAAAAGTTCAATTCGGCGCCTTGCCCTCCTCAAGTTTTGTGACGCCGAGACGGGGCGCCACCTTTTGAGATGGCCGTTCAACTTCGGAAGAGTGACTTCGTTGACAAGCTGCGGTGACCGTCGAGCGTGCTCAAAATGTGAGTATACAGATTTTTGTTCAATAACAAAATACCTATTCTTTTATTTCTTTTTTTAACAGATATAGTACTTGTCCATAGATAATCATACTTCCTCATACATTTCATTTTTATGAAAAAGAAGATAAAAATCCAATGATACAATTCCTGTGTATAAGACAAATAAAAAAAAAAACACAATCACAACAAAACAAGGACCAAATAAAAGCAGGAGTAAATTACCGCTGATATTACATGAACGTACTTATCATTAGGATATGACCTATCAATGCTCATTGATGTTTTCTTGGTATGAAACGTTTGATGAATCTTTGGTGCATATTGAACTGAAAGAGTGAAGAATAATTCAGAGATTTTAAAATAACTTTAAGGGACATACACTGTAAAAACATGGGTGTTAGATTTAACACCACGGGTGTTAAATCTAACACCGATCAAACTTCAATAAAGGACCACACCCACAGGTGTTAAAAATGCACTGTGATGGTGTTGAAAAGTGTTCACCTGACACTTCGTGGTGTTAATTTGACACTGTACCAGGTGTTATTTTGACACTGTACTGGTGTGTTGATTTGATACTTGTTGGTGTTAATATCAATGGTTTAACACCCGTCCAGCTTCAATAAGGGACCACACCAGCTGGTGTTACTTTGGTGTAAAATTATTTTCACATTTTTTCAAAAATCTAGTATTTTAATGTAAAATTCTTGATCGTCTTGTTTAAATTAAAAATCAACAAGAAGTGCAGTTACTAAGAAACTCTTCAAAAAACAGTTTAAAATTTGGAAATGACACCCGGGGGTGTTAATTTAACACCATAAATGAGCACCGAAAATTTAACACCAGCTCGGTGTTCACTATTTAACACCGGACTTTTTGCAGTGTATGAACAAACAAAATAATAAACTCATCATAGATGTCTTATTCTCACAGTGATGGAAGTTGGTCTGAAGATACTCAAGAATTCAGGCTGATTCATAGGTACAGTATTGACTTTTGGAGAGGCACAAGGTATTGTCTCACGAACAAGTATACTTCCAGTGAAACCTTTTGTTACTCTTGCTACTTGCAGTCGTAACGCTATCTTTTGCATACATCATTTTTTCTTTATTCTAACCAAGTTATAAACATCATACTCAAATAAAATGGCAATGATGAAAAGAAATATTGATAAAGTCATCCATCTCTTCCAATACTATACCCAGACGGTCAATACATCGGTTGCTATGAAGAGGACTGCGCGCGGAACTATTACCGGTTCAATTTCATCAAGACAAGCTCAACAACCCCAGATAACTGCACGGCCTTTTGCAGAGAAAACAGATATCCCATTGCCGGAATCTCCAACGGGACGATCTGTACCTGTGGATATGACTTTAAGTGTTTTGACTTTCACAGGCTCGATGTTACGGAGTGTGGAATACCTTGTCCAGGAAATAACGAGCGTTGGTGCGGAGGATGGAGTATGGCCTTGATATACATAGGTGAGTCTTGACCAGAACGAGAGTTCTGCAACGCTTTCATGGGTTTACTTCTTCTTCCTCTATAATTTTCAACGGGCTATAAAATGCAGCCTATCACGAAGATGAATACAACTTGTGTGCACGATGAGAGGTAGTCCCGATACGGGACTCTTTTCTTTTTTCTCACTCTCTCATACGCCCTCATTGGCGGTAGCGCGAAGTCTTCTCGATCGCGACAGTCCACGCATCGCGCGAGTCCACGAACTGCTCCCCCCCCCCCCAAAAAAAAAAAGCAAACAAACAAACAAACAAACAAACAAACAAAACAAACAAACAAACAAACAAACAAAACAAAACAAAAAACGGGTCTCTCCTTATACTACACGCCCTCAACGACGGTACTTCCGTGTGCGATACATAGAGCTCTATACAGCTCTATGGTGCGATATTGCTAGTACCACAGACCATGCTAGCATCAGTGCACGCCGTATACGAAGGCAGTCCAGACAGTGGACTAGATGAGAGGAGGGGTGTGGGCTTAATTACAAGGTGTGATTTTAAGGTGGGTCATTAAGACTTCCTTGAACTGTTCACTTGAGATTGCACAAACTACAGAGCTTGGATGTTAGTTACACTCAGGTATGGATCTCTGGGCAAATGCAAATTTGTCGATGTTGCCTTTAGGGCAGTATGTTTGGAAGCACATGTCATGATTTTTCCTGGTTTTAGACGAGTTAATTGTAAAAATTTTATCTGGATGAATTGCAACAAGGTATTTCATGATTCTGTACACCATAGTAAGTCTGCTCACAGTACGTCGTGAAGATTTAAGAACCCACTTTATGAATGGTAATGATACTAGTGATGATAATTAGAAGGTAGTGATGCCACAATCATGGAGTAATGTTTATAGGGAGCTTTAGATTTGCGGCACGGACGTTTGAGACGATGCTCGCGTTGATAGACGTTCTCCTCTCTCCCTGCGTCGTGCTGAAAAGTAGCTTTAGATATGGTCGGTGCATGAAGTAGCTCTCTACGTCGTGAATTGAGCGGACGTAAAGTAGCGCAGAGCGCGTACTAAAAACTCAGACCACGCAAGGTATAAATAGATCGACTTTGAAACGCAATTTTGCGCATGCTCAGCGCAGGTTTGTTTGTTTCGTTTGTTTGTTTGTTTGTTTGTTTGTTTTTTTCTCTGAACGTCCCCGTCGCAAAAATCTAAAGCTCCCTAATAAGAACGCGAGAAGTAGCAAGAGTGGTAACAGTCAAACAAGCTGATAACATCAACATGAAAAAGAAGTTTATGATTTATGTTGTGTTGTCCGGGAAGTAAATTAACATCATGACTTCTGCATATTGAAGCAAAATCAATGCAGCCTTTTTTTTTTACAATAAAACAAAACATAGTTTAAGGAAATGCATAGGCAAATCGCCGTATTTGAATTGTATCAAAGAAAAGGTGTTGGAAATATGGAAACTGCTAAAAAGCCTAACTTGTAGAATGCAGTCCCCTCAAGAGGATTACTTAATAATAATGGCCAAACGAAACGATAAGACAGGAGGTCAAAGAGGACAGAAAAAAAAAAGATTGCCTGGGAAACAGAGGGAACATAAAACAAATCATACGCACACAATCGCACACACAAACAGAAACAAACCTGAAAGAAACAGGAGGTCAGACAGGAGGACAGAAAAAAAAAAGATCTTCTGTATCTATTCATTGATTTACTGACTGATTGATTATAGAATTGATTGGATGATTGATGGATGACTTAAATGAGTTATTGGTTGATTGACAGATTTATTCATTAACTGATTCATTCATCCATTCGCGCATTAATGCTTCATTCATTATTTCTTTTTACGTGCCCAAGTCGGTCGATAGTTTCACTTAAAAAAAAAAAAACCAGAAAACTAAGACATAATAATGTATGGTCATTCAGTTCATGTTCAGGGAAAAGTCAGTGTTTTCTTTTTACCCTCTGTTTTTATGCGGAAATAGGAATACCACTAGCGACACATTCCCAATGTTATGGTGCTATGATAACAACATTAATATTTCATCAATATTTGAAGAGTTTGTTTGCAAAAACCGATAAGTCCATATTTGTCAAATGGAGATATTTGCGATTAAAGGTCAAGAAAAATAAAGGAAATAATAAGAAAAATTTTGCTTCTTTTGACCATAACTTTAGAAATATACCTTTATATGTAGTGACCAATATATCATTTAAAAGGTATTATTTTGTACTTTATGACAGAGACCGTACTTCAAAATCTTCAAAAATGGACTTATCGGTTTTTGCAAACAAACTCTTCATTTGTTTATTATATATATATATATATCTAATCCATGCATGCATGCTATGTGAATATCATATTTTGTACATGTATATATGAAAACACCATTTTTGTCAATTTATTCATCATTTTCTCTCCCATCCTCCCCAATCTGTTCATCTCTCTCTCTCTCTCTTCACTCATTCCTTATCTCTTTCAGTCTCAACAGACAAGCTGACAGAACCTCACGACTACCTTTGTAATGTGGTATTCTCTACGGTGGGAAGTGCCCTGATAAGTATCGCTGTCTGCGTACCCGTAACGTGTTGTATTGTCAGAAGGTACGTATCTTTATGGAACAAATGTTAACTGCTCCTTATCTTATGTGTTCGATGCCTTTTTATAATACATGTCAGATATTGTCAGCCTTCTTGCATGCTTTATAGTAGATATCATCTCATTCGTTATTGCTCTAAAAGATTTTTGTCAATAATGATGGAAATTATAATTAAATGCATTCTATTGAAAAAAAAAATTATGGTATCCTCAACCTCACTTCATAAACTTTAAGATCCAGGTTTTAATTCATTATTTGAATGGAGAAGTTTATATGTGCTGCAACGATCCAGGAACAATGCTACTGTGTTGACAAGGGACGTTTGATTAAAGGTCCTGTTTACCTTTGGGAGCATTGATTTTGAAAAATGTTCAAGATATCACTTTGATGCATATTTGAGGGTCAGTTGCATCATAAAACATTCCACCATATCAAGATTTGGCAATAAAGCCTAAAATATAAGGAGATATCATTATTTTTCTCTTTAACGAAACACGGTTTAGTCTGGAAACAATTTAACAATCGATTCTACTGTTTCAATTTTTTACATTGGTTGTTTCTATCCCTAACTCACATTTTAGAACTTTTTTGAAGCACTGATGCTGGGTTTTTCTTTCATCTGCAAATGGTAATTTATGCCTTTAAGACTTATGTGTCAGTTAGCAGACGTCAGACGAGGTAACATTATCATGTAATTAGAATTGCATTTGTAACATGGACAGGTAGAGCAATGTTTGATAGAGATTCCAATGAAAACTTAACTGTTTTTTTTTCGTAATATATGACAAAAGTAAACATAGCTATGGATTTAAACCAACAGTGCTGTTTAACACTGTGTTCAAGTCGGTTGAAACAGAGAAATCAAAATCTTCCAGCATGTCCAAGCATGCAGAATGAAAGAGGTTTTGAATAAATTGGAAATAATTAAAGAATTACGAGGTTCATAAACTGACTAACGGAACCATTGTGAACAAAATTAAGTAAGGTAGATGCACTTATTCTTTGTCGATGGAATATCAGCGTTACTGTTAAGTAAAGAGTGCTCGATATATACATGATATCTTGTACATTAATTTGGCAGAGGGATTTCTGAGGGCGTTCTATAATGTTTTGCTGAATATAGTAAACATGTCTCTGAAGTTCAAAAGATCTATCGCACAAAGTATATCGTATTGATTATGTCTGTTTAGATAAACAATCTCACTGTGAAGTTTATAGGAGGATGGAACGAATTTTGTTAAATTTTTACACTCTACCGCAAAGCAGAAGACTATGTGGGTGGGATATTTTTTACAAAGAAGAGAAAAATAACCGCACTTTGGAAAGAAAATGCAACTTTTCAGATGTTGTATGCCATATGTAACCAATCTTTAGCAAAGAGAGGTAGAAATGTAGTAACCAATATGCTAGTAAGGCATTCTATCACTGTGAATGAATATCCACCGTTTAATAATCATTCAAAATACAAAGTGTCCAACTTTTATGAACTATTGTACCAAGATAAGCTTCCAAGGATGGAATCTTTGATTGATTTTTTTAAAGTGAAATCGTAACAGAAAACTGGAGCTGCACATGAACATAAGACTCCTTTTTTCCATATTTATCCATTTCAATTCTACACAACCTAAGATCATCATTGTTTTGGGGTTTTTTTTAAATGGCATTTCTGTGCAACGCAACAAAGTATTCCCACCTTCTGGACACAATTAATGCAAATATATTCCCTTCCTGAAAACGTCTCTCACAATGTACAACAGACACGCACAATCGTTTTAGAAACTACATCTCCCATGATGCTAAAAAGGTATCACACATTTCCTTGCTGATACCAGGAAATGTTGCTCGCTTCATCAGGAACCATGTTCATACAGAGGAAAACAATAGTGGTGGACGAGTTGGAAGATAACAAAAGTTGTTCTTATCTCTTGAATGGTGTTGTAGTGTTGTCATTGCTTATGAAAGTGTGTCTGCCTCTCTTACTTGCATTTATAAGAGCATACAGTCAGTTGTGTTTGCGTGCAAAGTAACAATGTGTTGGCATACGTTGGGATAATAGACAGAGAGACATACAGAACAAAAGAAAGAGCAAAACGAAAGCTTTTGCTGCTTCACGGTTATGATAGGCATCTCGGTACACACACGCATTCTCACTACACGTGATATATATACTTTTAATGGACTATCTAACGATGTTTCCTGTTTGAAATATGTCAGCTACAAGGACCTATACGCGCTACCAGACCAGGGCCGGCGCAGCGTTTTCAAAAGTGTGGGGGCCCACTTCTGGGTTTCATGAGCTAACAAGCAGCAAAAAAAAAAAAAAAAAAAAAAAAAAAAACCGTCGGCTCATCTCTTCTCCCCGTCCACTTCCGGGTTTCTTCAGCTGACAATCAACAAAAAAAAAAAAAGATCCTCAGTTCATTCTCTCCCCTTCCATTTCCGGGTGTTTTCACCTGACAAGCAAAAAAAAAAAAAAAAAAAAAAAGGTCTTCAGAGAAAAAATAACATAACCTTACCGCCGTCATACTTCAAGATCTCTATCTATTTCTATTTTAGTTCCACTTACGTACTTCCGGGTTAAAAAAAGTGTGGGCCCAAAGTGATGACACCTTATGTATTCCTTTGTATGGTGCAGAAAAAGTGTGGGGGCCCGAGCCCCCGCAGCCCCCACGGCTGCGCCGGCCATGCAGACTATCTGTTTTCTAATCGCGGAGACATGGAAAAATTATGGCAAACAAGGAGAACAAACTTACATACATATATATACACACACACACAAACACAAACAAACAAACAAACAAACAACGATAAGAGCTTCGGAAAATGAGCGTGTTTAAAACACGTTTTTTCCATGGTTTACTTTCCACCCAACGTGTGTAATTTGCTCGTGCTCTCAATTTGCACTTCCAGTGTAAAGAATCACTACGCAAAGGTTGATATTATATATATATATGTATATATATATATATATATATATATATATATATATATATATGTATATATATATATTACATATATATACACATGTATACATATATATAGGTATGTTCCATGCGTTGGACTGCGAAATTTATAAGAAGGAGTCTCGAATACGCCGTTTGAAGCGGACAAGAAGATTTTTATTCACAAATATTCAAGTGTCTTAATTCTGTATGAGGGTGCGTGTGTGTGTGTGTGTGCGTGTGTGTGGCTGTGTGTGTGTGTAGTAGGGCCTACTATAGGATCTTAATAGAAACAACTTGTGCTGTTTGGGCCATCCTTACAACGTTCGCTAATAATGAGAAAGAATGAATACATCATTCATTTTTTTCAGCTGAAAATCGTGAATGAACGAATAAGATAACAAATACATTAATAGATCGATGCACACAAACGTACAAACGTGACTTAAGTGAGTGGATAACAAATTAACAAATAAAGGATAAAACGACATTGTGAGCATAACTACAACTATTCATGATTAATAAAGTTATGATTGATGTCTGACGGAAGTGTGTCGACGTATGGGATGATGTCTCTTTAGTCCCGGAAGTAATTCTCCTATTGTTCCATAATGGGAACTTGACATTTCGGATTGACACGGAATAATTCCGGGTCATGTTGATCCCCACACAAAGTGAGAGCACTGTCCTTGTAGTCCATTCGAGCCAGCAATACATTTCTATGGAACAAAAAATAGAAGCAGAAGAAAAAGTTGTAAGAAGTAGAAAATTTTGTACGGACGGCACGTACTCAATTAGTATCAAAGTTCAAAGTTCAAAGTTCAAATTTTATTTCATATTTCCATTTCTCAATGATGGCATTACAAAATTATTGACAACAAAACAAGAATACAAAATATATACAATCATGTCTTTTGATCGTAGAAGAAAAGAAAAAGAAAATATACTTGACACATGTACAAGGTCATATTGTATGAAAATGTCACTAGTAAGTATAAGAAATATGATGGGGCCTACATAAAAGCTTTTAAGCTTGTAAAACTGTAGGTTCCCGAGTTCATAGGCATATAATTTTACACGGAGAACGGATATGTTTGTCTTGACCAACTAAAATTACACAAGCACAAAAAATCGATGAGTAATAAACTAATGAACCACATAGATATCGCACAAACCAGACTGCATACAAATCTCGCAGTGTTTGAATAACAAAAATGCTATATTATTAAAAGATGTATCGGTACCATGAAATAACTTGAATGACTTGGTGCTGCGGACAAGGACAAAAGACTGGGAGCATAAAAGGGTTGCTAAAAACTTGGTAGTGTGTATCCACTAAGTAATAACTGTTTTAATTTGCGTTTGAAGGTGAATAAAGATAAGGAAGAAGTGATATCTAGAGGGAGATCATTCCAATATCTGGGTCCAGTAAATATAATTGTTTTCTTTGCAAAAATAGTGCGAGTACGGGGAAGGTGATAGGCGTCACTCTGGCGAGTGGGATAACAGTGGATAGAACGATTCCTTTTGAACATGTGGATAAAAACAGATGGTAATTCATTAGTTGTTAGTTTACACATGAAAATTCCGAGAATGTAATAAAATAGGTATTGAATTTTCAGAATTCTGTTTTGATGGAAAAAACAATTTGTATGGGCAAAATATCCGGCGTGGTTTATGATTCTTATTGCACGCTTTTGAATACGGAGAAGGGAATCTAGTAATGAGTGAATTGCATTTCCCCACGCCAAAATTCCATAATTAAAGTGTGGAGATATTAAACAAGAATATATACTCTGCAAAATATGAACAGGAAAGAAATGTTTGAGCTTATTCAAGATTCCAATATTTCTAGACAAAATTTTGCTTACAAAATTAATATGAGTTTTCTAGGATAATTCTTGGTCAATCCAAAGCCCTAAAAACGTTGTGTTATTAACCTGCTTTAAACATAAATCATTTATTTTGATATCATATGGAACAACATTCAAGGAATTACTGAATACGATATAATGAGTTTTTTCTATGTTCAAAGATAATTTGTTCGCATAAATCCAGGATTGCACAGACCTGAGCTCAGTATTCATCATATTTATTAATGCATTAGGGTCTCGATGCGAAAAAAACAAGCTAGTGTCATCGGCGAAACAGATAAATGACAAAATTTGCGATGATTTTGGAAGATCGTTTATGTATAAGATAAATAAAAGTGGGCCCAAGAGGGAGCCCTGCGGGACTCCACATGAAATAGGCTTTAATTGCGAATCATGGCTATTGATATTAACAAATTGCTTTCTTTCTGTTAAATAACTCTTAAACCATTCTAAGGGGGTCCCGCGGATTCCATAGTGACACAATTTATAAAACAAGATTTCGTGATCTATCGTGTCGAAAGATTTAGAAAAATCAAGAAAAACTCCAATTGTATGTTCAAAACTATCTATAGCATGAGCTACCTTGTCTATAAAAGTAAGTAAAGCATGGGTTGTGTTGTAATGTTTTCTAAAACCAAACTGAGAATCTGACAGAATGTTATGATTTGTGAGAAATTTTAATAATCGTGTATAAACCACCCTTTCAAGAATTTTAGAGATTGAAGTCAACAAAGAAATTGGTCGGTAATTATTCACCAAATCTTTCTGTCCCTTCTTAAAGATAGGGACAACTTTTGCGACCTTCATCTTATTGGGGACTTTGCCATTAAATAAGGATTGATTGAAAATGTAGGTAAGAGGAGTAATGATTTCTCTTAAAACATTTTTTAAAAGAAAATTTGTAATTCCATCATATCCTGAACTTTTTTTATCATTCAAATTCTTAATAATATCTATAATTTCTTCTTCAGCAATAGGTTCAAAAAATATTGATTGAGAATTCCTATTACCTAAGTATCTATGGAATTCAATTGATGATTTCGGGATTTTACTGGCAAGATGTGGACCAAGAGTTGCAAAATATTCATTGAAAGATTCCGCCATAATGACCGGGTCGTTAATCTGGCGGTCGTCCACTGAAATATATTTAGGAGAATCGTTATTATTTTTATGTTTGAGCGCCTCATTAATTACCTTCCACGTACTCTTCACATCAGATTTATATTTAACAAACTGTCGGGAAAAATAATTTCGCTGGGCTATACGTATTATGGATGTCAATATATTCCGATAACGAACATATCTCAATTTGTTTAAAGGGGATGGATCTTTACGATACTTATGAAAAAATTTATTCTTGCGGTTAATGGACCTGAGAAGAGATTTTGTAACCCATGGTTGTCGTGGCACTTTTTTATAATTAGAATGGTGAGGTCTTCGGAGAGGAACACAAGAATCATAATTAGCGATTAAAATATTCATAAAATTTTCAAAGGCTAAATCAATGTCGCTTTGACTGTATACGGTGGACCAATCCTCTGAACTTAATTTCTCCCTAAGTTTATTAAGGTTGGATTCAGACATTACAAGAATACCTGAGTTGTGGGTGTGAGAAACATTAGCAGTCATAAAATTGGACACAAGGGCGTAAATTGGAAAATGATCAGTGACGTCCGAAACTATAATACCAGATGTGATGTTAGAAAATGAGTCATTTACAAAAATGTTGTCAATAAGAGTAGATACATCATCAGTTATTCGAGTCGGTTTTCCTATAAGGGGAATAAATGATTTCGACAACATAAGGTTAAGAAAATCTGCGCATAAGGGATTATCACTGTAATTAAGGAGATTGAGATTAAAATCACCCATGACAAAACATGTCTTACTGTCAAAATAAGTGTTCGAGATAAGGCCGCAGAATAACTCTAAAAATTCAGCAGGGTTTGAGCTTGGGGGTCGATAAATCTCTCCAATTATAATATTACCTTTGTTTGGAGTTTTGACCTCGATAAATACACTCTCAAATGTATCTGACATCACGCTGTATTTTACTAAGAAGACACAATCTAAATTCTGTGACACATAAAATCCGACTCCCCCACCTTTCTTCCATGTTCTATTATTTGTTATGAGTTTAAAACCGTCTATAATAAGCAGCGAAGAGGGTGATGTCTCCTTCAACCAAGTTTCACTGAGCCCGATGATATTATATTTGGATTTTAGTATACTCACAAAAGATAGGAATTGATCAAAGTTTTTGTTTAAGCTTCTGATATTAAAATGTGAAATAAAGAGTTGATTTGCATCGGTATGAGTGAGTGAAGTAAGCTCATCCTCTGTGTGGTAGTGAGTAAATACATTTTGGACTGCTGTATCGCTAGAGTCAAAATCCAGTCTTAATTCAGGAGTTTGCATATTTAAGAAAGTGACGATGTCGGAATCCTCACCCTCTTCGCTGTCTACTGAAATTAGTTTACTGGTGTCGTATCAGCAAATGACTGAGGATAAAGGGTGGCAACTGATGCGACATTCGAGTTTACAGTAGTATTTGGATTCATCATTGTGAATGATACAAGGCAGGTGAATATGAAGACAGGCTGTATACAGGAAATAACTGCTTAAGAACACATCTGCTACAGATCCTTATACTCTTGTTAACACAATGAATAAAGAACTTAAATCTGTGCAATCTTGGATATACGTCAACAGATTGTCACTTAATATCGATAAAACTCATTGTATGCTTTTTAGCAAAAAGATCACAGATTAGTTGAGTCAAGTAACTGAAAATAAATTCACTGTTTGCGACGTTTCGCCAATTATCAATTGGCTTCTTCGGGCGAATGATGATGATGATGGAATGGCCCTTAAATAGTGCGAGATTGTGCAGAGCTCACTGGACCTTGTCCAGCGCGCGAAAGACGGCTTGGGATTTTGCGAACGGCCCGGTCCCACGCGTGCCATAAATTGAAGCGGAGACCTCCTCTCTTGTTAAGTGTAGGTCTCTCCACACGTTCCCAGATGACTTCCTTGACGCCCCTCTCAAACCACCTGGATTCCCTATCCAGAATAGTCACTTCTTTGGTGTTAAATGAGGAGCTGGTATGACAATCTAAAAGGTTGATATTAAAGTCACCCATGATAAAACAACTGTTGTTCACAAAATATGTATCAGCTAGAAGTACGGATAATGATTCAGTAAATTCAATGGGGTTTGTATTTGGAGGTCTGTATATTTCACCTACAACAATACTTTTTTTTTCTATTTGGAACCCTAATTTCAATAAAATAATACTCTCAATAACTTCAGACATTAAACTAAATTCGTCTAAGAGTTCATAATTCAAATTTTGCGTGACGTAAAGCCCAACTCCGCCGCCTTTTTTACCTGCCCTGTTGTTAGTCAAAAGTGTGAAGCCATCAATGGTAAATAGCGAAGAAGGTGATGTTTCCTTTTAATAACCCGGTTTGACTGATTTTAATAACTTGACTATCAAATTTAACTTGATTCACGAACATATTGAATTGATCAAAGTTTTTGTTTATGCTCCTTATGTTAAAGTGTGAAATAAAAATTTAGTTTGGATTTGAATGAGATAATGAAATTATATCGTCTTCGATGTGGTATTCTGTGGGTGGCATTTGAGGACAGGTGTCGTTTACATCAACATCAAGTATCAGTTCGTGAGCTTGTGAGTTCAAAAAACTAATTATATCAGGGTTATCACCTTCTTCGCTATTTGTGGCATGTACAGGTACTTCCTCTTTGTCTGGTGCATGAGCAGAAATAACAACAATTTCATTATTCATATTATTCACACTATTAGACTTAGCCATCGTGAAAAAGTAGCATAACAGTGGGTATTACATAAACTTGTTGACACAAAATTCTGCTTTTGAACTTGTTTGCTGCTTGCAGTCTAGAGAGAAGAAGACATTCACCTGGTTGAGTTATGTAAGATGCTTGAATACCTGGCAAAGGAATGTCTGTACACAAAATATGAGCAAGCATTATGCGTAAACCAAGCTTGACGTACGAGTACAGTTTTTGTCTTGAGGTAGAATTTCACGGAATGATTTACAAACAAAAATACCTGTGTTTGTGGGTACAGCAAGAAAACTGTATCAAAAGCATGCAGAGACACTGGAATGACTATTTTTCCCTTTGAAAAAATGTGACACATTTGAGTAGCTACGTACGTACAGACATTGACAGTAAAAATGTCGGTTGAAAGGTTACGACCAGAAAATAAGAAACACTTGAGATATGTTAACAGCTTGTGTTCACTGGGTGAGGAATAATGACAGGGGGTTTGAATTTGGCTACTGGAATATCTGCATACCAGAAAGAGAAGGGTCAAGTTCACGTGGTCGTAAATAAGAATTGTGTTGATACACTTAGTGCTATTATCATAGGCATTTAAAAGTGCACGCTTGGCACACATGTGAAAGAAATAAAAAAATCTTTGTGGAGCTTGCATTTGGCATTTCAACAAAATTACACCTTCTATAAAAAACAGAAGGAATAAATGACGTTGAACATAATGTGCATAGATCAAAACTTACTATACAAACAAGTTAAACGCAACTGTCTCAACCTTTGAGAACAGAAGCAGGAATACCATTAACACGAGAACGGAATTACACATTTCTTTAACCGATTCCAATAAAGACAATTCGTGGCCACCACTCCCCCCCCCCCTAAACATGTGAATAGAATGACGAGCAGAGATGACATTTTCTTTTTTCCTCCTGTCAACCCTTTTCTATTGTAAACAAGGAAAATGAAGTATCAGTATGATACAGGTTCTGATCACAAATTAGTGGTACAATGTACCCATGTTATTACTATTTGGTTGTTGTTGGAAAAAAAAACACAAACCCAATAGCAATTAAAGTTGGAGGTAATGTATTAAAATCATTCAAATTGGGTTTGATATAACCTACAGTTAAATTTTAAGTGCAACAGGAATCATGTAAAGCCGTTTACGTACATATTAATGAACAATCCGTGAAATTGTGTAGAAAAACAAATATTACATTATTTCACGGCAATTCAGGCAAGTCGTTGAACATAATTTAACAGGGGGAAATAAATGACAATTATCGGGTTACAACGACTGCCTTGGTAATAAAACAACACTGGGTGACAGCATAAAACACTGCACAAGTATTGTTGATTATACTGTTTGTGGCTACGTATTTCAAACTGAATCTGATTTAAGTGTAAAATACGAATTACCTGAGAGATCTATTATGGACGACGTTCGTTTGTGTAATATCAAATAAAATGACATATTTCAGATGGACTTTGGTTCAATTAATGTGAAACGATTTTGCTTGGAAGCGTATTATGGACGACGTTCGTTCGTGTCCAAACCGGTTATAAATTTCAAATCAAAGTTGGTTAACAGTCTGATTGGGAAACATACTGTAAAATTTAGACGGTGTTCGTACGTGACAAAAGCGACTAGTTAAAGGCCGTGTCACACCTTTCCGGGCAAGCCTTCCGTGCGACTTGCAAAGAACAATTTTTACTACCCGGAGGTCCCCGGAATGAGCCGCACATGACAGTACCTAGGAAGTATCTCACCCGTAGTCACCCGGAGGTGTGCACGCAAATCTTTTTACCCGCAACCATGTTTAGGCCCTGTCACACCTTTCCGGGCAAGCTATGCATTCTGTTGCGTGTAGGGATTTTCCAGCATACCAGGAATTTCTGACGGCGAACAAGGATTTGGGGGAGTCATTGCATGTGTCTTACTTGCTGGACGCGTTCTACTTAAGGCCGTGTCACACCATTCCGGGCAAGCCTTGCATGCGACTTGCAAAGAGCATTTTTGACTACCCGGAGGTCCCCGTAGATGATCCGCACATGACAGTACAGGATAGCATGTATCTCAACCGTAGTCGCCCGGAGGTGCGCACGCATATATTTTTACCCGCAACCGTGTTTAGGCCCTGTCACACCTTTCCGGGCAAGCTACTCGGGCTTGTTACGTGCAGGGATTTTCTAGCATACCGGACATTCCTGAGGGCGGAAAAGGATTTGAGCGAGTCAGCGCATGTGTCTTACTTGCTGGACGCGTTCTACTTAAAATTCTATTTGCTTGTATACTGTGTGACCTGTGTACCAGTCGCGTGGGTGCTGACAACTCGGGGAAGGAATTCCTCTGAAGGAATGACTGAAGGCCCACGGAATGTCATTATCTTGGCTGCATACGGGGACTACGAAGTACCTGCTTGGGAGCTGCCTGCGAAGTGCTCCCGCTAAGGGCCTCCTACTGGCGTTCTGCGTGGACCTCTCCGGGCATCCCCGCGACTCACCCGGAAATAGTTTTGGTCATGCTCAAAACTTGGCTGTGATTAAATCGGACTGGCGTGAGCACCTCCGGGCAAGTACAGGCGAGATACGCGCTAGGTACTGTCAGGTGCGGACGAACTGCGGAGAGGTCCAGGGAGCAAATTTGTTTCCCCGCAAGTCAAGCCGCAAAACTTCCCCAGATACGGTATAACAAGGCCTTGTGCATGCTCAACTCTTGTTCCGAGTGAGTCGTGGGGTTCGCTCGCAGAGGTACACGCAGAACATCAGTGGGAGACTCTTACCGGCAGCATCTCGTAGGAGTTTGCTCTCACGCAGGTCACACAGAATGCACGCGAGTAGAAGCTAAGTAGCACGCGTCTAGTAGGTAAGAAACAAATACGAAAATTGCAAATACATTTATTCTTGTTCGCCCGCGGAAAATCTTCTACGTGCTGGAAAGTACCTCCTCGCCACAAGCCCGCGTAGCTTGCCCGGAAAGGTGTGAGTCACATACCGTGTGACACGGCCTTTAGTATACACAGCATCCAAATACACAGTCACAGGTTGCATCGGCAGCTTTGACATGAAGTTCAGCCTTCTCGCAAAAAGGATAATAATGTAAATTAGCATCAAAGTTCAATTGTGTAGTAAATGAAGTTTAAAAGGGCACGTACACTTTTTGTGGACTTCTTCAAAATTAATGTGGAATAGTGAGCTCACCAGTTAAGTTGCGCTAAGAGTTTGCGATAGGATTCGTCGCTTACCGTAGACGCTGTGGTTTTTCACTGATAAATCCTTGGGTCAGATGGAGAGGTTCAGAGGAAAAAGAAAGCAAAAAGCAAACGAACGCAGTAAATGACTTGGCCGAAGATTGGAATGAAGAAGCTTGCTATTCATTTTCACGAAGCTTTGATCTATACCGGCAAGTATCACGTTGCCAATTTATGCGGGAATCACAACCATCAATTATCACTGTGTACTGTGACATGCTGTTTTGTTCATTTACGGCCCTCTTACCTTCTTTTTTTGTTTTTTGTTTTTTGTTTTTTGTTTTTTTTTTTTGGGGGGGGGGGGTTTCGATTGATTTCTAAATATACACCACGTCTAAAATCCTTCAAAGATTTTCCAGTCGTAAAATGTTTTGTGGATTAAACCCATATATTACAAAGATAATAAATATGCGATAATGTTCTGTGAATTAACTTACACATTACAAAGATGATTAACATGTGATTTAATCTATCTCCTCTGTAACATGTTCGCAGTCACTTTCTCGAATTTCACATCGACGACCGAGGCTTCTAGTCAGCCGATTGGTAAGTGTCTGTAGTATTTTAGAGGGAGGCGTCTCCAATGGAGGGACGGGTCTCTTATAAGCTGTGATGGCTCAGCGGATAAAAGAACATGGACTCTCAGTCCCAAGGTCCCTGGTTCGAACTCCCTGGCCGTGGAATTTTTTTGCCCCATGCACCTCAATGAATGTTATCCTCATTGCCTACTCCTTTATAGAGGGATCTTAAAGCCGACAGTCTCGTGGTTGCTTGCTTTATACAAGCATCCATTAATAATTGCTTGCAAGTACCAATATTACTTTCTCAGTAGAAATGTACTGCAGAGCGCAATACATTGTACAGGTAATACAAACGAGATGGTTGGGTATATGCCACTTCCGGTGTAGCTGGAGTAGAAACAAACAGCTCGCCTGTAGTGTACAGTTTATGTGCAGAGCTGTAGTGTAAAACATTATGCAATCTTTGCATGCATTTTTAATCACACAGTCTATGAATCTACGTGGTGACACAGACGCCATAATAGTCAGTATCCTCGATCTACCACCCATTACCATGATTTGTCAACATTTAATTTTCTGGTGGCTTTCAGAAATGATAAGATTGACCATAATTATATGGCAGCTTCATGGAATTTCAAAGTCAAGCATGGAGAAAAGTAGATAAGTCCGTCTTTAAAAAAAAAAAGGAAAGAAAGAAAGAATACGCCGTTCACTCCAGCCGCAGCTAAATACCCGGATGTCCAACCATGAGTATAGAAGAGAATTTCTCCAAATTGAAGAACCGTAATGAATGTTAGTTAGGTGTGAAGAAAGAGGAAGGTAAAAAATATATGCATAGAGTGCATGAATGTGTGATAAGATGAATTGCGCTCACTTCGATGTTGACATGTATTTTCTTCCATTTCATTCATGCATTTATATACAAACAATCATAGTATTACCGCCCTGGCAATCCCGTGCTTTTGTTTTGAAATGGTAGAACGCTTCTTGGCTAACGTACTTTCTACCCACGTCCCTTTTCCTACCTCAAATCGCTTTCATCACTTCATTGAAGTAAATTGATGAATATGAAAGGAGTTTTATTGACCAGCCAACAACACTCATCCTTTATAGAGCCTTAAATAAATGTTATTTGGATCATTGTTTGACAGTCTGGACGAGTGGCCTGTAACAGGCCCAAGAAGGTTTCAGGTTATGATTATATGATTAATTATGTGTGTATATATATATATATAACACTGATCCTTTATCAATAAGAACGGAAGTGCGAATTATCAAATATAATAGAGAGCATTAATAAACTGTCTCGCGATGGCTGCAATTATGATTTATGTAATCATGATACCAACACAAAATGATTTTTCAAACCCGTTAAACTGTTCCTAAAGTAATGTTACGCCTTTCATTTCGAACACATTGGACGTTTTCCCGTATTTTCTCTTCACGTCCTTTGTTCCTTCAGAGTGTTTTTTTTTTTTTTTTATCCTTCGGTGGTGATCTCACTATGTGTACACATATTAAAACATTTTCTCTCTGTTTCCCGCAACCACCTTGTTTTGTGTAGATATGATTTTTAGGCCTATATATCTCATGACCTCATTGGTAAAGCACCTTTCAATTTTTGGCAGATCTTTAATCCGTGATAGCACAAACACAGTCAAAGATATTTCAGAGTGTTTGTTTGCCTATTTGATTAATAACGTGTTTGTTTCTGTTTGTTACAATAATGATGACACTAAGAATTTCCTCCCACTGTTCATCAAAGAATCAAAGTGTTGATAGTCATGATAGTTTGAAAATTGAAATTCGTAGATGTTTCTTGACTGTACCTTTTTGAAATCACGTTTCAGTTATGGATATTACTCCAACTACTGATGAAAGCGTAGTATCTCACATAAATGAACATTGATTGATAATAGTATGTGCGGTTTAATGATCAGGTCTAGGTTTTGTCAACCTTGTAAACACACTATTAAAATCAACAATGACGACACCAGTGTGCATTTCGTAAAAGATGTTAAGATGGCAACTCTTGCTGGAATAGCAACTTCCAAGTAGCAACAGCCAATCAGGAAGCTGGATTCTTGATTATACCATGACAATTGCCATTCCAGCAAGAGTTGCTATCCGTATCAACCTTTTTCCCTGGGGCCCGGAGCTGTTATGTAGTGAGAGAGATGGTAGTAATAAAAACGCGAGAAATAGCAACAACAACACCAACAATAAGAGAGTGAAAAACAGAAAGTAATCGTGAAATGCGGAACGAAATAAGCTGTTACATCCACCAACTGTCTATTAATTTTTTCGAAAACGAAGGAAAACTGTCAGTAATGTCAGCAATTTATAAGTGAAAAAATTGAGCAGTGGAAATGGGATTCAATTGATTTTGATTAAAAAAATGTCATACGATCCACAGCCATCCGTTCGAAAGAAAATATTTTGAGAAATTGTCAAGTCCAAGAGCATTCCCCCCCCCCCCCTCTCTCTCTCTCTCTCTCTGTATAATATATGTACTATATACCTATATGTAACTAACAGTCCCTTCGTCTATCTTATATCAACACATTACCTCCCTCTCTCATTCTATCTTTCCTTATTACATCTCCGATCAGTCGTTTTCGTTTTCACTCTCAACAGAGCTTTGCGACTGCGTCTTACATGAGGTATTCTCTGCAGCGGTTGGAAGTAACCTATCTCTCGGTATTTACCTGGTTGCAACGTATTGCATTGTCAAAAGGTACTTTCCTTTGAAAATCGAAAGTAACTTCTCATTTTCCTTTCTTTTTAATGAACCTCAAAGATTCCCTCCGGTTTTTTGCATGCTTCGTCGAAATAAGCACAGTTACAGCTGTAGCATTCCTCTTCAAATGCCGTAGATGTATTGTCCTGTTTGTTTGTTTGATGAGACGGGGGGGGGGGGGGATGTTTCATAAAGCTGTTTTTAAAGTTACGAACAACTTACAAGCGACTGGTGATCTGTTCTAATGTGCTATACTTGTCAGAATTTCAATAATTCAGCACAAAAACTGATCACCAGTCGCTCGTAAAGAGCTTTATGAAACACCCTCTGGATCTATCGCCTTTCATCTACCATAAGCTTTACATTTTTAACCGTCAAAATTATAAGCCTGTTGTTTCATTTCTTGCTTGTGGGCAGAATTTAAAACTGCACACTGTTTGTTGCTATCTTACAAATTGAACTATATATCCTTCGATAATTTCAATGTCAGGTTAATTACTGTCATTCGACATGTTCATTACAAACAGTTTCAATGATAATGATAATTGTACTAGTCATGCATGTACTTATCATTCCATTATACTTCGCTTTCAGATGCAAAGGACGACGCACAGAAGGCCATACTCTTGCCGGGGGAACTAATTCCGGGTCAGCTACGTTCACTCCACAAATAACGGAAGTAAACTCTGGTGTGTCTGCCTCTCCTACGAGAGAGTTACAGGTTTATCCGGAACGACCCAGTGATAAAGAACAGATAGCAAGCACTTTGAACTCACCTGATGGCGGATTGTCATCACAAATCAGTGACACGCCCGTATCCCAGAATTCCGCCATCGAAACTCACCCGTGTGAGCACCAGAAGCAGGCCCATGTCACAATGGAAATTGACAAAAGTTGCCAAAAATTGACAAAATTGACAAAGATTGCGCAACATTATGCAAAGTTGACATGCAAGTTTAGGCAACTTTGCATTTGCTTGCGCAACTTTGCGCCATTTCCGGCAATTTTGCGCCCATTTCTGGCAATTTTCCGCAACTTCCGGCATTTTGCGCAACCTTGCACCATTTCCGGCAATTTTGCGCAACCTTGCGCCATTTCCGGCAATTTGCGCAACCTTGCGCCATTTCCGGCAATTTTGCGCCCATTTCTGGCAATTTTCCGCAACTTCCGGCAATTTTGTGCCCATTTCTGACAATTTTCCGCAACTTCCGGCAATTTTGCGCAACTTTGCGACATGTCCAGCAATTTTTACGCAACTTCGCGCCATTTTCCGGCATTTCTGTGCAATTTTGCGCCATTTCGGGCAATTTTGCGCAACTTTGCACCATTTCAGGCAATTTTGTACAACTTTGCGCCATTTTAGGCAATTTTGCCCAACTTTGCGCCATTTCCAGCAATTTTGTGCAACTTAGCACATTTTCAGGAAACTTTGGAAAAGTTTGCACCATTTAAGGGAACTTTGCACAATATAAAACATTTTTTAGCAATTTTTAGCACCTGCACACAATACAATGCCACTTTGAGCAGGTTTTCAAATATATTGACTTTTGGTGCCTGCTCTCTTTCATTCGTCTCAAAATCTTATCTTGTATATGATTTCAAATATCAGGACTTTATAATAATACTATTGCATCTTCCTGTGGTCATGCACTTCTGCCAAACAATCACATAGTTGAACATCATCTTTGAAACTCTGTATTCATACATGTACTTCAGTCACAGAGTATGAGGACACCAAGAATGGTGCAATGTCAGATGTGCATGTATATAAAAGATTTCTTTAAATATTTTTTATTAATTTTTTAATCCTCTAGCCCTCTATAATATTTTGTTCATATCTAAAGGGATCATGGAGAAAATATTAACATTCATGTGGTTCCAAAATCTCCATATATGCAATACGGTAAAGTGGGGGATGATGCTGTGGAACGGATCACCCACCTTTTAAATTCTTTGGGAGATAATTACATGGAACTCTAGCATTAACTAATTAAATATACTATCGCAAATCTAACGATGACATGCAATGCCTGGAGTATTTTATGTGGTACTAGTGAACAAAATAAAAAGACCTGCTTGCAAAAATATTTTGTAATGGAAGAAACAATTTATTATACTTAAAAATGTGATACATGTGATATGACTGCTGGATTTTGTTTACTACCCTTCCTCTAACTGTATTGAACAGTTCGTCGGCATTGTCTCTTAATGACATAAACCAGTTTTGGCAAAATTGATCATGAAGTATAGTAGGGGGGGGGGGGTCAGGAAAAAGCATTTATCATAGTGAGATATAACTTCCATAATTACACACATTAAGAAGATTTTTGTGGCACTGAAAATGGAGAATTAAATATTGCTGACTTAGAAGGAACTTTTGTCCTGTGGCCATTTTCACCATTAACACTTGTGTAATAAAACACTCGCCATGAGTCCCTTAAACTATGTGCTTCCTTTAACTTAATCATGGTTAAGAGATTCCCTTAACCTATGTCCACTGGGGGGGGGGGGGGGGTCAAATTGACCCCCCCCCCCCGTACAAAATTTTCTGCTGCCGCGCGACCGCCGCTGATCGCGTGATAATTTTTGGTGACTTTTTTTTTCTTTTGAAATAAATTTTGCGAAATCCGACCACCGGTCGCGAGGTCACGTGACATTTCGTAAGTGCATGTCTGCCCAAAATTTGGCAAAAACCTGCTTTTCCCATACGTTTGTGTGCAAAGCAGCATATTTCATAAATTGCTCTAAAACACAGCTTTTTCAATCTTCTAGGCCATTTAAAAGATGTTATGTGACTTCACATCAACTAATTTTAGATTAGAAAAAAAAATCTTAAAAACAAAGAAATACATAAGAAATAAAAACAATAGAATACATAAGAAATTCGGAAAACAATACAATACAAAGAAAATGTTTTGAAATTTGAAAATATTACCATATAATCTTGTTGACAATGCTTCTGGGATACTTTCTGCAAAGAATTAGAATCCAATTATAATTTTTGAAGGAAATATTGATATATTTGTGAATTTTATGAAATTTGATGCACCTCATTTGCATAAATTATAATAATTAAAAAAATTAAGAACTTTTGCGAAAAAAAATAATGCAGCGACGTTCTTTACACGTGTCTTCACGTGCGTGCAAATTTTCGCGCCGATCGGACCTTCCGCGACCGAGATCTGAGGGGGGGGGGTCAAATTGACCCCCCCCCCCCCCAGTAAAAATCTGCTCTGAAATAGCCCAATGGAAATAGGGTTAAGGGTACAGGATGCTTTCTTGGTAGCGCAGCTACAAAAAGACAATTTTCATGGTTTAGAATAGGAGATTAATGACAAATAAACCCTGAATGCTTTTCTTGGTCATGGAATACAAGTCGTACATTTTGTACACTTTAAATAATTTCTTAATGTATTGTGGTTTTTCAGTTATGTGTCATTTTATGAAGATGGTCCATTTCAACTCTTTTTACATCAAAATTGAAGAACCACAAGACCCACAAAATTGTAACTGGATATTTGGATTCAGCATCACACCTGATTTAAAATCTTTACAAATTTCACTATAGCCGATTAGGACTCGCAAGTTACGACGAACGACCAAATCTCCTATGTCAAAAGGTCCTGTAGCCTTAAGTTTACCTCAAATTTAATTTTTTTCCATTGTCTTAAGTTATAATAAGCATATTTGGAGCTGGATTTTGCTGTAAACCCAACTAAAATTATTTGAGTTACTGTTGTAATGGTATGGCCAATTTAGTGCAGCTGAAAATAACAAAATACAAAGGGATTTGAACACTGTAACTGGCTATATCTCAAAACCAACACATCTGACAAATTACTGAATTCATTTGATCACATCACCTATTAATGCCTTTATAACCTGAATAAATAGTACAAATGAGTTATTACTGTAAACAGGTACAGGCATGTGACAAATATTGAAACACTTTTGCATTATATCCTATATTTTCCAGCAGGGATTAACGCACAAAATCTAGTTTAGATCATTAAATCCCCACTCATGTACTTCAGGGTAGGGAAAACAAAACAAAACAAACAAAAAAACATTCCAAAGCTTGTATGTCCCACAGAATTCAAAACTGGCATTGAACTAGTTGTGAATGACCCTAAAGGTCGAATATTGATTCATATGTAGAGTACAAATGCCACTTTTAGGTGCTTTTGGACATTACTTTTTATATACAGTGCGTCCTAAAAAGAACTATACACTTTTGAAATGGCTACCAAATAAAGGTAATAAGATTCTTGGGTAAAATGTTTATATTTATATAAAGCTCATATCCTTAACTATCATTATGACACCAAAAATTCTGAAAATAACGCATGCTTCAGTGAGTAATGCCCACTTTTGTATAGGACACAAAAATTACCCTGCGCAGGAATTCACTATTCATTTTGCACGTGGTTATGAAACGCCATGAAGGAGTCAAAATTAATGATGGAATAAATCAGCAAACAGAGTCGAAAATAAACCAAGAGTTAAAAAAAAAACAATCAATATTATACAAAAATGTAATATTTTACTGTTTTGTTTTCATATCATTGATTTTTGCCTGTACTTCAATTTATTTTTGTCTTTGTTGGCCGATTGATTCCATCATTAATTTTGACTTATCATGGCGTTCCATAACCAGGTGCAAAATGAATAGTGAATTCCTGTGCAGGGTAATTTTTGTGTCCTATACAAAAGTGGGCATTACTCAATGAAGCATGCGTTATTTTTGGAATTTTTTGTATCATATTGATAGTTGAGGATATGAGCTTTATATACATGTATTTATAAATTTTTTCCCCAATAATCATATATATTCCTATTTGGTAGCTATTTAAAAAGTGTATAGTTCTTTTTGGGACGCACTGTATATATATATATATATATATATATATACCTAATACATAAGATTATTGTTCACTGGTCATATTTACTATCAATCTCACAAACTTGTCACAGGGAAAAAGTTACTAAGCTGAAATGATAGTGCCCTTTTTCTCTGCCCTAAGTCAAATGATAGAACAATTTTTCCCTGTGCATGTTACCATGGCACACGACACTTATGCTTGAAGGGACAGTTGACACTAGAGATGAGTTCATGACACATCAGTCTATCATCACCAACTTTGCATTGACACGTTGAATGGCGGACTAGAAATTCCATACAGCGAAAGATTTATAAACATTTAACAATTAAATTTGAAGTGGGTATGTGCAGGAATACATTTCAGTAAGTTAAGTTTCATTTACTCATTCCAGAAAAATACAGTGCTCAATAAATTTCCTACATAAAATAAATACTAAATCGTTGTGCGATGAAACACCTGTATATTGCAATCCTTTAATTAGCACTATAATCTGTCGCAACAAGGCTTGGCAGTGATGTCAGTGTGTGCTTTATTGCACACAGCTACAAATTACAAGCGTTCACACAATGCACTTGTGCATGATTATATGCGTGTGTTTAAGGATATCGCCTAGATTCACGCAAATATAACTGTCTTTTATTCCAGATTGGGTGGTTTGCTTCCGTTTGTACGTGATCAAATCCTTAGCAGGTTCAATCAATGTATTCAAATTGAGCACCCAAAGCACATAAGGTGACACTTGTATGTATTGAAGGTTAAAGATTGTTTTGCTTGCCTGTGTGCTTAGAAAGAAACATTGGGTGCTTCTCCAAACAATGGTCCCACAAACTCTTAAGCAAGTTTGCTTCATCACGTGCATGTTAGCATTTGTAAACTATTCATGGAAGTTGTAGATAAAATGGCGAGACCCTTTCCTCTGTAACAGTTGTCCCACTTTTATGAATAGCCTGTTGGCAAATCTAAGATCCTTGGTCATACTCATCCACATTGTGAGTCACTTCATTGTGCTGCCACTCAATCATTAAATCTGATAAGTTATAAATGGAGTTTTTAAAGACCCATCTCTTGGCTTTCTTGCTAATTAACAGAATGATGTTTACTGTGAAATACACTAAATGTGTCCATTCTCAACATCATCAAAATTCACACTGATGTTGAATATGCTGATGCCAATTCTTCTTTCCTGAAATCAGTAAGAGTAGCACTTCAAGTTCAAAGGAAGGAAGGGAGCGATAGATTTCATGCTCTAATGCTTGCACATTGCACAGTGACGTCAGTCCATTCAAATTATGTGAACATGACATCACTATGCTTACTGCACTAAAGCATGAATAATGATAACATGGTGAGGGTAGACACTTTTTGTGTCTGAGTAGATCACATGGTGAGGGTAGACACTGATTTTGGGTGTTTAATAACTACATTTGTTTGATTTTATGTCTATGATTAATACCATTCTCTTGTTTGCTGTTTTCTTTTCAATAATCGAGGGATGAGTGTTTAATAGTTACATTTATAACATATAAAGTTCAATTTTATGAGTTACACAGCTCTCTGTTAAATGTCCAATTTCAATTGTGACTTTCATTCATTATCTTCTGCTTCACCTTCATTATGTTCTTCACTTGCTTCGCCTTCATTATGTTCTTCACTTGCTTCGCCTTTATTATGTTCTTCACTTGCTTCACCTTCATTATGTTCTTCACTTGGTTCGCCTTCATTATGTTCTTCACTTGGTTCGCTTTCATTGTGTTCTTCACCTCCTTCGCCTTCATTATGTTCTCCTGGCGTGCCTTTTTCATTCTGCCCTGTTTGTACCTCTCTCTCTCCACCTTCCATATCTTCCACTCCGTCTTCATCAGTAAAATTGTAAATGTCATTCTGATCCTGCTGGTTGCCAGTTACTACTGCAGGCAACTCTGTATATACTGACCTGCATGCTGTATCTGGGCTGCGTATCTGCAATGTGGTAGAAAAATAGATGCGATATTAAAACAGAGTACATTAAAATAAAAGTTTGCCATTGTGACATTTACCTAGCTTCTCCCCATTCCAGAAAAATAACAACAAAAACATTTATACCATAAATAGGCCTACATGACACATGTCTCTCCCCCAATAATTCAATTAGCAGTTATTGGGAATAAAACTTGACATTTCAAATGTCATCAATTTCTAGGTGTTTTTGCACACTGGAACCAGCTGCAAGACTTGGAACGAGACATAATTTCAATTATGTTTGTTGTTGTTGTTGGTTTTATTTTCCAATGTTTTAAAAATAATGATAAAATATGCACAGTTTACAATGCAATCAACAAGTTTTCAAATGCCAAGGCTTGTGCCAAGTCTTTGAATTCTGTGACAAGAATGTGAAAAATATGTGTTTGGGGTGCTTTTTCGCCCACAATTTGAGCAAATTAAAAAAAAAATTGTTTTATTCCTACTTTGTGCTAATTAAATTATGATGATATGGAAGTTGTTTGTCAACCACATTGATTAGTGTTTTATTTTTTATGGAGTGGGGGGTAGTGTTTTTTTTTTATAGTTATACTCTGTATGGAAATAAGATTGTTTCAGTTGTGCTGGGGAGTGTTCACGCACTAAACATTATGTCAGTTCAGTCATATCAACAATTATTATAGGGAATAAAGGTATTGCTTTTAACAGCTGCCTTCAATCTACCATTATTCTTTAACACTGAACAACTCAGCTTCACCTGTTTGTTCTACTTAAAATATTTTACTCTCACAACACTGGTACATGATTAATTACATTCTTAATTTTGAAATGACCATCCCAACCAAAGGCAGATGTTAGTATTGCTCCCCCCCCCCCATGATGATTTTTTAGGTGATGAAAAAGAAAAAAAAAGGAAAGGCAAGGAATGACATTCCTACATAACTACGCATGTGATTTCCATTACAAACTCAAAACTACAATTCTAAACATGATATTGTAATACACTTAACCGGCCCCGGTGGCCCAACCGGCCCTGACAAACAGCCAGCCCATTTCAAAATTTCCCGACCATCAATATGACCAGTCCGACTATGCATTTCAATCAAAAGTACATACAAATCAAACTGGTTTTATTCAGTTTTAAATCTAAGGAATAAATACAAGTTGAATCGTGCAATTACAGAGACTTAAGAGCAAATGAAAATAATTTAAGTAGAGGGTCATTCCATGCCAATTCACCCAATGGGTTACACCCTACCGTCTCAGAATTTGCTCAAATTTGGTACACATAAAGTTTAACATTACCTTCCCATGAAACAAAAAAAAAAAAAAATTAGCGTAAACGGTCCGTCGGTTTCCGAGCTATGGCCCGCCCTTTTTGATTCGTTTTGGCAAAAATGGGTGTGACCTTCCATTTCAACGGCACAATGCGCCTGAACTGGTTGACCAATTTTTGTGAAACTGGTACCATTCAAAGGAAATTCAAAGAGGAATTCAAAAATGGTATCAAAAATATTATTGGAGCAATTTAAAGTGCTATGACCTTTGACCTTTCATTTAACTTTGATTTTGACCCCCAGACAAATAATATTTTTACTTGATATTTATGTATGTTAATTGTCATTATAATATTAACATAACATGTAAATATCTAGGATGATATTTTATTTCTTCACCTTTAAAAACTCTTTTTAATGTAATTTACAAAGTTACTGTTACCCCCACATACTAATATTTGTGTTGGTAATGTGTGTACAAGTCTCCATTATAGGCTTACTTGAATACTTCCAAACTGAAGTTAAATTACATTCAATTAAAACAGAAAACTAAACATTTCAGGTAATAAAGGAAACATTAAACACAATGATAATGTATACATGTACGTAGACTCCATTTGCTTATGAAGAGAGACATTTGTTTAGCCCTTTTGATTGGGGTGCAATAGGTATACATATACAAATCATCAGAAATCTGCAGTTTTGACAGAAACAAAATGCTTCCTACATGTAGTCAGCTCTACTGTCCCAAACTGGATACATCCTTGAGATCTTTGAAGCATCAGCAACAGATATGGAATACATTATTGCATTTGATTGTAATGTTACTTTAGTTTGAAAGTATTTATTTATAATGGAGTCTTGTACACACATTACCAACACAATATCAGTATGTGGGGGTAACAGCAACTTTGTAAATTGCATTAAAAAGAGTTTTTAAAGGTGAAGAAATAAAATATCATCCTAGATATTTACATGTTATGTTAATACTATACTGACAATTAACATACATAAAAATCAAGTAAAAATATTATTCGTCTGGAGGGCAAAAGCAAGGTTAAAGGAAAGGTCAAAGGTCATAGCACTTTAACTTTCTCCAATAATATGTTTGATACCATTTTTGAATTCCTCTTTGAATTTCCTTTTGAATGGTACCAGTTTCACAAAAATTGGTCAACCAGTTCAGGCGCATTGTGCCGTTGAAATGGAAGGTCACAACCATTTTTGCCAAAACGAATCAAATAGGGCGGGCCATAGCTCGGAAACCGACGGACCGTTAATGCTAATTTTTTTTTTGTTTCATGGGAAGGTAATGTTAAACTTTATGTGTACCAAATTTGAGCAAATTCTGAGACGGAAGGGTGCAAAATTGCACTTTCATTGGGTGAATTGGCATGGAATGACCCTAGAGCTCCATTATAGATAATTGTATCATACCTTTCTTTGATTTACAGTCCATCACTGGACACCAGAACATAACTGGATTTATTGTCAGTACTTCATAGGTCTTATCGCCATAAACTTTGCCAGTCATGCTCCTGAATCGGTCAAACTCATAAAGGAGAAACGAAGCATCTGTGCTGCAGAGGAGCTTGTTACAATTTTCTGACCATTTTCCATCAGACTTAAGTTCTCTTACTAGTTCCTGGTGGATTTTAGAAGCTGTCACAAGAAAATAAAAACTAGATAAAGGAGTAAGTGAACAGGCTTTGAGCCAGTTTTGTCATTTCGATATCTTTAAAAAATAAACAAAACAAACAAACAAACAAAAAGAAACTAAGGAATATAGGGATTCTTAAATAGAAGAAATATACTTTTACACAATACACACACCACTGCTTGTGATACATGTACAGCAGGGACATTGTTTATAAACAGTTTTCCAAATGTAAATCCAGGGGACAATAATTTGATTTGGGCTGGTGTAACTGGGAATTCTGACTCACTTTCATTTGCAAATGCAATAGACCCTATGCATAGAATTTCTGCCCCTACAAGATGCCAGAAAACAATGGTTATATTGAAATGTTGCCTGGTCAACCGATTCCCGGTATCAATGGGTTGTCAACTCTGATGCAAACCAGCGAAATGGTGTACATGACAAGCCATGCCCTCCACGATGGCGGCAATTTCAATTGTAATGCTGTTCCGCATGGTGGAATGCATATAGGGTCTGTAGCGGATACTCCCATAAAAAAAGTCCAATAAAAATTCTGTTAAAAATGAATGGGTCGGCTCATATGGCCTGATATAAATAACAATAGTGGTATATCTATGTGCAATGGCTACCTGATACTGATTTTTGTTGACATGCACAAGCACACTTTACATAGTAGTAAAAACACAAGAAATACTGTGGTTACCAGTAGTTTTCTCAAGCCATCACTTCATATGCAAAGGAAGACCCTATGAACAAATCTACTAGACCTTCATTATCTCATTAAGGCATCAGCATATTTGTGACCATCCACCACAAATCGCTTGTAAAGTCGGCACCGACTTGAGACTAGTTTCTGTTTGTTTTCAGTAGAAGAATTGATTAGGTGTTCTGTACCATAGTGCAATCCCTGGGCATTGTTGATTACGAAGAACGATAAAAGGCAATGGGTGGTAACTGGGTCGGTCATGTATAACATACTTCATTCAATCAATGCAAACAAACGCCCATGGATCACATTATCGTACAGAACACCTGTTCAATTCTTCCACTGGAAACAAACAGAACCCAGAAACCAGACTCACCTTGGTACCAACTTAACGAATGATTCGTTGTGGACGGTCGCATTTTTGCCATGATCCTCAATGAGGGGCTTTCCCCCTGGAACCCCTGCCAAGTAGCTTTGCCTCCTGGAATGCATAACATTGGACAAAAATTTCATTGCATCTCAGTCCCAACCCCCCCCCCCACCCCACAAATCAAAATCATCATGTCCTAAGCCTATGTACTTCTCATCATGACTAACACTTTTCACAGTTTATATGAAGCGTGTAATTCTAACAATGTTTTATAAAGGTGAAATATTTGTCTCACAAACATTATCACTAAACTTTATCAACCATTCTTAAACACTTTAGTCAGTTCTTGAAATTTCATTGGTTCCTGGCCGTGTTACATGAGATGATATACACATGGCTGCAGCATGTGCACGTCTACGCAATGCGCACACGCGCTGCTCGAACCAATTGGAGCCGCATAGTAATAACGGGACTGATCGATTCTAAAGCCCAGGTAATATTTTGTGTAAAAAATGTAAAAATTGCCTAGTCTAAAAGTTAGTCTATTTTTAAAATTAAAACCAATCTTGAATTGAAGTGTTTAAGAATGAGAATAAAGGTATTGTTTTTAGCTGCTGACTTGCATCTATATATCATATAACAAGCGATCGGATTCCATTATTTTTAGCATAGAACCGTTCGGCTACGCCTCACAGTTCTTGATATCGCCTGTGTTATATGAGACGACAGATGCACGTCAGCAACTAAAAACAATACCTTCATTCTCTAATTGACAATAAGCAGCAACAGTTTTTCAGAAGTAACATTATTAGGCCTACTATTTGGATGTCATTACTCATTAGCAACACCTCTTTTGGCACCTACTATTTAGAGCAAACATGATGCAAACTTAACCCGTTTGAAATCTAAACTAATAAAATCAGAGACTCTCTCTTTGTCTGTTCACGAATAGGCTCCTAAACGATGTACTTTCATACTGAACTGACCCCGTACAATGATAGAACAGGTATCTAAGATGTGCAATGGGTAGGTTAGAGTAGGGGGTCAATCGTTTACTATGCAAATAACAAAAAAAATGAATAATAAACAGCTTGGTTGCTATGCGGTCCTACACATGGATTACTAAATTTTGAGTGTGAAAATCATTGATATCTCGAAGGTATAAAAGCAAGCAATTATCTTGCAATTTTGAAGAGATACCAGACCAGTGGCGGATCTACGGGGGGGGGGGGGTTTAGGGGGTTTAAACCCCCCCCCCCCCTTGGGCCCTTGGGCTGGCCAAAAAAAAAAAAAAAAAAGAAAAAAGGTTGTTACGCTGATGGGCCCGGCATATGCATCATGCAACGGGGGGTGGGGGGGGGGAAGGCAACCCCCCCCCCCCCCCCCTTGCAAAAAAAGCTAGATCCGCCCCTGCAGACTGACCTAAGTGTTTATAATTATGTTGGCAAAATAAGCTAAATCGAATAAATGTGATTTGGATATCACTCAATGTTACTGCATCCCTTTAAGTTTAAGTCCCTTTAAGTTTAAGCGTTATTCCTCATTTACCTCCTTCAGAATGTGAAATTTATTTACATTCTTTTGGAACAGTTTCACTCTTTTGGAGTAGTTTTCATGCTTGTTTTTCACTTTCACATTAAGAGAGTACTATGTACGGGAATGAAAGACAGCTTGAATCTCCAATATGTAGCTTCTGGATTTTGCACAGCTCCAACCCCTATCATGCCTACAGGTATGTTGAATATTTACACTGCACTGTGCATTGACACCTTAAGTTATAAATCTTTCTATTTATGCTCTATGAGGTAGGCACAGTGAGTGGCACTGGCACAGTGAGTGGCACTGGCACAGGACACATACATACCATCATGACTTCTGGACCTAGATGTAGACCTTGGACTGCTTCTATGGTGACTTCTATCCCTCCTTCTGGACCTAGAAGTAGACCTTGGACTGCTTCTATTGTGACTTCTATCCCTCCTTCTGGACCTAGAAGTAGACCTTGGACTGCTTCTATGGTGACTTCTAGAAAGTCTATCCCTCCTTCTGGACCTAGAAGTAGACCTTGGACTGCTTCTATGGTGACTTCTATCCCTCCTTCTGGACCTCGAAGTAGACCTTGGACGGCTTCTATGGTGACTTCTATCCCTCCTTCTGGACCTAGATGTAGACCTTGGACTGCTTCTATGGTGACTTCTATCCCTCCTTCTAGACCTAGATGTAGACCTTCGACTGCTTCTATGGCGACTTCTATCCCTCCTTCTTGACCTAGATGTAGACCTTTAACTGTTTCTCTGGTGACTTCTATCCCTACTGCCTACAGAATCATACCGGTGATAACTTCTGGAGCGATTGCTACACCTACTGCCTCCAGCGTCATACCGGTGATGACTTCTAGAGGGACTTATGTTATCCATCTAAGTATATACACTAGTCGATCTGAAAAGAAAAAAAAAAAATACAGAGAAAAGACAATCAATAACCAGATCATGAATATACCTCACTGTTCATTTTTTCTGGGTTACCCAAATTTGAAAAATTGGTAGATCTACTGCAGTCTGAATCACAGTGCACCACACCCATTAATTTCAAAGGCTAACCCTAATGCCCATACGTTTCTGAAAAAAGAGTGGTTCCCCCGGGATTTGAACCCGGGACCTCTCGCACACCAAGCCCTTGCTCATCCACACCACGCCATTGACGGCAGATGATGGAATGTTTCATTTGTTTAGAATATTAATTAAGCAGATCCTTACCACTACTAGTCACTAGATCTAGTAGCCAGGCCTAGCTAGTAATCTCGCTAGTAGAATATACGATTTCATGTAGTAGACCTGACGAAAAACTCTGTTTAGAAGAGGTACATGGTACAGCAGCACATTCAAGAAAATAATGTATTTCAAGACCGAATGGATGTCTTCGCCATGATAACTGTGCGTGCCGCGCCGGTGCCCTAGTGTTAAAAATACAGGTTTTATTTACGGCTCGTACGTAGCTACCATAGAATAAGTAATCCAAGAAGGCTAAGCGCGCATTCACTCATGTGTTTAACGAGTGTCGTCTTTTTTCCCCATAGGCTTGCGTGTTAGAGAGGTGAAGCGACCACATTTTACATGCACCCAGGGGAACACAAAACGTTATTTACAGTCTGAGTAGCATTTAATTCAAAATACCATTAGTCTTACAATAAATGTACAGTTTTATATACAACAACATATTTATATATATTTTTAAAAATATATATATGTTAATATTATTTAATTGTTTAAACTTTAAGAAAGGAAATAAATTAATCTTAATGAATATATTCGATTGTTCATATCGCGTGAGCTCAGCGCAGCTCAGCTCAGCTCAACCGGGGCGCCGGTGTGACAGCGGAGAGCGTCCCGGGCCCCCTGTCCCCCCTGCGCAGATAACAGTATTACTTGGATCTGAGTCAAGATGGCGGCCGTAATATGCGCATGAGATTCATTATGCTAGTGCTGAGTGTTTTCCCCCGGAGCAGAGCGTCCCCCGTAGCTTTATAACAGGCACGCACGTGCGGAATCGATCGCGCACGTGCGGAATCGATCTCACACGAGGAAACGCAATCGATATACCTTTACGCTCAGCCCATTGAATTTAAAATCAGTAATTCACTCGCCACTGTACACACTGCTCGTGCCACGGCGCAGCGAACAGTCCCGGACACGCTCCTCTAGCAAAGAGCCACGAGGGGGGACGCGCTGCTCTAAGGGGGGACGCGCTGCTCTGGGGGGACCCGCTCCGCTGTTACACCGGCCTACTAGAGTACTGTTACATACAGTAATAATGCAGCGGCTATGACGCGTGAAATGCCCTTAGCAAGATAGCTAGCAGCGAGCTAGCTCAGCTGAGCCGACCGACTCGGCGCCCAGTAGCTTGAAATACGTGTGCGTTCGTGCGTGCCTCAGAGCAAATCCAATACACACCATCTACGTCTACGTCGCTTAATAGGCGTTTCTCATCACGTTTACGCGCACATTAGCTGTCTATTATCTAGTTAGTCTATGGTAGCTACATGTAGCCATGAAACTGCTATGCACGCGCCGTTAGTTGTGGGTTTTGCTTGTAGTATATTGACCCCGTAACAATTTGATCTAGGTCTAGACAAACTCGCCCTGCCCTTAATGGTAAAGTAGACGTGCATTTAACTATTTAATAGCCATGTAGATCTACTCATTGTGAATCTCTGTCACTGGCACAAAAACACAAGGTAGGCCTATATTCATTATTGAACAAGATAACATTTAAAAATCAAGGGGAATAAATGAAAACGTGAAGCTGCCCACCTACAGGGACCATCAATGATCCCATCAAAATAAGAGTTTTATTAAGGCATTATTTGTCGTATCTGCTGGGGGTCAAAGGGGGGGGGGGCACTTTGACCCATGGCTCTGACCGGCAAGAAAAAAATGGGAAATTCTGCTAAATCAGCCCTTTTCCCTTAACCCTCTGGCCGGGAAAATCTACCCGTTGACCGGGATTTGCCCCCTCATGACAAGTGACCCCAGATACGCCACTGTTATTTGACATTATAGGATATGCTCATTTAGCGTGGCAGCCGCCTATTATGAGAGCTCATGAGATCCTATGGATTCACCAATAGATGTTGCTTTCAAAAGAAAGGGTAATATAAAAATGAAAGAAAAACTTTGAAATATAACAAATATAAGGCCACTTACCAGTGTGTGGTAAAATCAGACAACTTGTCTAAAATTTGTCACAAATTTTCTTTAGGTATGGAAGAAGAGAAAGGGGAAAGGAAAAGAGAAAAAAAAAAAGAGGAAAGAAGAAGAAGGCCAAGGGGAAGGAAGAACCTGGGGTGTTAAGTTGGATTGACATTTTCGGGGGAATTGGCGACTGCCAATGTTAGACAGTCATTGACCTCTAAAGTCTCTAACAACATGTTAGAGGTCATTTTTAGTGTTTGGGTTAACTGGGGGGGGGGGGAACATTTCTGATGGGGGAAATGCCTCATAACCCCCCCCCCCCCACCCTCTCTCTCTCTCTCTCTCTCTCTCTTTAACTTATGTGAATTTTAACACTTCAATCTATCTTTTATATATAGGCCCGTGAAGATTAAACTAGCAGAATTAGATTATTATCCATAATCATATAGATCTAGGCCTTACAAAGAAATACAGTGTCACTCACGTCGTTACAAGTCGCGACGACGTGGAATCGGGGAAATCTCCACCGACTCCCGTCCTCAGATTTAGAAGACGACCCGAGGGTAAGAATTTGAGACGTCACCTCGTACTAAGCTTGACGTTCGGTCTGGCGTTAGAAAGCTGCCTAATGCAATGAAAAACCCCCACCCCATTCCTAAATAATCCAAACTGCCTTTAGAGCCACGTTCTATTACAACCACAACACACAAAAAAAAATGTAAATAAAAACAAACACAAAACAATAAATAAATATATATTTTTTTAAATTGTTCCAAATTCGAATAGACTAATAGTAATATAAATCTTAGGGCTTACCTTTATATCAGATGCCATGAACATGGCTTCCTGTGTTATCTTGTTCCGGTAACATGTGGGTTATGAAATTATAATCATCATGATTTAAAAAAAAAACAAAAAATAATTGATCAAATGGAATTATAAACACTTTAAAATTAAAGAAATCGCGTAAATCAGAAATAATTTGTTTTATGTGTTTATCATTAATAATGATCAAGTCACTTGGTCTAATATCTAAATGAGACTCCATGAGTTTCTTCAGCAGTGGGCTCGCTTTTGACGACACATTTTTGTATCTTGACTCGACTCGACTATACAGTATTCGACTTGAGAAAAAGAATGAAGATGGCGTATCGATATCTCTTGTGAATATCGATACAGACCTCATTTTAACTTTCAACCAATGAAACAGCCGCAAATTTGCAAAGAATCGTTTTTCAAGTAGTTCAACTTTTGACACGTCCGGCGCACCATGAATCGAAATGACGTCATCTCTTAGTTTGTTTGGGTTTTATCCTTCGATCTCTAACCACTGGATATAGCATAGTACCAAAGACGCTTAATTGAAAAGACTGGAAACTGCGCGATTTTCATGTACAAAACAAATGGACAGCGCGCGGTCATCAAGCGTGCTAATTAATTCATACGCGGGTATACTCAGTCGCACTTGGTGGGTAGTTTCTCAGTTATAGTGGTACGCAATATCCAATTAATGTACAATACAAATGGACGCGTGCGCAATCACCCATATATTGCGCAGTGAAACTTGATCATGGCAAGGCGCGTGATCAATAAATTCGACGCAACTGATTGGTGATTGATGCGCGTATTTCTTTTGTCACTGATTGTGTTTTGGCGTATTGTGGCATTGCCTATTTTTCATGTACACGAATTAATCCTTATTTTTCTAAAATATTTTGTTACGATTCAAGCACTTTATATCACAAAAATCGTGTATAATTTTAAAATCTTTTTAAGATAATATTAACACCATTTATCTTATAAATAATCAATGCTTGCGGGCGGACTGAGTTGTATTCTTAGCTCTGTGATTATAGTTCTGCCCGATCAGTCAGGCGCAAGATCGATTTACCGATCTTATGGAAAAGAATGGTTTTTGGCTGTTTTCAATCACCCGCCGCGTGATGGCGTAGAATTTGAGATCGTGCTACATAGACTCTACGCAGTCGTTTATTCAAAACAACCAAAAACATCAAAATTATTAATCGATCTGCACGCAAGAATGATAGGAGTTGCGTATACGTGAACGGGTGACATGGTAACTTCATTCTCACACCACACACACACACACACACACAAACACACACACATGCACAGAATATTTCTCAGTATAGTTTCTTTTTGAAGGTATTGCAGTTTTGTTACGTTATTAGTAGTATACACACACACACACACACACATACATACATACACACAAACACACATATTTTTAGTGTCTCAATATGTAGCGCTTTTATTCTAAGACAATGCAGTTCCATTTCGCGATTACTATGGTCCAAAAACTACCTGTCCTGATGTGCATGCTTGGTGGGGGGGGGGGGTCAAGTAGGAGAAGCAAACCCATAATTTGAAAACCAAACAGGGTGTTGACCCATAATTATACGCAGAGCGGGAGATGTTTTTAGTACCGTTTTAGAATGTTTTCCCCTGCTCGTTTGTCATAATTCAATTGCATATCTTGGTATATAAGAAATCAAAACAAGTACAATTACATAATCTTACCCCCGGTTCAATAGAGGGGTTTCGTAATGTCAAATTTTATGCACACACCTTTGTTAAATTTCGATAAGCAAACATTTGTTCACCTGATAACAAACAATAACATTGTAATGGATGGAATGATCGTCACCCGCAGTGAATGTTGCTATAGGTTTGACAAGTTACAATGTTTGTCCGACTTGGCAATACTAATGTATGCAGTTCGCCTTCTGACTATTGTGATGTGGTTGTATTTGACAGGTGAATACATAGTTTGTCTACATTACCAAATCATCTATTCTGCTCCACCCCCCCCCCCCCTTCTACTCTATGTCTCTGAGCTTCACGATAAGATGTTACATTGATAAACATTAGCGAGTTGCAACCCAACTGATAACAAACAATACCTTACCAGATTGCGTTATTTGACAAAGCGCCTGTTCGAACACGTCTATAAGGAACGTTCGTTCAAATCTTCAAAAATATCGAGCCTAATTACGTATTCCAGTGGAAATTCTCAAAAATGTCATGGCTCATTTCTTTTATATTAACAGAGAAGTATCATTATGTATTCTTCATGATTCATGCGCTTTGTAAAAAATATTGAGCCATGACATTTTCCGTAAATATTTTTTGAAAAACGGTACTGCAAACCAAACATTTGTTGGCCATAGGTATAACACGCAACGCATCGCAAAGCATGACGGGACTAAGGTTTATGTATTATTCATCAGGCCCCAAAACAGCCATAAACCGTTCTTTTGGGGAAGAACGGTATTTCGATTTTGTGCCTGACTGCCGATTGCGGTCCAAATGTGCTTGCTCCATGCATACTGCACGCTTTCCTATCTTGTTAACTCTTTGATAGTACCAAAGATATTAGAGTTAACAAGATAGGAAAGCGCACAGAATGCACGGAGCAAGCACATTTGGACCTCATTTGGGGAAGGGAGAAGAATTAAAGTGGAATTTTGTGAGAAGTTAACCCGTTGAAGACGAGTCCCGGGTATAATCGGGCTGGGGTCATAAGAATTGCGTGTAATAGCAAAATCAGCTCGTCTTCAACGGTTTAATGGAACTTAGTACAATTTTATGTGACTTTGTGAACCTTTGCGCAATTTTGCATAACTTTGTGAAAAGTTAATGTAACTTTGTACAACTTTGCGCAATTTTTTGCAACTTTGTGAGAAGGTCATGCAACTTTGTACAACTTTGCACATTTTTGTGCAACTTCGTGAGAAGTTTATGCAATTTAGTGCAACTTTGTACAATTTTGCGCAATTTAGTGCAACTTTGTACAATTTTGCGCAATTTTTAGTACAACTTTGTACAATTTTGCGCAATTTAGTGCAACTTTGTACAATTTTGCGCAATTTATGTGCAACTTTGTACAATTTTGCGCAATTTAGTGCAACTTTGAGAGAAGTTTGTGCAACTTTGCACAATTTTGCGCAATTTAGTGCAACTTTGAGAAAAGTTTGTGCAACTTAGTACAATTTGCGCAATTTAGTGCAACTTTGAGAAAAGTTTGTGCAACATTTGCGCAATTTTGTGCAACTTTGTGAAAAGTTTATGCAACTTTGTACAACTTTGCGCAATTTTGAGCAACTTTGTGAAAAGTTCATGCAATTTTGTACAATTTTGTGAACTTTGGTCAATTTTGTCAATTTTTGGCAACTTTTGTCAATTTCCACTGTGACATGGGCCTAGAAGCTGCCTTATGCCTACCAGAAGCAGAACTTCGTGACACCCAAACCAGATGAGGAGCAAGAAGACGCATGCGCCATGCTACCAGAATCTCCCTGTAGACTGAGTGAAGAAATCCCACACACTACACATATATGACGTTCTGGTGAAAACATGTCTATAGATGCTTTCTCAGTAACGAAAGCGATATTCAGGATGAGAAATGCAAGTAACATCCCGATTTGAAAGAAACAGAAATATGGAGAAGAAGGCCCATATAGTGGAGCGGTTTAGCTCGAATATTCAAAGGAATTGTGCATTTTTGTGATACAAGCACCAAATTTGGCACACATGTACATTGACATGTTGCAAACATTTTTAGATATTGGGCCACTCTGATTCTGTCTTTATGTCCGCCATATTGGATTTCAAAATGGCCGCCATTTGAAATCTACATAACGTTGTGATAATCTCTGGGTGTGATGGTTCTCTGGACTCGATTGCAGTGTCTAAATGTATGTTGTTGGTTTGTTTTTTGTTTTTGTTTTTTTTGGGGGAGCAAGGAATCCAATGGTAACAATCTGCATTGCATATTTTCACAAATGGGCCGCCATATTGGATTTCAAAATGGCCGCCATTTGAAATCTACATTTGCGATTATATCTGGGTCTAATGCTGCTATTGACTCGATTCTGGTGTCTAAATGTATGTATGTTTGTTGTTTGTTTGTTTGTTTGTTTTTTTTTTTTTGGGGGGGGGGGCAAGGAATCCAATGGTACTTTCACTAAATGGGCCGCCGTATTGGATTTCAAAATGGCTGCTTTACATTACTTGCCCGCTTCTCGATCTACATTTGTCATTATCTTTGGATCTAATGACTTGATTCTTGTGGTGGTGGTGATGGTGGTAGTAGTATGTAGTGGCAGCTGTAATGGCAGTGATGATACCAGAAATGTTACATTGTGTCATTCCAGGTTCATCGTGATGCATGCATGCCTGTAGACTGACGGTGCTGGTTTTTGTTCAAGACAGTTCCACCATGTCCAAGAGGTTCAGACTAGCTCATGCTGAGTGAACTTCACCATCAACATCACGGCACCTCACCACAACTGACTAGAGGTTATGCCTCATATGTCAAGAAGACAAGATGGAGACACTGACCAAACCTGACCAATCAAAGAGGAAAGACATTTGTAGTGGGTATAGTTCACTCGCAGAGAACTTGATCAAATTCAGTGAACTTGGAGAGCTTCCAGGATCATTTCACTTGGAAAGACTCGACGATGGTCATGGCATTGAAGCTGCGATGGGTGCACACGGTGCACAATATCACCAGATGTGCAGGCTCCAGTACAACACCAAACTACAGAGGGCACAAAAGAGAGCACTCATGAAAGAAGGGCAGAGCGATGAGGAACAATCTTTATGCAAACGCACCAGGGCTAATTCACGTTCATCGGTTACAGAGACGGTCCCAGAAACTTGTTTCTTCTGTGGACAATCTGCTGGGGCTAACAGTCTTCGGAAAACCGCAACGTTCTAAATGATGACGTGTGTCTGCTGTTTGCGGTCTACAGTATTGGTTCCCGTCCTAGAATTCTTCGATCACCCTAGCAACTTCCGTCCTGCAACCATCCAGCGACGAAGGGCACAAGGGATGTCAGTCCGGTGAGCCTAACTGCGCCACTGTCTCCTTTGATGCAGCATTATTCTGCTCATGTGCCTGGTCAATCGGGATTGAAGAGAACACCCTTTGTGTTTTCTGATCTGTAAAGTGGCCCTCACTGAATTTCCTGGCTACGTCTTGGTGTTTGGTAGTGAGTTCGGCCATGTCCTTTAGGTGCACTGGTATCCACCTAGCATAGGTGGACCAGCTCTGTGGAGCATCGAGGTGCATAATCAACGATCCCTGTCTGAGAGAACGCACATACAGTAGAACCAACAGTTCTGGTTCAAGCACAGTTGCCCAGTAGCGAAAGTGGGGGATGTTGTCTCGTCTCTGGCGACACCAGTCTTCAAACGCAGGAAGGTCCTCTGCATCCATGGTTTCTCCCAGACAGTAGTGGTTGTAGGCATGGTGTTGCAGGATGTACAGTGCTGCTGCAGTCACTTGATGTGCTCTTCTTGTGCGCAAGACATGAGATGCTCGCAGGCATGAGTCTGCTGTCCCTGCTGTCACTATCGCAATCTCAATTTGCACAAGTGCTTACACCCAATCACTCCCTTGCAGTCAGTCCCCAGTGTTTTCAGTGCCGCTATCTCTATGTGGAGACCACCAAACATCACCACTATGTGGTCTTCACCAAAACTCTCTGGCCACTTCCACTGTATCTGCTTGGCCAAAGCAAACAGTAGCTGATCAAAGGTGACCACTGGTGTCTGTCCATGATTCAGGTGTTCTACAGCATTTTTCACAACATCCATTGAATGCCGGATCATGCCCACAGTGTAGGCACTTTCCAGGAAGAGTGGAAGCAGCGACGTGGGACAGATGACTCGAGCATCTGGTGGTTGTCGGATGGAATGAAATGCAGTCCAAGATGTGATTTCATTGTCCACTGTACCAGTGTTGTCTTCCAGGACTTGTTTTGCATTGCGTAGCCATTGGTATTCTTCATCAGTCTGCTGTTCGAGGTCTCCTCTGGTCAATGACGAGAGAGAGAGATGCTCAGGCCAACGTGTGACAGTCTGTCGACCAATTCCTTCTTGCGTGTATGAGCATGCAACATCATCCCTATGTATGTTGGAAGTGGGGTCTCCTGTGCAACACTGTGCTTGACACAGGTGGATGATGTGGTGCCACGTGTCCACTGTATTTGATGCTGTTGAACATCAGTATCTGGGCTGCGGTAAGTGCTGCAGGGTTAGTGTCTGCCGTGTGGTCCTTGATGCTGGGCCCCTCTAGGACCAATGTAGAGGACGAGTTCAGCGAAGACAACTGCCGACATTGCTCGCTCTTGGTCTGAGTCCTGTGGTCCTGTTGACTGGACCTTTCTTGTGCGGTTGTAAAGTCCTATCAGGCATTGTGGGTGATACTGGGCGTCCAACGCTACTATGTCCCCACTACTGAGACGGCCAAGCAGTTCTGTATCACCAAAAAGGGTTGTACAGGCACGCACCCGTCTGTCCATTTAGTATGTTGCAGCTTTCCGAAGACTGTTAGCCCCAGCAGGTTATCCACAGAAGAAACAAGTTTCTTGGACCTTCTCCGTACTCGATGAACGTGAATTAGCCCTGGTGCGTTTGCATAAAGATTGTTCCTCATCGCTCTACCCTTCTTTCTTGAGTGCTCTCTTTTGTGTCCTCTGTAGTTTGGTGTTGTTGTACTGGGGCCTGTACGTCTGGTGATATTGTGCAACGTGTGCAACCATCGCAGCTTCAATGCCATGACCATCATCGAGTCTTTCCAAGTGAAATGATCCTGGAAGCTCTCCAAGTTCACTGCATTTGATCAAGTTCTCTGCGAGTGAACTGTACCCACTACCAATATCTTTCCTCTTTGATTGGTCAGATTTGGTCAGTGTCTCCATCTTGTCTTCTTGACATATGAGGCATAACCTCCAGTCAGTTGTGGTGAGGTGCGGTGATGTTGATGGTGAAGTTCGCTCAGCATGACCTTATCTCAACCTCTAGGACAAAAACAAAAAACAGCACCACCAGTCTATAGGCCATCACAATGAACCTGGAATGACACAATGTAACATTTCTGTTATCATCACTGCCACTACAGCTACCACTACAACTCCTACTACCACCACCACCACCACCACCAAAATCAAGTCATTAGATCCTAAGATAAAGATAACGACAACTGTACATCAAGAAGAAGCCATTTTGAAATCCAATATGGCGGCCCATTGGTGAAAATACGCAATGCAGATTGTTACCATTGTTACCATTGGATTCCTTGCCCCCCCCCCCCAAAAAAAAAAAAAAAAAATATACATTTAGACACCAGAATCGGGTCAATAGCAGCGTTGGACCCAGAGATAATCTCAAATGTAGATTTCAAATGGCGGCCATTTTGAAATCCAATATGGCGGCCCATTGGTAAAAATACGCAATGCAGATTGTTAGCATTGGATTCCTTGCCCACAAAAACATACATTTAGACACCAGAATCGCGTCAATAGCAGCATTAGACCCAGAGATAATTGCAAATGTAGATTTCAAATGGCGGCCATTTTGAAATCCAATATGCGGCCCATTCGTGAAAATACGCAATGCAGATTGTTACAATTGGATTCCTTGCCCTCCAAAACATACATTTAGTCACCAGAATCGAGTCAATAGCAGCATTAGACCCAGAGATTATCGCAAATGTGTATTTCAAATGGCGGCCATTTTGAAATCCAATATGCGGACATAAAGACAGAATTCCGAGTGGCCCAATACCTGAAAATGTTTGCAATATGTTAATGTACATTTGTGCCAAATTTGGTGCTTTTATCCCAAAATGCACAATGCGTTTGCTATGCTGCCCCACTAATAGACGTTGGTAACAGGAGTCTTGGCACTGGCCGCATAAAGAAGAGGAACTCTTTTTGACTACGAACCTTTAAAAGCTTTTTTCTGTTATCGTTCTCGTATTTGTTGTTGCTAGGTAGACTGAAATTGAATTCAGCCATACGTTGGCCTTGACTGTGAAGAAACTTACACGTTCCAGTTTTGATTGATAAGAAGAGTAAAGCGACATACTCAGAGCAGTAAATGTGTCGTCAAAAATGCCAGACGAGTAAAAGATGTCGGCGCGATAGCGCCATTTGTTCTTCAAAGCCAAGAAATACCATGAAAATCTCATTCATCCATTCCAAATGATTCGGGAACGATGAATTCCTTTACTTTCATGAAAAAAAGAACGAAATTCATAGGTAGATTGTCGAAATGATGAAATGTTCAGGCATATGATGTTATTTTTATCATATTTATGTGGACAAATAACATTTGGTTGAAACTTACCTCCTTGGTTCGACTAGGCTTTTACGAAGTAACAGCATTATCAAGCAACCAGCTTGCTTCAGTGGCATTTACCAATGTTTTGGTGTGATTTTAATAAAGGCTTATTTCTTTTTTGTTTCTTTATCTATTCGAAAGTACTAACTTAAACATAGAGTCGATTCAAGCCAACAGTACTATTTCACAACATGTTAAATTCGATTGCAATAGACAAAGCAAGATCATAAAACATCAATAATGGAGGAGGTTCCAAACAAACCTGAGATAACGTACAAGAGTAAGGAGGTTCTTACTTCTCATGCGTTTTCTAAAAACATAAATAGTGGAGCTATTTTTTTACCTTCACATAATCTTCGATTTGTTTAATGTGAGAACATTTAATCTGTGTTTACTGTTCTTTATGCACAAAATGATAAGAAAATTACGGACAAGATTAAACTTTCAATTTCCGTGTCTGGCTTTCTGTCATTTAGGTCCTAATCTAGCGAAACGTCTACCATCCTGCTATCTGATTTGTTAACTCTGTAGTAACTCTCAAAAACGACGTGAAGCACGGTATGGTATCGCGTTTCAAATAGAGCAGAATGATAAAAACTCGAGATCTGCTGTTATTATGAACTGCTGCATGACTTAAAGATGAACGATAATGAATAAATGATAAAGTCACCTATACAGTTCAAGAAAAAACACATTCCAGTCAGCTTTTGTTCAAATCATTCTCGAATCTTGACCCTATAAAAGGAAAAATAACTGTCCTTAGTATTTATGTGAGGTATAGAATTTTACAATGTAATCTGATAAGTAGTAAGATACATGGTCTTACTTTTCTCAACATTGTTAATAGAATTAGAGTGTACCAGTAGATAAACTATTGTTGTTGGAATCATGTTAAATTTAAAGCTGTACAGAAATAATAACAAGTGGCTCTAAGACTTGGGAAAGAAATTGTACGTTTTCAGTTGCTAAATGATGTGTTACGTGACTCTAAATACATCATTTTGTTAAATCAAGCATTGTAGAAAGATTTTTTGTCACTGTAAACAAATTGTACAGTTGCACTAACGTCTATTGATTATCATACAAGTCCAAGATAGATACAGAGTGAGAGATAAAGAAGAGAGGGGGGGAAAAAGCAAACAAAGAGTCACTTTGCAATGAGGAGAACGTTTTGCTGTATCTATCATGGAGTCGTGGGGCTATATGTCTCCTGTCTCGGTTTTATTGATGTAATAGTTGAGTATTTAGTAGCTAGATTGGCATGCTGTGTTGCAAGTTGGAAGATCATAAAATGTTAAAGTCGTTTATCACTTGAATATTGTTGTAGGTGTTGTCTTTTGTGTTGCTTTTGAAAATGCGTCTGGCTGTCTTAATTGCGTTGATATGAATACTGTCAGTGGTGTGTGCGTGCAATAGAAGCAATAGAACCCTACTCTGGAGGGATTCTCTGCATTTAAACATAACATACGGCTTAGTCTACAGAAATTCAACAACGAAATGCGACCATCACAATGTTGGCGTTCGCTCGTGCTTGTCATGGTGTACACGTCCTGAGTCTGACACCCACGAGTCACACAGCCCACGAGTCATTCAGCCCATGGGTAATATAACACACGAATCATATAGCCCATGGAACGAGCTACACACTTAAAGAACAAGGCCCACGAGCTCGACATCACGACAAATATGCCGAAGAGCTAAACGATCCACAACCTCGACACTATAGACAAATGGAGGCCCAACACGAGTTCGACACTAGGCAAACAAGGCCCTCGAGTCCGACACTAGGCAAATAAGGCTCACAGGACCGACACTACATGTATATCACGCAGTGTCAGTCTCTTTATTTTCATTTATCCAATGATTTACAATGAAGCCATTGTCTGCCTAAAAGTACAAGACAACTACTTGGAACATTACTGGTTATTATTGTTTGAAACTTTCGACTGACATGAAGCTCACAAAATGGAAACTTGCAGGCAAGTGAAGTAGGTATACATGGATATCAAAAATCCACAAGTATGACAACATAACGGAGAGAACGGTCTCCAAACATATGCTGAGGCTCGTCTAGAAATTGTCGAATGGTGAATCTATTTCCCACTGATGGGGGTGGTCGGTAGGCCGAAAGCATATTTCATGAAACCGTTTACATTCATAATTATTCAGTGTGAGCAAACTCAAACGTTTTAGGAAGCTGATTCTTGATTTCAATGATGACAAAAAAAAAGATATAGTAATGAATAAATTATTTCGTCTTGTAAGCCGTCACCTTATGCAACGCCAGAAACAGAAATTCTGTAGAGATCTTATGGATCACTTCCGCCACGTATGATCATTTATAAAGATTAGTTTTCAGAATGGATTATAATCAGTGCCTAGAAATTCAAGTTTAAAGAGTAGGACTGGTAGCGTTGAAAATCATGGCGATTGAATCGATCTACATTTTCTGTCCAACTGGGAACATTTTGAAAACCTTGAATAGACTCTGAGTTCGTTAGTAAATATGTGCATCGCAACGTAATCTCAGCGGGAAAGGTCGGTTCCTGTTGAGACTCTTCGGATGTATGTGTGTGTGTGTGTGTGTGTGTGTGTGTGCAGGGAGGTGGGAAGAGACCTCCCTGGTGTGTGTGTGTGTGTGTGTGTGTGTGTGTGTGTGTGTGTGTTTATGTTTTAATGTATTTGCACATACAATGAAGAGAACAGTGATAAAGCAGAATTGTCTACAGCTGCTGCCGCTGCTGCATGTACACGATTCATAACGGGGATTCTAGAATATACCTGAGCCGGACCAGCCTTCCCACTCCACAGTGTTCACACTCTACTGGGTCTTTAAACCTTTCTGTGCCAATGAGTCAAATGTGCCCAAATTTTAGAAAATATTATATACTTAAAAAAAAAAAAAAAAAAAAAAAAAATCCGGATCAGAACTTACCCGGAACCGGGTCCGTTAGGGTCACACCCCGTTCCGGGTCAAAAAGGACTTGGAATTTAGTTATGACGACCCGGAATGGGGTCCCCTTGACCAAATTCAACTCCATTCCTTGTCATTTGTGACCCAGAACTGGGTGTGAACCCAATGGACACGGTTCCGGGTCAGTTCTGACCCGGATGTTTTAAAGATGTACCTATGGACGGAATGTGGTACGCAGAGGGTTAACAGGATTTTCCATGTTCCATTCCTTAACTTAACATTAACTTGACTCCTGCAAATGAACTCCTTCTCACCAAAATTGCCCTTCTCTCTCTCTCTCTCTCTCTGCGTGATATAAGTGCTCTTATTTTCCTTTCTTTCATTCTTCCACAGCTCTTCCTTCGACGTGTTCAGCAGTTGCAGAAATTACGAAGTCATTCTCTATCCTCTATGTATTTTGAGGATAACCCATAAAAAGGGCTTGTGCCAACCAAACAGTACCACCATCACAAACTTGCTACATTAAAGATGTCATTGCGGATTGTGAAGGATTGATTGTGAAGGAAAGAAATGTGCGAATTCTATCAACTGAAGCATTGCTAGACTTAGATACTGTAGAATTTGAATATTATGCAGTACCCGCTGGATTCTATAAGGATTAGAACCAACACTTGCTGTTGAGCGGAAGCTCGGTGGTCTAGTGGAGATGACGCCTGTCCGGAGATCAGGAGTTTCGTATGTTCGAATCCTGCTCGAGTATGTAGGCCATGGGCGTAAATCCCGGGGGGGATGGGGGGGATATATCCCCCCCTAAAATGGAGGAGGGGGGGATGGCCTGTACAATCATCCCCCCCCCCCCCTGAATTTTGAGGGGAAAAAATGGAGGAAGCAGAAATGTGATTGTATCAATTTTGGCATATTGCATGACGTTTGTACGCCGGCCTTCAGACAGGTAACAGAGCTGAACAGTATTCTATCTTGTAGGAAAATGTATAATTTTCTCAAGCGCTCGCTCGCTTCGCTCGCTCGCGAAGAAAGTAACATCGACATACACTGTAAGGTATGGCTCAGGCGTTGACAACGACAAATAGGTCTACATGTAAACATGCTATGACGCGAGTAACTGGGGACCATCTGCAAAATATGTACCAAAACATACAAACAAACAATAACAACAACTTTATCGCCATAATTGAATCCCCTCCATTTCCAGAATCATTCCTGAGAAACGACAGTGACTGATGACTCAGTCAGGATACATCTATGGGCATATCAAGGGAAGATCAGGGACGTCGAATCTATGGGGGGGGGGGGCAAAGGGGCATTTGCCCCGCCCCAAAGGAAGTGTTTAGACAGACAAATCATTTATCCCCCAAGCAATTCCCGAGATGAGGACAAATCTCGAACTTTCTTAATGGAAAATTGTCCAAATATCGACAGAACTATGCACCAGATCGTTGTATTGCAATCATGAACATGCAAAAGGTTCGCTATACAGGATAAGGGATAAACTTTGTACAATTTTGACATAGACGTATATTCCCTAATTTATCAAAGAGTGTGCAGCAGATCTTTCACTTAACAAAAGCAACCTAACATGTATAGAGGCGTCGATGGGGGGGGGATGGTTCTCAAATAAAAGTGGGACAAACAAAAGCGAAAAATATAGCTACAAACGGCAGTTTTTGGAGTGTAAAATTTTAAAATTTTAAAGCTCGCTCGCTCCGCTCGCTCGCATTTAACCGCTATGCCATTCTCCTGATGTTGCTGCCAGTGATTGACAGCAGGTGCACCCGGTTCGCCCCCCTTAATTTCCAAAGCGAAAATATAGCTACAAACGACAGTTTTTAGGACTGGAAAATGTCAAAATTTTCAAGCTCACTCGCTTCGCTCGCTAGCATTTAATCAGTATGCCATTCTCCTGATGTTGCTGCCAGTAATTGCCGGCAGTTGCGCCCGGTGTGCTCCCTTAATTTCCAAAGCGCAAAAATACAGCCACAAACGGCAGTCTTTGGACTGTAAAATGTCAAAATTTTCAAGCTCGCTAGCTCCGCTCGCTCGCATTTAACCGCTATGTCATTCTCCTGATGTTGCTGCCAGTAATTGCCGGCAGTTGCACTCGGTGTGCCCCCTAAATTTCCAAAGCGAAAAAGTATAGCTACAAACGGCAGTTTTTAGACTGTAAAATGTCAAAATTTTCAAGCTCGCTCGCTCCGCTCGCTCGCATTTAATCGCTATGCCATTCTCCTGATGTTGCTGCCAGTGATTGTGACAGGTGCGCCCCCTTAATTTCCAAAGCGAAAAATATAGCTACAAACGGCAGTTTGGGGACTGTAAAATGTCAAATTTTTGAAGCTCGCTCGCTTCACTCGCTCGGATTTAATTATTATTCCATTCTCCTGATGTTGCTGCCAGTAATTGCCGGCAGTTTTCGCCCGGTGCGCCCCCTTAATTTCCAATGCGAAAAATATAGCTACACAAACGGCAGTTTTTAGATTGTAAAATGTCAAAATTTTCAAGCTCGCTCGCTCCGCTCGCTCGCATTTAATCGCTATGCCATTCTCCTGATGTTGCTGCCAGTGATTGTGACAGGTGCGCCCCCTTAATTTCCAAAGCGAAAAATATAGCTACAAACGGCAGTTTGGGGACTGTAAAATGTCAAATTTTTGAAGCTCGCTCGCTTCACTCGCTCGGATTTAATTATTATTCCATTCTCCTGATGTTGCTGCCAGTAATTGCCGGCAGTTTTCGCCCGGTGCGCCCCCTTAATTTCCAATGCGAAAAATATAGCTACACAAACGGCAGTTTTTAGATTGTAAAATGTCAAAATTTTCAAGCTCGCTCGCTCCGCTCGCTCGCATTTAATCGCTATGCCATTCTCCTGATGTTGCTGCCAGTGATTGTGAGCAGGTGCGCCCCCTTAATTTCCAAAGCGAAAAATATAGCTACAAACGGCAGTTTGGGGACTGTAAAATGTCAAATTTTTGAAGCTCGCTCGCTTCACTCGCTCGCATTTGATTATTATTCCATTCTCCTGATGTTGCTGCCAGTAATTGCCAGCAGGTTTCGCCCGGTGCGCCCCCTTAATTTCCAAAGCGAAAAATATAGCTACAAACGGCAGTTTTTAGACTGTAAAATGTCAAAATTTTCAAGCTCGCTCGCTCCGCTCGCTCGCATTTAACCGCTATGCCATTCTGCTGATGTTGCTGCCAGTGATTGTGAGCAGGTGCGCCCCCTTAATTTCCAAAGCGAAAAATATTGCTACAAACGGCAGTTTGGGGACTGTAAAATGTCAAATTTTTGAAGCTCGCATTTAATTATTATTCCATTCTCCTGATGTTGCTGCCAGTAATTGCCAGCAGTTTTCGCCCGGTGCGCGCCCCCCCCCCCTTAATTTCCAAAGCGAAAACAAAAAATACTAGTACAGCCACAAAGGACATGTGGGGCTGTAAAATATCAAAATTTTCAAGCTCACTCGCTTCGCTCGCTCGCATTTAATCGTTATGCCATTCTGATGTTGCTGCCCGATTGCCGGCAGTTGCTCCCGGTGCGCCTCCTTAATTTCCAAAGCGAAAAAATACAGCCACAAACGGCAGTCTTTGGACTGTAAAATGTCAAAATTTTCAAGCTCGCTCGCCCCGCTCGCTCGCATTTAACTGCTATGCCATTCTCCTGATGTTGCTGCCAGTAATTGCCAGCAGTTGCGCCTGATGCTGCCCCCCTTAATTTCCAAAGCGAAAAAGTATAGCTACAAACGGCAGTTTTTAGACTGTAAAATATTAAAATTTTCATGCTCGCTCGCTCCGCTCCCTCGCATTTAATCGCTATGCCATTCTCCTGATGTTGCTGCCAGTGATTGACAGTAGTTGCGCCTGGTGTGCCCCCCTTAATTTCCAAAGCGAAGAATATAGCTACAAACGGCAGTTTTTGGACTGAAAATGTCAAAATTTTCAACGCAAAGAGATTTCACCGTAGGAGGGGGAAACCCCTCTACCATACCCTCCCCCCTCGCTTGATTCGTTCCCTCACATAATCGCTCCTCCTAAGATCAAATCCTGTCTACGCCGATGATAGGCCCCATTATTTAGTAGGCCTTCACAGTGATGTCGCACAGCAGGGGCTGAAATACCACGATTTTGTCATTCAATAATATATTGTGAATATTTCATTTTCTTATTGTTTTTTTAAAGAAAAGAAAACAAATTTTTCACCACAAGTGAGCACCAGATGGCTGAATTTCAGGTCTGAAAATGCAAAATCTTCCTCGTGTGGGAGAGGGATACCCCCCCCCCCCCCCCCCATACACACCCTTCCCCCGTTCGGTCGTTCCGCTCCCTCTCACAGATATTTCAAAAAAAAAAAATGTTTTCATACTTTTAAGGTCTGATTTTCCGCCGAAAGTCGTCTGACAAGCAAAAAAAAAAAAAAAGCAACAAGAACAAAAAGTCTTTATGTTGTTGCTGCCACTTTTCTCCCACTTTATATTTCATGCAAAAGAGTGGGGCATCCGATCCCTGTAAAGTGTGTGTGTGTGGGGGGGGGGGGGCACAAAGCTTCTCCCCCCATCCCCCCCCCCCCCCAAAAAAGGCTGCGCCGGTCCGGTTATGGGCTTGTAATCGTGGTGATGGTGACCATCCCCCCACTCCTCAGTATGGATTTACGCCGTTGATGTAGGCCCATGATTTTTTATCATGGCTACTACTAAAACACTGATCAATTCAGTGCTTACTTACGTCGATGTAGGGCAATTTGTCAATCAGTTGCAATGAAAACATTTCGAGGGCGGTGAGTTGGCTCACTGAGTCGGTAGCGCGTCTGCCTCACGATCACGCGGCCCGGGTTTGAACCCGAGTCTGGACTGAGCAATGTTGTGTGTAAACATACCGTCCCCTCTAGCAAGAGGCAAAACACTCTGTCCCTCGGATAGGACATAAAATGGAGGTCTCGTGTATGAGAGGGTCACAGATAATGCACGTAAAAGATCCCGCTTCATTCATTCATCGCAAAGAGCAGGGTATCTAACCCGGTGAAGTGGTCCCACCCCACATCCAACTGGACCCCATGGAAGACCAGCTTATTGTAGCTGAATATGGGCTATCCAGCCATCTTCACAGATGGAAAATGAACAACAACAACAACAACAACAGGGAAGAATTTAATGAGCTTGAATCTTTGATAATGTTGTCAAAGAATATCTGACGATGTGCTATAGTATTGAAATGACTTTTCTACTATTTTTTCTTCATAAATATTACTTGGACACGTCCATTAAAAGAACACAACAAACTCTGACTTTCAAACAAGAATTGCATCAGTCGTGACAACATTCGACTGTCAATCACTGCTAAAGGACTACGTACTGATTAACAAAAGACCCTAAAATGCATCTTTTCCTGGACCCATCAAAAACTAAAAATTTTTCTTGTAATATCTTAAGTTAACCCTATAAAGCCCAAGGGGGAGGGGGGCACATTGTGCCCCCCCCCTACCAGATTTTCGTTTGCCACTCCTTCGTCCTTAATCCGATTTCAACCAAATTTGGTGACTTTTCCTAAAATCTTATTGCGAACATTTTGATATATAATCTAGCTATATTTGATGTTGCTGGTTGCCATGGCAACCATAAACTGACAACCATGTCAGTCAGATTTTGCATCTTTTTTCTGTTCCCATTTCATTTAACAGCATTACAGTGTATGAAATGGGTGTTTCTTGGCTGAAATTTGTTGAAGAAGCAAAATCTGAAGTAATTATGGTCCTGGAAAGTTTTTCTTATTATTTCCTTTGTTTTTATGTGACAAAGGCATAAAACAATAGATATAATAGAGATAATTGAAAACAATAATATTTTCTACAGATTGCCCTTATATTTTGAGTTATTTTGATTCCTTCACCCAAGTTATGCCTCTAATATCATAAGTTTATCATATTATCAATTTGCAATCTCAAAATTCCACTATTATGCAAATATGAAATGTCATAACTATACATGTTCCCATTCCAAACATTTCATCTCAGGTCTCATAATGTATCACTATGTTGATATGAATAGCGCCCCCATGTGGTGACCTTGAGAAATTTCAAACATAACAAACAATAAAATTCCACTTGCTTATCATTTGTGGTAAATATGAAAATGATTGGTCTATAATAAGACATATATAATGGGGATAAAGAAATTATACCGAAAAATCATGTTTTTAGCATATTTCCTATGTATTTCTTTATATTTTTGTAAATAGCGCCCTCCATGGGTGACCTTGTGAAAATTCAAATGTATGGTAATGTAGAGTATCAGTTACTCTACCCACGTGCCAAATATGACGATGATACATCAAATAATAAAAAAGTTATATAGGGGGGGCACAATGTGCCCCCCCCCCCCTTGGACCTGCGAGGGGTCAAAATAGCTTGGGCTTAATATCGGCATCATGAGAACATAAGAGCTAAGTCTGCACGGAAATGTTTTGTTTTGTCATGATATTACTTTACACGATTGACAGATAGTTTCACTAACAAAGTCTTGGTTTGGAATTCGTGTGTGCATTTGCATGTGTGTGCGTGTGGGGGGGGGGGGGGAGAGATCGGGGAGGATCCAAGTAACCTGAAGAAAAATAGTAACAAATATACAAAACATGTATTTGACACGTATTCTGGTTTTCATTTGGCAACATAAGTGATGTTGAGTGTATCATGATTCAACACAAGTCAGGGTGCATTTGTATTGCATAGCTCCTTTAATCATGATCTTCACTTCAAGAGAAAGATATACATCATCACAGGGACACAATCATAAGTATTTTCTTATTTTTCACGAGCTATCACGACACGCAATAACGTACCGACCCGTGAATATGTCATTATCATACTTTCAGTTTAGATTGTTCGATTGTTCTACTTCGTTTTTATTGTAATTCGATGCCATTATAACCTCGAAATTCGACGAAGTCGCTTTTCTACATTGTCTCAGGCCCTGGTAGCGCTCAATACATCTCTTGATACTTTGACAACGACCAGTTGATTAAAGAGCACGAATTGAGTACTTGCTGCTTGATGGCATGTACACATAGATTACGTGGGGTGCGAAAAGTTCATTTCGGCGCCTTGCCCTCCTCAAGTTTTGTGACGCCGAGACGGGGCACCACCTTTTGAGATTACATTTGCATAATGGCCGAATTCTGTCTCCGTGTAATCAGCGTATTGTTGATCACGTACACTTTCAACTTCGGAAGAGTGACTTCATTGACAAGCTGCGGTGATGATCCGACATGTTCAATATGTGAGTATATTATCGTTCAATAACAGAATATCTATTTTCACAGATGTATACGTCAATGTTGCTCATGCTTCCTCATACACTTCATTTTCATGTGAACTCATATGCGTCTGAAACAAGACAGTTTCCAAGTTTATCAATTATCAAGTGAATGTGTATATGTACACTTCATCAATATGACTACATGCAGTGCTGTCATGGACATGAATATGATCTTCCTTTACAATCTACCATCTTTCCTTTGACAAGAATAACGTACTTCAAGGGAAACCTTCCGTTACTTGTCGGTATAATGTTGTTATCTATTTGCCGTATACTTCCATATGTTTTGTTTCTGAGTTCAAATAAAATAGAAATGATGAAAAGAACAATTGATGAAGTCATCTCCAACCGATACTTGCAGATGGTTATTACATTGGGTGTTACCAAGAGGAATGCGTTCGGAACGATCACAGGTTCAGTTTCAGCCGAACAAGCCTAACCCCCGATAACTGCACAGCGTTTTGCCGAGAAAGCGGATATCCCTTTGCCGGAGTCTCAAACGGCACGGACTGTACGTGTGGATGTGAATTTAAGTGTTTTGACTATAGTCAGCGGCTGAATTTAGAGGACAGCTGCGGGATACCTTGCCCAGCTGAATACCATCGTTGGTGCGGAGGACGGGGGAGGGCATCAACCTATGTAGGTGAGTCTTGACCAGGAGAGTTCTGCAACGGTTGCATGGATTTTTTTTTTTTCTTGGATACTTGGACAAAATACGGGAAGAATGTTTTCCCTGAGTTATCGGTAACCCTACTTTTGTTTTGAATCTTAAAGAAACACTTAGGAAATTTAAGAATAATTCTCATAGATAAGTGCGCCACATCATGCATATCCGCATTGCAACTCATTATATATCAATATATCATGATAACCTTACGATATTATTATGCTGCCAGTGATCTTTGAATAAATGAATATATAAGCGAATGAATTAATAAATCAATGAATCAATGAATCAATACATGAATGAATATGATATGTGACCCTGCGTCACAAAACCAACAAAAAGTCGCCAGACATAGATTTTGTTAAAAGAGCAGATTCTAAAAGAAGAGACTCTAAGCTTTAAAATAATGTATAACTCAATTCAAATGGACTCTCCTAAGCTATCTAAAAAATTGAAAGAAATCACTCACTCTGGAAAATGTAAATAATTTTTTTTTTGAGTCCTCATGTAAAATCAAGGATGCGACTTTTTGTTTGTTTTGTGATACACAGTCACAAAATATGAACAATAGATAAGGAAAATGGGTCTGTAAGCATGTGTTTGTATATCACAGCAAAGATGAAGACTGTAATATCATTTTAAAGTTGCATCATGAAAAAAAAAAAACACATAACATACTATGAATGAAGATTCGTAACTTTTCTCTGTGAATGGCGAAATCAACGTTAGTAATATCGAATGAATATACCAAAACATAATACTTATGCGACAGGAAAACACGTGAATTGGGCACCTCAAACGCGTGAAACCTTGATCACGTAATTATGTCACTTTTTCAATGATCGTGTTTTCTGGGATAAACATAAGACAATATTGTGCCCCAACATAATTCATTCTCATCAGCCCTGTTTCATTTGACTGGCATTTTCATTTCACTGTCCATGTTCAAATGACCACCACTTTAGTCATTATATATACATATATATATATATATATATATATATATATATATATATATATATATATATATATATATATATATATATATATATATTTATTTATTTATTTATAATATATATGTATATACATGAAGGGTTTGTTTGCAAAAACCGATAAGTCCATTTTTGAAGATTTTGAAGTGCGATCTCTGTCATAAAGTTCAAAATAATACCTTTTGACTGATATATTGGTCACTACATATAAAGGTATATTTTTTAAGTTATGGTCAAAAGAAGCAAAAATTTTCTTATTATTCTCTTTATTTTTCTTGACCTTTAATCGCAAATATCTCCATTTGACAAATATGGACTTATCGGTTTTTGCAAACAAACTCTTCATATATTGTCCGGATTAGTGTTCACTACTAATATGTCATGCCATCTGTCTTCAATTTTCCACAGTTACACTTTTCAATAATTCGACGGGAGGTGCATGTGATCAACCGAATGGTAAGTGTCTGTTCTGAGAGATAAATCTTTAATGGAGGGATTGATCCCCTTTATCAAAGATAGCTCAGTATTAGAGGGACAGTTCCCCAACTTGAGATGCCGTAAGACTTGAAGTCGACAGTGTGAAAAGAGTGACTGCATAATCATATTAAGTGTGTCGGCGAAATTAATTTGCTGTTTCTTTTTTCTCCAAAAAAAAAAAAGCAAACGGGATTGTATTTAGTTTTTATGTTTGCTGCTGTGTTCACACGTACATCGCAAATATTATAAACCAAAGTCATCACTGACGGTGAAATTGATGTCCTGGCAATGGCTTTTTTTTTTTTTTTTTGATGGACGACTGTTCTTTTGTTACCTAAATTCTAATGAATCAACACTGATCATGCACGACCGACATTTCACCAGTAATTCCAACTTTTACACGACATCGTTCTGAAATGGAAATAGTCTGAGTGCCAAACGCAAATTTGTGCCTGACTTTTTTCCCCTCTGTATCAGCTGCCCATTTTTTTTTTCTCCATGATGAAACCATCTTTCGAAAATGTTAAACCCTAATCTGGATGAGACAACTATTGCATCCCTGAGAGTGTCGATATAATCAAGATGGCCACCAATATGGCTGCCAAAATCTGAAATTTCTATATAATGAGTTTTCTCTTTAATTGGTAAAAAGTTGATAGGGAAAACGAAATGGCTTTGATCTATTTCGAGGATGTTGAATTGTGAAAATGATCGACATTTTCATTTGAATGTCTTGATTCAAATGACCATCACCATAGTCATATGTACATATATATATATATATATATATATATATACATATATATATATATATATATATATATATATCTATATATTTATATATATTTATATATTTATATATATACATATATATATGTATATATATATATATATATATATATATATATTATATATATATATATATATATATATATCGTCCTGATTAATGTTTATTATTAACATGTCATGCTATCTGTCTTCAATTTTCCACAGTCACTCTTTTTAATGACTCGACGGGAGGTGCAGGTGATCAGCCGAGTGGTAAGTGTCTGTTCTGAGAGGAAAATCTTTAATGGAGGGATAAAGAGTTTGCTCGAAAAAACCGGTAAGTCCATAATTGCCAAATGGAGATATTTGCGATTAAAGGTCAAGAAAAATAAAGAGAATAATAAGAAAATGTTTGCTTCTTTTGACCATAACTTCAAAAATGTGCCTTTTATATGTAATGACCAATATCATTTAAAAGGTATTATTTTGTACTTTATGACAGAAACCGTACTTAAAAATCTTCAAAAATGGACTTATCGGTTTTTTTCAAACAATCATTGATCCCCTTTATCAAAGATAGCTCACTATTAGAGGGACAGTTCCCCAACTTGAGATGCCGTAAGACTTGAAGTCGACAGTGTGAAAAGAATGACTGCATAATCATATTAAGTGTGTCGGCGAAGTGAATTTAGTGTTTCTCTTTTCTCCAAAAACAAGCAGGATTGTATTTCGTTTATGTGTGTGACTGGGTTCCCACGTACATCGCAAATATCATAAACCAAACCCATCTTTGAAGGAGAAATTTTCGTCCCGGCAATAACACATTTTTTTTTATTCATTCTTTTATCTTATTTTTTTTCTGATGGACGACTGTTCTTGTGTTACCTAAATTCCAATGTATCAATACTGATTATGCATGACCGATATTTCGCCAGAAATTCCAACTTTTACACGACATCCTTCTGAAATGTAAATAATCTGAATGCCAAACGCAGATTTGTGCCTCTCTTGTTTTTTTTTTTTTCTTGTTTTTTTTTTCTTTTATTTTGCGTTGCCCAAATCCAAATCTGGATGATGCAACCCATGTCTCCTTGAAGTTGTCGATATAATCAAAATGGCCGCCAATACCACTGCCAAAATCTGACATTTCTATAAATGATTTTTGTCTTTCAATGGTGAAAAGTTGATAGGGAAAATAAAATGGCTTTGATCTTTTTCGAGGATGATGAATTGTGAAAATTTGACAAGATACCATGGTTTTACGCTAATTCGTTGGTGCTCGATGCTGGTCTGGGTGATGCAACTCTTACACTTCTTATGGTCGACATAATGTAGAAAATTGCAACCAAATATGATTATATAATTTTATTTATATTTACTTATATATTATAAGTTATAAATGATGAATAAAAAGGAAGATATTATTAGTTCACCCTATTTCAAGAGTACTGAATTCGAATCTGGTTGATGCAACTTTTTTCATCATTGATGGTTTTGAGATCTTGAAGAACTTTGGTGGCCGTTTAGTGGCAACCTTACATCACTTTAATAGACTCAAGGTGCTGACGTTGAAAACGGAAGGTTTAGATGTTTCTTGAAAGTATTTTTGTGAAATCACAATATGTCTCAGATTTGCATGGACAGTGCGTCAAGTCCTGGGAGCAAGACGAGTTCACCGTGGAATGTCAGGTTTTATCACATAAAGTCAGTCCTAGTCAACTATTCAACTTACCTCTACTCTTCGAGAGTTGACTTTAGAACCCACTTTATGTATAGTAATAATATTGGTGATGATAATTAGAAGGTACTTAGGCCACAATCATGGAGAAATGATTATAATCATAATAGGGAGCTTTAGATTTGCGACGCGGACGTTACGCGGAGACGCAACCTATGTGATCGGTGCATAAAGTAGCTCTCTGCGTCGTGAATTGAGCAGAAGTAAAAATAGTACAGAACGCGTAATAAAAAGTCAGACGACGGAAGCTTGAAATAGATCGACTTTGGTACGCACTTTTGTGCATGCTTAGAACATTTTTTTTTTTCCTCTGAACGTCCCCGTTGCAAAAATCTTAGGCTCCCTAATAAGAACGCGAGAAGTAGCAACAATGGCAACAGTCAAACAATCTGTTGTGTCCTGGAAGTAAATTAACATCAATATAGAAGAGGTTCAGACATTATCTTCATTTCATGCATATCAATATATAGACATGTACATGAAAACATCGTCTTTGTCTATCTATTTTAATATCATTTTCTCTCCCACCATCCCCATTCTTTCGATTGGTATTTGTTTGGTATTCAATAAGTATTTCCTTGGACTTCTCCAAGGCCTTTGACTCAGATGATAACGATATTTTACTACACAAGTTATCACATTACGGAATACATGGGAAGACCTTGGAATGGTTCAAAAATTATTTAGGAAATGGAAAACAATTTTTTTGGAATCAAAGACAATTATTCAGTAATAAGAAAAGTAAAATGTGTCGTTTCATAGGGAAGTTTATTAGGGTTACTATTATTTATTGTTTAGATTAATGATTTTTGTCAAGCATCTCAAGAATTACTTTTCTTAATCCATTTTGCTGATGATACCAATGTATTTTTTGCCCACAATGATGTTACTTTTCTTGTACAAAAATTGAATAATTGGGTAAGAGCCAATAAGTTATTGTTGAATGCTCCCCCCCCCCCAAAAAAAAAAAAAAGAAGAAAAGTATGATTTTTTTTTTTTTTTTTTTTTTTTTTTTTTTTAGATATCAACATTTTCAATACAGCTATAGTTTTGGAGGATTTTCATTTAGAAAGAGTTTCACATTTCAATTTCTTTGGAATAACTGTTGATGACAAACTTTCTGGAAGTTCCATATTTATCAGATTTGCAACAAAATCTCGCGTAATATAGGTGTTATAAATAGAATGAAATTATATATCGCTCAAAAATCACTTCTTATGGTATACTAGTCATTGATATTGCCTTATCTTAATTATGGTGTTTTAGTTTGGGCAACACTCACTAGAACCTAGTGGATAGAGTGTTCCTCCTACAAAAGAAAGCTCTCAGTGTCATCTTTTATCCTTCCATACCCTCCCACTCAAATGTGTTATTTGCCTCTAATAAGCTGCTAAAAATGAAAGATTTATTTTTATTTGATTTGGGGCAATTTACGATATGTAAAGCAACAACTCACTACCGTCCGTTTTCGATTCTATGTTTCTATTCAGTCATTCCATGAGTATCCCACTCGACGTTCCAATGAATTTCATTTACCTCTTTTACGAACGATTTTTGCAGAGAACACACTTATTTATTCTGGCCCAACTTATTGGAATTTTCTGAATTGAATGATAAGAAAATGCCCCCTCTATATCTATATATCCATTTAAAAGGATAAGAAAATCCTTTCTATTGCAATTTTGTAATCCCCTTGAATTGAATTAGCCTGTTGGCATATTGCATTTTTCCCCGAGGAATTTGGATTGTAAATGATATACTGTCGTCGAGGATCGCTGGATCTGTTATGCCTCTCTGTCCGTTGTATTTTCTTCCTGTTATGTTAAGTCTTGTCTCATTCTGTCTTGTCTTTTAGTCTTCCTTTGTTAGTTTCCTCGTACCAGTCTCGTTTAATGTTTACTCGCGTGTGTATGTGCATCTATTTTTAACTTTATCTTCTTAATGGGCTTCAAGACTTTTTCTGGCTTGTCCCCAGTCTTTTTCCGCCTTTTTGCATCAATTTTTTTGTTCTATTTGACATTCTGTACCTGAGGGGCCCACATTCTACAAGCCTTATCTTTTTAGTGGGTCCTGCATTTTTCGATGTTTTGCGTATTGTTATATCGTCTATATCACTTCAGTCAATTTTCATGACGACGCATTTGTAATTCCAAGGTTCCACAATTATACATTTTTTTTTCAATTTAGTTTGTTTCGATTATACAACCTTATTCTCTGTTTCCAAAGAAAGTGAAATATTTGTTCTTTTCGAAAACTGCAATTAAGTTTGAAATGAGTTGAATTGAATTGAATCTGTCTGTCCGTCTCTTTCTTTCTCTCTCTCTCTCTCTCTCTCTTCACTCATTCCTTTTTCCCTTTCGGTCTCCACAGACAAACTGACAGAACCTCGCGACTACCTTTGTTATGTAGTATTCTCTGCCGTCGGAAGTGCCCTAATAAGTGTCGCTATCTGTGTGCCTGCAACGTGTTGTATTGTCAGAAGGTACGTATATTTATGGAACAAAGTTAACTGCTTCTTATTTGTGTTCGATGCCTTCTAATACATGGCAGATATTGTCAGCTTTCCTGCGTGCTTTATAGTAAATATCACCTCTTTTTTTTTTTTTTTTGGTACTCGTAAAGATTGTTGTCAATAGAGGTGGAAATTATAATTTACTGCATTCCGTTGAAAATGATATAGGGTATATATCTTTAACCCCACTTCATAAACTTTAAGATGCAGGTGTTATTCATAATTTGAAAGGAGAAGTTTATATTACAGACTACGTAGATTGTAGTTTTATATGAATATACAAAGTGAAATCTTCTTCTAAGACTTAAATTGGTGTTGTATTATAATTCGTTTTTTTTTTTCATGATAAAAAGAGTGAATGATGACAATATATTCAAATTAATTACGTTCCAAACTCTTCGTATGGAAGGCCTAATTGCTGTCTGCTATGGTTCCTGGACCAACCAGGTCAGAATCCGCCCTTCATTCCACGCGTGATGAAAGTCCTCAGTATAGTGCAGTTTGCTCGTCAACGATAACTTTTCTTGAAGTTATCATGTTCTTATGTTCAGTACAGTTTATTTATGCATTCCCTTTTTAACAAAATACATTCCATTATAAAATATGACAATAGGGGCCTATGTTGTACATTATCTGTTAAGTGGAATGTACTATCATTGCATCGTTTGTAACATTATTATAGCTGCATAATTGTTTGAAAGTGAAAATATAGGTTTTCCCGGTCAATTTCATACTTTTGTCACTCAAATTCATTAATGTGCATTCAAATTCATGTAGCGCACGCACGCGAAAATATTCGGGCATTCAAATTCAGAATCCGAGCGATCAATTTCATTTATGAGCGTTCTATTTCGTTTTCGCGAAATCAAATTCACGATTGGGCATTCAATTTCAAAATGCGAGCACCGACTTTCCTACTCGTGCATTCAAATTCATGCGATAGTCACGTGATAGTCCCAATGAGCTTGTTTGGAGCGTTCAAATTCATTTTTAGGCGATCAAATTCCTACTTCGTGCAATCAATTTTACGAGGAAAATGGAGAAGACTTTTAAGAAAGGAAAATGGGCCAACACAACCAATGGATGCTTGCATATAGTGTAATTAGGATTGTTTACATGTTCTACATTGTACCTTGTTCATGTATTCTTTGTTTTTCATCTCAATAAATTTCAAATTGCAATGTCCAATCAGCAGTGCATCCAAACAACACAACGACTAGCAATCATATTTCTTGATGATACTGCATGCTGACAACGCCCCAACACCAACCATATAATGACAATTCGTCCATTTAAGACAAACTGACACACAATGATCTCACATAGTCCCGCAAAAGTAAATCAATAAGACAGCAATTATACACATCAAACAACACGTATAAAATGTTTATGTATCAGTTTCAATATAGTCGAAGCTGTGTTTTTTTTTTCCTCGAAAGTGGCAACCAACCCTCGTCTGTAGGCCTATACAGTGCCTAATTTTTGTTTGTTTCATTTTCTATCAAAGAAGATGGCTGGACAACCCTTATTCAGCTGCAAAAGCTGGTCCAGTTAGATGTTTTGCTCTTTGCGATGAATAAATGAAGTGGGATCTTTTACGTGCATGAGTGGTTGTGACTCTCTTACACGTGGGACCTCCATTTTACGTCCAATCCGAGGGACATGTGCGTGTATATTCCTATTTGCTAAGCGCGAGTTCAAAATTGTCAATTAACAAGTGGACCTCTACCGTAAAATGAATAATCATCATAAATCCCAATAAATTTAAAGCAAAATGAGAAACACAATGCATACACGGCCCCAAGCTAACTAAATTCAAGACTTCTTTTAAATTGAATGCACTTATTTGAAACATGGTTGCCTATTCACGAATTTGAATGACAGACGAGATTCCGTCTCCAGCTTGACATGAATTTGAATGCTCATTGATGAAATGCGTGCTCCTGTCTTAAATTTGAATGCTCCGATAGTGAATTCGAATGTTCCGATAGCGAATTTGAATGCTCCGATAGTGAATTTGAATGCTCCGAGAGTGAATTTGAATGCTCGGATAGTGAATTCGAATGACCGGATTTTGAATTTGATTGCTGATTCAGTGCTGAGAGCGTGGAATGCGTGAAATCGAATGCTCGGAATAGGAACTTGAATGACAATAGTATGAAATTGACCGGGAAAACCTATAGTAAATATGAATGAAAGAATGAAAGCATGAATGAATGAATGAATGAATGAATGAATGAATGAATGAATGATAAGAAAATACTTTCAACTTACTTGGTTACAGATTATTATCACGACCCAAAGGTGACCCTGCCTTACAGAATCCCGCTATCGAAGATAAAACATGCGAGTGTCCTGAGTTGCAGCATGTCTACCACGATCAGATCTACGTGACACCAGATCCAGCTGAAAAGCAAGAAGGCGCTTGAGCCACGATACCAGAAGCTTCCTAAAGTGATTTTTTTTTTAAAATGCACCCCTACACTCTTATATGACAATCTGGATGGGAGTAACTATGATGAGAGAATGCATTGTGAATACTAGCATGCTTTCGAGAGATACAAAGGATTATATTCGCAGCCTAAATCAAATAAAATATTTTGTCAATTAGACAGGTAACAATGTTAGCACTCCGTATCTCTTAAACTTAAACAAACAAACAAAAACAAACTAAAAAATAACATGCACATTTCATAGAATCCATACAAACGATTGAAGAACCATGTTTTTCTTTCACCTTATTTAAAGCCCGAAACGATTAAGAGTATATGCGAAGATTGTACTGGGTTTTTTTTTTTTTTTTCGTTTTTTTTTTTTTTTTTTTTTTTTTGTTGACAAGGGACGTTTGATGAGAATGTATGTGCCAGTTATTAGACGTCAGACGAGGTAACATTTTCATGTAATTGAAATTGCATTTATAACATGGACAGGTGGAGCAATGTTTAAAAGATAGATTTCAATGAAAACTGTACTGTCTTGTTTTTCATGATAATCTATACTACGAGCATAAACATAGCTATAGATTTAAACCAAGAGTACTGTTAAAAACTATGTTTAAGTAGTTTGAAATAGATCAATCAAAATGATCCAAGCATCAAGAATGAAAGAGGTTTCAAACACACCGGATGTCACTTAAGACAATTATTATGAGGTTCTTAAACAGACAAAAGAACTTTAATGAACAATTAAGTGCGGTAGGTGCTCTTTAATTGATGTCGATGAAACATCAGCGAAAAAAGTTAAGTAAAGAGGATTCTATGATAATCTTATACAAGATATCCTGCACATGTATTTCGCTGAAGGGTTTTAAGTTCAAAAGATCCATCGCACAAAGTATATCGTACATGTCACCCTATCATGTGCTATGCCTGTTAATACAATCTATATCACTGTGAAGTTTATATGAAGATTAAACGAATTTGGTTAAATTTTTACATTCTACCACAAAAAAAAAGAAGACTATTTTGGCGGGATAATGTTTTACAAAGAAAAACAAACGTAAACCACACTTTGGAAAAAAATACAACTTTTTATTCAGATGTTGTATACAGTCTGTAACCACTATTTAGAGAATAGAGGTAAAAATATAGTAACCAATATGCTAGTAAGAAAATGTATCGCTGTGAATGAATATGCACCGTTTAACAATCATTCAAAATAATTTTTTAAGTGTCCCACTTTTATAAGCTATTGTACCAACGATGACCATGACGCAAATCTCTCGTTTGAAGGGGCTAGACCCCGTAAATAATGCCAGTGTATATCTTGGCAATCAATGACTTAAAAACCAAAGATATAAAACACCTGTTTCTTGACCCTGGCCTAATCTAAGCATCAGTCATCACCACAGCGCCACGGGGGGGGGGGGGGGGGCACCGCGAGAGGAGGAGATTGTTTTGGTTTTGGCATGGGCTATATAGCTCCTTCTTATTCCTGTATTTTCGTTATTTACGGGTCAATTTTTTTCGTTCGAAATGTAAAATGGATGACCATAGAATTTCTCAATAGAATATAAAATTGAAAACTTTAGAAAGGATAGAAAAAATTGAGTTCACTGTGAATGGTCTGCCACAGGCATATATCCTTATCATGCTCTTACGTAATACGACAGCTGCTGTAGTCATTAAACCCTGGCTTGGCCTCCTGGTTTGTCAGGCCTGAGCAGAAAGTTAATTTGCAATGGACAAATACTTCGACTCCTAACTCTCAAACGAAGAATCGTAACACCCCATCAGCTTCTTTAAAGTGATGGGGTCTCGCCTCAAACGAGGGATTGACGGCATGACCAAGATAAGGTTCCAAGGATGGAATCTTTGCTATTTTTAAGTGTAATTTAAACAGAAAACTGGAGCTGCTCATGAACAAAAGACTCTTTTTTTTTCAACATTTTCCCATTTCAATTCAAATGATACAACCTTAGAACATCATTTGAAAAAAAAAAAATGGCATTTCTGTGCAACGAAACAAAGTATTCCCGTCTTCTGGACACAATTAATGCAAAATATAGTTCCTTCCTAAAAACGTCATTCACACCGTAGAAGTTAAAATTACGTTTTGATAATAAACAAACAAACACGCACAAACGTTTTAGAAACTGCATTTAAAGTCAGTCCATGATGCTAAAAAGGTATCACACATTTCCTTGATGATACCAGGAAATGTTGCTCGCTTCATCAGGAACCATGTTCATACAGAGGAAAACAATAGTGGTGGACCATAATAAGCGAGTTGGAAGATCACAAAAGTTGTTCTTATCTCTTGAATAGTGTTGTAGTGTTGTCATTACTTTTGAAAGTGTGTCTGCCCCTCTCACTTGCATTTATAAGAGCATACAGTCAGTTGTGTTTGCATGTAAAGTAACAATGTTTTGGCATACGTTGGGATGGTAGACAGAGAGACATACAGAACAAAATAAAGAGCAAAACGAAAGCTTTTGCTGCTTCACAGTATGATAGGCATCTCGGTACACACACGCATTCTCACTATTACACGGGATATACTTTTAAAGAACTAACTAACGATGTCTCCTGCTTGAAATATGTCAGCTACAAGGACCTATACGCGCTACCAGACTATCAGTTTTCTAATCGTGAAGACATGGAAAGATTATGGCAAACAAGGGGAAAAAAAATCGCACACACACACACACACACAAACACACATAAACAAACAACGATAAGAGCTTCGGAAATATGAACGTGTTTAAAACACGTTTTTTCCATGTATACTTTGAATCCAACGTGTGTAATTTGCTCGTGCCCTCAATGGACAATTCCAATGTAAAGAGTCACTGCGCAAAGGTTGATTTTATCATATATATATATATGTATATATATTTACATATATGTATATATATATATATATATATATACATATATGTATGTATATATATATATATATATATATATATATACATATATATATACATATATATATATATATATATATATATATATATATATATATATTTATCTATTTATTTATATAGATATGTTCCACGCGTTGGACTACAAAAGTTATAAGAAGGAGTCTCGAATACGCCATTTGACGTTCCAACAAGAGGGTTTTATCCACAAATATTCGAATGTCTTAGTTCTGTATGAGGGTGCATGCGTGTGTGTGTGTGTGTGTGTGTGTGTGTGTGTTTGTGTGCGTGCGTAGCAGGGCCTTCTATAGGATCTTAATAGAAACAGCTTATGCTGTTTTGGCCATCCTTACAACGTTCGCTTTACTTGATAGCTTACTAATAATGAGAGAGAATGAATATGTCATTCATTCTTTCTCATTGCTACGGTAGCTGTAAATCGTGAATGAGCGAATAGGATAATAAATACATAAATAGATCGATGCATACGAACGCACACACGTGAATAACGTGAATGAAAAACAAATGAACAAATAAAGGATAAAACGACATTGTTAGCATAGCTATAACTATCCATGATCATTTAAGTTATGATTACTATCTGATAGAAGTGTGTCGACGTTTCCGATGATGTCTCTTTAGTCCCGGAAGTAATTCCCCTTGTGTTCCATGGTGGGGACTTGACATTTTGGATTGACACGGAATAATTCTGGGTCATGTTGATCCCCACACAAGGTGAGAGCACTGTCCTTGTAGTTCCACCTCCCTGATTCGAGCCTGCAATACATTTCTATAAACACACACACACACACACACACACACACACACAAGCAGAAGAACAAGTTTTAAGAAGTAGAAAATTTCGTACAGACGGCACGTTTTCAATTAGAATGATTTTGTCTTTCGAAAAGGGAAAGGTGTCACAGGTTTTCATCTTTAAAGTATATACTACCATGAAAGGTATTCTAATCTGTGCGCAACGTCCCTTTAGGCGTATGCCTACACGAAATGCAGTCGTTATAGGCGGGTGATCGCTGTAGACAGATTCCATGTGGTGGTCAATATTCCCTAAGTCCCTTTACAATGGCATTCACACCACAGATCTATGTACTAGAAAGGACAGCTATACTAATTATGCTTATTCAGTACGGCCAATAATGATTGTGGGCATGCATGTTTGCATGTATGTTGTATGCTTTCTGACAAAAGAAGACAAAAGAAGCGACTACGCGGATGGCACTCAAGACTGCCACTAGGAACTTTAACCAATCATGCATCTTTTCATGTTATGTGAAATTTCTTTCGAGAAAGCATCATGACTATCGATAATGAATAGATACATCTGTTCTTCACACGATCACTTCCTTTTGTTAAAGCCCTGGTAGGTCTGTAGCACATTGTTCGATTCTTCGTCACCTGACCAGAACAACGCCAGGGCACGGACTGAAAGTTTCATTGTTCTGCCGCTGCCAAATATCATCACTATTAGCTTACATGTAGGGTACGAGGAGTTTAACTTCGAGCGTTGCCCTTCTGATTATCTGGTAGCACCGCCCTTAGCAGATGCTGAACTTTAACATTGAATATACTATGGCAAAAATGTGTCTCCTTGCAATGAGAATATTTATGATCATATACATTTTCAACTTTGGAAGAGTATCTCCGTTGTCAAGCTGCGATGATGATCCCTCTCTTTCCACATGTTCCTCAAGTGAGTATTTTTCCATCGAATAACAAAATTATTTTTGTTAGATTTTAGTGATAGGATTTCCTCACCAAATGCGCTCATAAATATATGTCAATGTATATAAACATAATGTGATGGATGTTAACGTAAATGTCACTCAAAATTGCAGAAGATCCCATAGGTATCGAGTATTCTAGAGACAAGTCAAGGTCTTGTCTCAGGAAAATGAATGTTTCAGGGAAAACTGTCGTTATAGTATACCTGCAGTATTGACACTGCTTCTTTCTCGCACACGTCACTGTATCTCCTCGTGAAATGAAATGAAATGAAATGAAATGAAATGAAATGAAATATTTAATGACGCCATATCTTTTAAAATTCCCAGATACTTACTACATTGGTTGTTTCCATGAGGAATGCGTACGGAACGATTACAGAATCCAGTTAAGCTTGGCGAACCTATCGATAACTGTCGATGATTGCACGGCGTTTTGCAAAGAAAGCGGATATCTCTTTGCCGCAATCTCAAACGGAACGGTCTGTACGTGTGGATGTGAATTTAACTGTTTTGACTATAGTCAAATGCTGAATGTAAAGATCAACTGCGGGATACCTTGCCCAGGAGATCCAAAGCGTTTTTGCGGAGGATGGGGGAAGGTATTGGCCTACGTAGGTGAGTCTTGACAAGGAGAGTATTGTAATGATTAGTTATTGGTTTACTTGCTCTTGGATACTTTGGCAAAAAGCCTGAAACAGTGGTTTTGCTATTGCAGTCGCCTGTACCTGTACTTTTTGTTTTGTGGGTGTTAAACATGTAAAAGAAACACCCATGAATAATCATAAATTCCATTAGGGCAGTGTGTCATAGTATGTATATGAAACTATGAAATGAAATTTTAGAAAGAGAGTGGGTTTGTACTAACAAAAAAGCCGAAAAGAATCTTTTACTATACTTTTGTTTCGACTGCAAGAGATTTTTGTAACTACGAGAAAATAAATTAATTCATCATGTTTGGCATCCACATCACCATGTCTGTTAATCTCTGTATGGTCATATTCATATAACTGTTACGCAATGAATAGTCTGCCCCTATGAGTAAGTGAATAAAGTAATGATAGATAGATGAAGATAAATTGTGCATAATATGACTCTTGTGTTATGTCTGAAAGTGAACTGTTGATTGGTGATGTCACATGCGTTTCAGCGATGACTCACAACTAATATAGAATGAGAGTGATATAAGCTCTTCATACTCTTCGTTGTAAATGAAAATTGTTCAGCAATATTAAATATATATCACAATATAGTTCATAACAATATCAAAATTTAGGACAATCAGCATTTCAGAACATGTCATTCTATCGCGTGAGTATGGTGCTTTTTGTTTCTTGTTGTATAATACAAGAATAAAAAAAAAAAAACCACCGACAAAATGTAAATACAAAGAAGTCTAGGGTAGATCAACACAAAACAATCTACTGCGTGAACAACGAAATCAAATTAATTAACAATAATAATGATGATGATAAGATAAGACAGTAACGATACCTTGAACACACACACATATACATGAACACACGTACCCACCCCATCCAAAAACTCTCGTATAGACACCTCCTGTCTCCCAAGTTTATCTACAGAAATACAAAAAAAAAAAAATAGCTAGAAAAAAAAAATTGAGCCAAGTCCATGTCACTTTATCATCTGTATGATTAATGAACGATCCGTTTGTTTGTTTTGAACTGAACAATTATGAACATTTAATATGTTGAGGTTGAATTATTGAAGTAACAACCCCGCCTCAGATTTTGTTTCTCGATGTTTTTTTCTTGTATTCAGAAACAGATTATTCCAATCATTATAAGCTCCTGCATATATATCACACATTCATTTGTTTAGGTTTTGAAGTAAATTGAACTTCGTAATTGTTCTCGACTAAGATCAGCACAACAAATACCCTACTATATATATATATATATATATATATATATATATATATATATATATATATTATATTATGTAAAGAATATATATATATTGTATATATATATATATATCATATAGACCAGTCAGGACTGAACCCGGAGGATAGGGGAAATTTGTAGCAAAAGTCTAGAATTAGTATACACGAAGACAAATACACAAAAATATTTATTCATGCCAGTATTATCTGTGAAAACATATAATGCTGGTATAATTCCACTGGTCTATGACAAGGGGGCAGGATTTAATGTTAATGAATATTAATGTATTCTTTACGGTTTTTTTTTTCTTTAAAAGAGGACGTAGAAGCACCAAGCTTATTGTTCAGTAGCATTTTGTAGACAATCTTACATTCTGGGTCACAATGCCCTATATAGTGTGTCGTATCTTATATTTGAAGTTGGGTAGGTTGTAATTATTCTCCTGTCTTGCACAAAATGCATTTACTTCCACGTTGCAGTAGTTTGAGAGTCTTTATCACAGTCTTTGAACTTACCATATCAGCAAAAGTCAATAGATTCAAACATGTTTGATTCTCATTATTCGATTAATTTTCCTTGAATTCAGTCATCAAGTTAGTAACAAGAAAATTTTCTTTGTCATTACCGAACAATGAATAATACGGCACCATTTGTGAGAAGTAAATTACTCGGAAACTTCACTATTATATAATATGAGACATAGCAAAATACCTATTAAAGCCTGATTTGCGATACTGTAAACTACGGAGCCGACACTTCAAAGAAGCTCCGATATCATTTTGGTGGGAAATACCCCTTTAAGGATTAAGATCTATGATTAAACCCATTATAATGCAATATGGTTATCATTGTTATTTGAAGACCTGAATATAAGAAATACCCAAGTCCAATTTTTGGCCAAATTCAGTTTGACGTGGGAAATTTAAGCTTATGCATGGACTCGCATCTTGTGTATAGATGATATATCCTAATTACCCCAAGAAGTGCCTGAACAGAGTTAAATCTTATATTAATGTAAGAATAAAGGACTTGGGTCATTCTTACATTTATATTATAGCGCCCTCTATCATCCTTCTCTCATCTCTATAGCAGAATATCATGTATATGAATCAAAGAAAGACCCAAGTCCATATGATTCAAAGAACGACCCAAGTCCATCACACAAAATGGCCTCTCCACAATTAATGTAAATGTTAATTGTCATAATAATATATGTTCTAATTTGTATATACAATGTTGCCTTCCCATCACAGTTAAATAGAACATTATTGGACATATAAAAAAGATATGAAGTTTTTTCAAGTTTACTCGAAATGGTCTTCCATGGACTTGGGTCGTTCTTATATTCAGATACTCATTTGTTTGTTTTGTACATTTACGACGCTACAACAGTGTATATTCGATTTTTTCCAATATTTACAATGCCTTAAATCCTTCAAATTTTTTTAAGCAGAAACAATGTATAATTCCAGGTTTGTGTAAAAATACTGACACGACATAAAATTATCTCCATAAATTTCTGCAGTCAGCAATTCCACAGAAACTACAGGTGCATGCAATCGGACGATTGGTAAGTGTACATAATAATTATTACACTACCCATTCGATTGCAGAATCTAATATTGCACATTTCCTAGACTCTGTAGCAAATATCACGTTGACAATTTCCGCAGGAATCACAAAATTCAATATTCATTGTGTATAGTGACATGCTATTTTGTTCATTTACAACCTTGTTGGAAATCAGTCAGCAAGTAAATAAAAAGTAAAAATGACCTTTTTTGTCATTACCATAAAAAATAACAAATGACTGACATCATTTGCAATAAAAATTTCGTCGTAAGAAGTGAATTATTTTGCAATTGCACGTCATTGCGATATATACAAGAAACAGGAAATTCTCTACAACTGTTCTGCGATACTAGACCTCATCCAGAACACTTTGAAGACGCTTTGATATCATTATATTGGAAAATATTACTTTGAAGACTTCTATGATCAAGCCCTTTGTGTTGTGGTCTGGTAAATATTTTCTGCAATGATGTGTTTGTTTTGTTCATTTACGGCGCTATTTCATTATAGCTACGATTGCTTTCTAAATATTTCTCATGCCTTAAATCCTTCAAAATTTTTGAAGCAGTAAAGAAAAAATGATACTGTCTTCCGGGTTTATGTATGCAATATTGACATGTCATACAATATATCTTCATAAATTTCTGCAGTCTGCAGTCCCACAAACACAACAGTTGCATGCGATCAGACCACTGGTAAGTGTCCCTGTATAATGTACTACCCATTTGATTGTAAAATGCAATATTGCACATTTACCCGACCCTGTGAAGAAATATCTATAATGATCGAATGATCTATGATCTATATGATCTATGATCTATAAATAAATGATCTATAACGGCAAGTATCACGTTGCCAATTTCTGCAGGAATCACAAAATTCAATATTTATTGTGTATTGTGACATGCTGTTTGGTTAATTTCCGGCCTTGTTACCTTTTTGGTTTCGATTGATTTCTAAATATACACCACGCCTAAAATCCTTCGAAACTTTTCAAGTCATGAAAATGTTTAAACTCGTACATTACTAAGATAATAAACATGTGACAATTTTCAGTGAATTAACTTACACATTACAAAGATGAATAACATGTGATATAATTTATCTCCTCTGTAACATTTCGCAGTCACTTTCTCAAATTTCACATCGACGACCGAGGCTTCTAGTCAGCAGATTGGTAAGTATCTGTAATATTTTAGAGTGGAACGTCTCCAATAGAGGGACGGGTCCCTAATAAGCTGTGATGGCTCAGCGAGTAAGAGGACATGAACTGTCAGTCCCAAGGTCCCTGGTTCGAACTCCCTGGCCGTGGCAATTTTTTGCCCCACCTCAATGAATGTTATCCTCATTGCCTCCTTTATAGAGGGATCTTAAAAAGCCGACAGTCTCGTGGTTGCTTGCTTTAAACAGGCATTGCTTACAAGTACCAATATTATACTTTCTCAGTAGAAATACACTGCAGAGCACAAATCACTGCACAGGTAATATACACGAGATGGGGAGCTATGGAATTCTCATGGTAAGGTGTACATCACTTCGGTGTAGCTGAAGTAAAAACAAACAGCTTGCCTGTACACTAAATGCGCAGAGCTGTAGTGTAAAACACTGTGCATGCTGTGCATACAGTCTTTGAATCTACGTGGTGACACAGACGTATAATCCTCGATCTACCACTCATTACCATCATTTGTCAACATTAAATTTTCTCGTGGCTTTCAGAAATGATAAGATGGATCATATTTGGCAGCTCCATGGAATTTCAAAGTCAAACGTGGACGAAAAGTAGATAATTCCGTCTTTTTAAAAAAGTACGCTGTTCACTCCAGCCGCCGCTAAATACCCGTATGTCCAACCATGACATGCCAGGAGTATAGAAGGAAATTTCTCCAAATTGAAAACGATAATGAATATTAGTTAGGTGTGAAGAAGGAGGAAGGTAGAAATACATGCATAGAGTGCATGAATGTGTGATAAGGTGGATTGTGCTCACTTCGATGTTGACATGTACATGTATTTTCTTTCATTTCATTCATGCATTTTCCTTTTTACGAACAACCATTGCTGACCATAGTATTACCGCCCTGGCAATCCCGTGCTTTTGTTTTGAAATGGTAGAACGCTTCTTGGCTAACGTACTTTCTACCCACGTCTTTTTTCCTATCTCAAATCGCTTTCATCACCTCGTTGAAGTAAATTGATGAACATGAAAGGAGTTTTATTGACCAGCCAACAATACTCAATCTTTATAGAGCCTTAAATAAATGGTATTTAGATCATTGTCTGACAGTGTGGACGAGTGGCCTCTAAACACGCCCAAGAAGGTTTCAGGTTATGATGATGATTTTATGATTAATATCATTATTGTTCCCTGAAGAATAATCAAATATAATAGAGAGCATTAATAAACTGTCTCGCGATGGCTGCAATGATGATTTATGTAGTCATGATACCAAACCCGTTATACTGTTCCCTAAAGTAATGTTACGCTTTCATTTCGAAAACATTGGACGTTTTCCCGTATTTTCTCTTCAAGTCCTTTGTTCCTTCGGCATGTTCGGAGTGTTTATTATGTTTTGGTGGTGATCTCACTGTGTGTACAAATGTTAAAACATTTCATCTCTGTTTCCCACAACCACCTTATTTTGTGTAGCTATGATCTTTAGGCCTATATATCTCAATTTCAATTTAATTTCAATTTCAATTTTATTGAGTATTGTATCTCACGACCTCACGGATAAAACACCTTTCAGCTTTTGGCCGATCTTTAATGCGGGATTGCACAAACACAGAAAAAAAAAATAATATATATATATATATATATATATATATATATATATATTCTGAAGTGTTTGTTTGTCTATTTGATTAATAACGTGTTTTGTTTTGTTGTTGTTGTTGTTGTTGTTTGGGGTTTTTTTTTACAATAATGATGACACCAAGCATTTTCTCTCACGGTTCATCAAAAAATCAGTGTTGATAGTTTGGAAATTGAAATTTTTACATTCTTCTTGACTGTACCTTCTGAAATCACGTTTCAGTTATGGATATTACTCCTAATACTGATGGAAGCATAGTATCTCACATTAATGAACATTGATTGATAATAGTATGCGCGGTTTAATGATCATGTCTAGGTTTTCCAACCTCGTTAAACACACAAAATCAAACAATGACGACATCAGTGTGCATTTCATTTAAAAATGTTACGATGGCAACTCTTGCTGGAATAGCCGCTTCCAATAACAACAGCTAATCAGGAAGCTAGATTCTTGATGTAACCATGACGATTGCCATTCAAGCAAGAGTTGCTATCCGTGTCAACTTTTTTTCCCTGGGGCCTAGGAGTTGTTTTGGTAATGAGAGTGATGATGGTAATAAAAACGCGTAGACATAGCAACAGCGACAGCAACAATAAGAGAGTGAAAAAAGAAAGGAATCGTAAAATACGAAACGAAATAAGCTGTTACATCCACCAACTGTCCGGGTTTTTTTTTTTTCGAAAACAAGAGAAAACTGTCAGAAATGTAAGTACATTGCAATTTATAAGTGAAAAATCGAGCAGTGAAAATGGGATTCCATCGGGATTCCATTGATTTTGATTTAAAAAAATATCATACGATCCACAGCCATCTGTTCGAACGAAAACATTTTGAGAAATTGTCACGTCCAAGAGCATCCCTCTCTCTCTCTCTCTCTCTCTGTATAATATATGTACTATATACCTATATGTAACTAACAGTCCCTTCGTCTATCTTATATCTACACATTATCTCCCTCTCTCATTCTATCTTTCCGTATTACATCTCCGATCAGTTGTTTTCGTTTTCACTCTCAACAGAGCTTTGCGACTGCGTCTTACATGCGGTATTCTCTGCAGCGGTTGGAAGTATCCTAACTCTCGGTATTTACCTGGTTACAACGTATTGCATTGTCAGAAGGTAGTCGAAAGTAACTACTCATTTTCCTTTCTTTTTTAATGAACCTCAAAGATTCCCTCTGATTTTTTGCATGCTTCATCGAAATAAGCACAGTTAGCATTCCTCTTCAAATGCCGTAGATACATTATCCCGTTTGTTTGTTTGCTGAGACTAGGATATATCGCTTTTCATCTACCATAAACGTTACATTTTTAACCTTCAAGATTATAAGCCTATTGCTTCATGCCTTGCTTGTTGGCAGAATTTCAAACTGCACACTGGTCGTTGCCACCTTTCAAATTGAACTAATACACTCAGCAAAAAAAAAAAAAGAAAGTAAACACTTTGTCGAGATCATATTTTTCATAGAAGATTTTGATGAAAGTCAATTTATTATATACCATATTAAAGGTAATTTAACTGGCTATCAAGTTAGTCGGTTCATACGAAAGGAAATCTTACGCATGAGTGAACACATTCATTTTTGCCCGCCACGACACAAAAGTAAAAATTGCAAGTTGTCTTTCATTTGGCAATGCCCTTTAAGATAACAATGACAACAAAAAGCCACTTAAACACAATGAGAGACATTGATGAAATAGCATAAACAAGTTTTTTTTCTCTTTATTTCTTTATAACCTCAGACAAAACCAAAATGGGAAATTAAAGGGGGAAAATAATAATTTCCTGTTAGCTTACGCTTCAAACGACAAAGGGAGTAATGACATAAAGATGATTAAATAAACAGAATGTCTTTATTTTACTCTTTTTTTTAGTAAGTCAAGGATTCATGAGATAAATCTAAGAACCAAATATTATTTTCAATTCTCCTACTTTGAAAACGAATTGAAATTCCTACCATTTTTATCAACATTGCTTCGTCTCTTATTTCATTTGAATTTGGGCTTGACCCAAGATTCTTCATTTTTCTTCCTTATTTTTTTTTTTTTTTGCCTTTATTGATATTTTGGGCTTCAGAGATATTATAGAGATCAAAGGTTCATTTTTGCAACTCAATTTATGCATCTGATTGTATTAACTTTGTCTTTTGTTCTTATTGTTATACGGAGGAGCACTTGCGCATGAATAACAACTTGTTCATTTTTGCAATTTTTGCTTTTGTGGCTTGGAAGAGAAAAACAAAGGTGTTCACTCATGCGTAAAGTTTTCCATTTTATTGACCTACTAATAACCAAATATTCTATGAGAAATATAAACTTGAAAAAGTGTTTACTTTCTTTTTTTGCCGAGTGTATATCCTTCGATGATGGCAATGTCGGGTTAATTATTGTCATTCGACATGTTCATCACAAACAGTTTCAATGATAATGATAATCATATTATTCATATTAATTATTCCAGATACTTCGCTTTCAGTTGCAAATTAAGACGTACGGAAGGCCATACTCCTGCCAGACGAACTAATTCCGGGTCAGCTACGTTCAATCCACAAATAACGGAAGTCATCTCTGGTGTGCCTATCTCTCCTACGAGAGAGTTACAGGTTTATCCGGAACGACCCATTGATATAGAGCAGAGAGCAAGCACTTCGAACTCACCTGATGGCGGATTGTCATTACAAATCAGTGACACGCCCGTATCCCAGAATCTCGTCATCGAAGTTAACTCGGGTGAGTATCAGAAGCTGCACCCTACGTACCAGAAGCAGATCTTCGTAACTCCCAATCCGGATGAAGAGGAAGAAGACGCATCCGCCATACGACCAGAATCTCGCTGTAGCCTAAGTGAAGAAATCCCACACGTATATGACGTTCTGGAGGAAACATGACTATAGATGCTTTCTCAGTAACGAGAGCGATATTCAGGATGAGAAATGGAAATATCATAACGATTTGAAAGAAACAAAATTATGGAGAAGAAGGCCCATAGACGTTGGTAACAAGAGCCTTGGCACTGACCACATAAAGACGAAGAACGCTTTCAAGACTTTGTACCTTTAAAAGCATTCGTTTTTTTTTTCTTTCTCGTATTTGCTGTTACTTTGTAATTGAATTCAGCAATAAGTTGGCCGTGATTGTGAAATAACCAGTCCCACTGCAAAGAAACTTACACGTTCCAGTTTTCTCCTAAAACTATTAGTAAAGTGACATTCACAGAACAGAATTTGCCGTCAAAAATGCCAGACGAGTTTAAGATGTCGGCCCGATAGGGCCATTTGTTCTTCAAAGCCAAGCAATACCATGAAAATCTCATTCATCTATTTCAAATAATTCGGGAACAATGACTATTTTTGTGAAAAAAAGAAATCATTGGTAGAATGTCGAAATGATGATAAAAAAAGAATATTATTTTACTTGCATTTATGTGGACAAAGAATATTAATTTTGCTTAAAGGGACTGTACAGTTCTGGTTGAAGTAGGGATTCATGTTTTGAACATTCCTAAGTGAGATAATGAAAAGCCTCTTATGAAATATGAAAGAGCATGTAATCTTAAGAAGGATTCAACGTTTATTTGATGCAAATTGGTTTTCAAATGGCTGAGATATCCAAAAAAGTGCAAATAATAAAAGGCGACATGCCCCAACTTTATTAGCATCTCTTTGTTTCACCTTGTTTTTGGATATCTCTGCCATTTCAAAACCGATTTTCATCGAATAAACTTTTGATACCCCTTAGAACCGCATGCTCTTTGACATCTCATAGAGTGGTTTCGGAATATCTCACAAAACGTTAAAAGCTAAATCTTCACCTCGACCAGAACTGTACACACCCTTTAAAATCTATGTGCCAGTTTCAGGCGTTTTATGAGGTAGAACTGCAATATCAAGCAACCAGCTTGCTTCAGTGGCATTTACCAGTGCTTTGATGCGTTTTTAATGAGGGCTTCACTTTTTGATCTATTCGAAAGTACTGAATTAAACCCAGTGATAGTGTAACTACCCTAGCTTTATAAATTCGTTGAAGTGAAGATGTCATAGCTTCAGAAATCTTTTTCTTTTTTTACCTTTACAAAATCTTCAATTTCCTTAATGTGGGAACATTCGATCTTTGTCTACTGTCCTTTTATGCACAGAACGAGAATGTTGATAGTGAGAGTGTTGTGGACAACTCTGAATTTCAATTACCGTGTCTGTCTTTGTGTTTTAAGTCCTAATCTTGGAAAAATGTCTCCCATCCTGTTATCTTATTCATAACTCAACAGTAACTCTCAAAATCGACATGGAGCATGGTGTGAGGGAATCGCGCTCAAATAAGGCTGGATGAAAAATCGAGATCTGCTGTTATTATGAACTGCTGCATGAATTAAAATGAAATAATGAAGCTATTTTTCCGTTCAAGTAAAAACACATTTCATCCAGCTTTTATTCGAATCATTCTCGTATCAAGACTTTCCACAAGGAAAGGAAACAGTCGCAAACATTAGTGGGGTAGTTTTCACACTGTCATGTACTATTCCAATGGTTAGGCAAAATGCTCTCACTGTTGTCATAATTATCAGAATTGGAGTAAAATTAGAAGAAGATAAACAATGGTAGTTGGGATCGTTTTGAATTCAAAACTGTACAGAAATAATAACAAATGGCTGTTGGGAAAGAAATGTAAAGTCCTCAGTAGCTGAATGATTTGTTAACTGAATCTAGAGAAAATACAACATTTGATAAATCAATTATTGTAAAAAAGATATTTTGTCAGTGTAAATATGTAGGCGCACTTACTTCTCATGATTATCATTCAAAAAGTGTAAAACATTTGACAAACTATGGCACGAAGATATAAGCTCTCGTGGATGCGAGTTTTACTTTGTCAAAAGCAAAAAAAAAAAAAAAAAATGAAAGCCGGACATATCTGAGAAAGGATAAGACTCTGATTTTTTTTTTTTTTTGTTTCATTGACAGCATATTGATTTCCCCATGAAATTCAAATCGAACGCACATAAAATACAACAACAACTCGGACCCAAGATAGATACAGAGTGAGAGAGAGAGAGAGAGAGAGAGAGGAGGGGGAGAAATCGAGGAAGAGAGAGGAAAATCAAAGAGTCGCTTTGATATAAGTAGAAAGTTTGCTGCATCTAACATTTCATTGAGTCTAAGTGTATCTTGTGTACGTTGTATTAATTATGACAGTTGAGTTCATAGAGTTCATAGAGTTAGATTGGTATGCTATGTAGCAATTTTGGGAGATCATTAAAATGTTAAAGGTAGGGGATACCTTTTACAGACCTCCCAAAATGCAGCGAAACATTAGATATGAACCTCAGGGGACTTGTTTAGGCCACTGCTGAGAAATTTGGAAGTCAACAGTTATCTACAATTTGAATAGTGCACAAAACTCAACTACTCAGTAGTTCTGTGTGTCAGCCACACTTAAGCCTTTTTGTTGCAGTCTTCTGTATTTTTTAATCTATAAACACAAATCTAAAAGTATAAGAGCTGATGTAATAACATATAGAGTGTGTGGCAAGAATGTATATAGAAATGTTAGTACGTTTTTATGAACTTTCTTCACAAAATATACTTGATGGACACACATGCAGTGCATGGGTATGCAAAGGTAGCCTAGTAATGTACTGGAATTTACGGTGAGCCCCGAAAAAAAATTCAATTCAAAATCTAACGGTCAATAAAAATGTATTAAATGTTACCTTCCACTTTCAATACTTTATGGGAGTTTCTAAAATGATACTCTCTTCAACTTACCACTGTATTTATACAACTCTTCATTTAAGGCATGCAAATGGGATTCCCTACCTTTAAAGTCGGCTTATTTTTTTTTTTTTTTTTTTGGGGGGGGGGTACACTGTTGTAATGCTGTCTTAATTTTTGAAAATGCGTCCGCCTATCTCGATTGCGTTTATAAGAATACTGTCATTGTTGTGTGCTACATTAAAAGTAATAGAAACCCTGTTTTGTTGGTTACAGTTCGTTATTCCGAAGGTTCGTTATTCCGAAGTTTCGTTATTCCGAAGGTTCGTTAATCCGAAAATGTGATAAGGTTTGTTATTCCGAAGGTTCATTAATCCGAAAATGGAATAAGGTTCGTTATTCCGAAGGATCATTAATCCGAAAATGGAATAAGGTTCGTTATTCCGAAGGTTCGTTAATCCGAAAATGAAACAAAGGTCGCTATTGCGAAGGTTCATTACGGACCCTATTTCATTTCGGATCAACGAACCTTCGGAATAGCGAACCCTATTTCATTTTGGGATTAACGAACCTTCGGAATAACGAACCCTATTTCATTTTCGGATAAACGAGCCTTCGGAATACCGAACCCTATTTCATTTTCGGATTAACGAACCTCTAGGTATAGGGAATTTGTGTGTTTCGGATTAACGAACCTTCGGAATAACGAACCTTCGGAATAACGAACAGCACCCGTTTTGTTAGGATTCTATGCATTTAAACATACCAGAAATTCAATAATGACGAAATGCGACCATCACAAGTTTACGTAAGGAATGGTAAGCGTTCGTTCGTGCTTCTCATGGCATGCATGTCACGAGTCCGACACCCACGAGTCAACCACGAACGAGCTAGACACTGAAGCCCGTCGCACACTATACGACCAGTCCGGTCGTACGACCTTAAGACCGGAAGTGTGACGTCACCAACCAGACAGTTCAGATCAGTCGTGCGACTGCAGCGTTCGCTTCCATACTCATTGGTAAAATTTGCTGAAGCCAGAACGGTCGTAAGCCTAGTTGTGTACTAGTAGTCTGATCGTATAGTGTACGTTCCTAGGTCGTACGACCCAGCAGTGTCTCATGACCTTAAGGTTGTATAGACGTGAGTCGTATAGTGTGCTGCGGACTTGAGTGAGCAAGACCCACAAGCTCGACATCACGAAAGACACAAACAAAAAAAAGCCCATGAGCTAAATAGTCCACCAGCTCAACACTTGGCTAATGAAGATTGGTTTTTAGAATATCAAAACAAATTGATTATAATGAACGCCTATGTCTCGTTTCGCAAAAGTTCAAACTTAAGGGCTTTTTACACTTGTGTTTCTTAACCCCGGACTTTCTCTGACCCAGGACTATCGTTAGTCCCGTACCAATTTTTTCAGCTTTTTACACTCGCCAATTAGTCCCGTACTATCTCTTGTCCGGGGCTAAGGAGAAAACTGACCTTTTTACACTCGTCTTTCTTAGCCCCGGACTTTCCAAACCACATGAATATTCATAATTACGCTGTGTACTGTACACGTACACGCACGCACCGGCAGCACTTGATTACCTCGTTTCTGATTGGTCAGTGAGGGTCGCACTTCGTCTCCGTCGCTTAGCCCAGGATTATTTTTTCGTTCTGTTTACACTCACTTGCTTGGCACCGCAATTGCGGTGCTAACCCCTGCTATTTTGCAGGGCCAGATAGTACCGTACTATCGGTGGGGCTAGCCCACTTTGGCAAAAACGAGTGTAAACAGAAAGTGGGCTAAGGATAGTCCCGTACTATCGGTGGGGCTAAGGCCCCCCCTTAGCCCCACCGATAGTCCGGGGCTAAGCAAAAATTTACAAGTGTAAAAAGCCCTTTACAGACCCGGTAGCGTGGGAAATCATATAATTGAGTCGATTTTCATTCACTTCACGAGGGGTACATTTTCAAAATTATGAATCGAAATTTGTGTATGTGTGTGTGTCGGGGGGTGGGGATACAATTCACCTGAATAAAAATATTAAAAAAAAAATGCGAAACATATGTATTCAATTGTCCACATAAGTGATGCTGAGAATGCTGATTCATCACTTTTCAACATACATTTGCAATGTATAGTTTCTTTCATTAGGATCTTCATGTGAAAAAAAAAGAAGACGTGCATAATCACAGGGATATAGAATTAAGTACTTTCATATTCTTTGACGGACCATCAAGACATAATTATAATCACGTGACGACCCTTGACTGTGTCGTTATACTTTCAGTTTAGATTGATTGTCCTTCTTCGTGAGTATCGTAATTCGATGCCGTTGACGGAGAAGTAATTTTCTACATGTTCTACCTTGTCTCATTCCCTGGTAGCTCTGAACACTCATCTTAATGCTTTGACAACGAAGAGTTAGTGAAAGAGCATGAATTTAGAGTTCCCACGTTCTGCTGCCTAATGGCATGTACACAGAGCTTACGTGGGGTGTGGAAAAGTTCAGTTCGGCGCCTCAATTGCCCTCTTCAAGTTTTGTGACGCCGCCTTCTGGGATTACATTTAAATACACACTATGGCCAAATTCTGTCTCTGTATCACGAGTATATTATTATTGTTCATGCGCACTTCCAACTTGGGAAAAGGAACTCCGTTTCCAAGCTGCGGCGACTATCAGACATGCTCAATATGTGAGTATATTTTCAGTCAGTATAACAGAATTATGGTTTTCACAGATGCATACTTCCAGTGATAATCATGTTTAATTCTATGATATCATCAACTCAAAAATTATAAAATTATAAACTGAAAAATGTAATGCACCTAAAACAAGACATCTTGGTTAAATTGTCAAGTATAAGATGTGTGTGTGTGTGTGTTTGTGCGTGTTTGTACGCTTTATTATCACTATGTCTATGACTATAACCAATGTTGCTATATCGTAATCCTTAACATTATATCTGTATTTTTGTTCTATAATAATACAATCCACGGTGTTTGCTGTGAGCAATGGGTGGGTGTTTTTTTTTTTTAGATGCCATCGCTTTTGACTAACAATTACACTTGAAAGACATTGTAATATTTCCATTTATCGTCATATCCTTTGTTTGCATTCATTCTGCTTCTCATTAATATAGGATGTTTTGCGTTCCAAGTCAAGAGTTACAACTGTATAAATATGAATATTGACAAGACTCTATGAACAGGGAAAACATTGTTCGAAAGAAGTGAATTTATCAGAAAAACAACAACACAACAACAATAACCCCCAAAATATGATAATGAAGATAACGATTATGATGTTGATGATAATAGTAATATCAATATTGATATTAATGATAGTGATAGCAGTAATAATAATTCAATGTCTTTAATGATAATGATCTTTACCATGCACGGCATCACTCTTTAAAGGAGTTTTCGCAAATGCACCACTGTTTTGGTCTGAGGGATATTCCTGCGCCAAATTCATAATATCTAATGAGAACTTGAAGGAACCTATTGACATCGCATCGGTTAGAAGCCTCCTCGACTGAAAATAATTTTTCTTTTCACTCGTTTATTCAATTGTAAGTATGAAGCAAAGTAGTCATATTCCAAACCGCGAAATAAGCACTTTTTCAACTGCGAATTGGCAATTAAAAATTGCATCAACATTACAAGGGTATAAAATAATATACCTGTACGTAAGCAACCAAAATATTATACAGTCATGCGTATGACAACAATGTAGAAAAAGAAGATGATATATAAATGTGAAAATTCCTACGTATAAAGACAAATGTCAAAAACAACACAATCACAACAAAAACAACCAAATATAGGCAAGAGTAAAGTACTGTTGATATGACACTAATATACTTACCTTAAAGATCTGCTTATTGATGTGTTAATTCTAAATATTAGACGTTGGATAAATTTTGGTGCATATTGAAATGAAAGAGTGAAAGCAAAGAGTGAAGAGTGAGAGATTTGACAATAACATTAAGGAACAAATGAATGAATAAGGTGATAAACTCATCATCGAAGTTTCATTCTGTGATGGAAACTGGCATGAAAGACAGGCTCATTCACAGCTACAGACTTTTTGCAGAGACAGCCCGAAGTATTGCCTCACGAACAAGAATACTTCAAGAGAAACATTCCGTTAGTTGCAGTTGTGATGCTGTTTATCTGTCGCATACATTTATCTGATGTTGTTTCTCAGTGACTTATAAATATCATTATCAAATGAAGAAGAAATGATGAAATACAAATTAATGCGGCCATCTCCATTAACATCTGCAGACGGTCACTACGTTGGTTGTTATCGAGAGGAATGCGTGCGGAACGATCACCGGTTCAGTTTCAGGACAAGCTCAACCCCCGATGGCTGCACGGTGTTTTGCGGAGAAAGCGGGTACCGCTTTGCTGGAATCTCCAACGGGACGGGCTGCACGTGTGGATGTGAATTTAAATGTGTTGACCACAGTCATAGGCTGAATTCAACGGAATGCGGAATAACTTGCCCAGGTTCTGGGCATCGTCGGTGCGGAGGATGGGGAAGGGCCTTGGTCTACATAGGTGAGTCTCCAGAAAGAGAGTTTCGTAATGGTTGCATGGGAGTATACGTGTTCTTCGATGCATGGACAAAAAGACGTGGTTGGGGGATTTTGCTGAGTCATCAATAACTCTACTTGCGTTTTGAATTTTAAAGAAACATCTAGGAAAATGATAAATTCTAATAGACATGTGCTTCACATAATGCACATTCGCATCGCAAAGGCTTATCATAGTAATGTAACCGTTATGATATTATGATTATCCTGCCAGTGATGTTTGGATGAATATATAGGCGAAAGAATACAGGAATCAATAAATCAATGGCTGAATTCATAAACGATGAACAAAGCGGGACTGTGAAACATGTATTTGTAGTATGTATCTCAGTGAAAAGTTATTGCCTTTATTATCTTAAAGTCGCACTATACAATAAAGAATATAAAAAGAAAAAAATCAGAGTCGGTCATACTGTTCTCTGTAAATAGCAATAAGTCAGTAACATCAAATGAACGTAAAAACATAATCTGTTCGATAGAACAGATGCCATCTATCCAATAAACGTGAATGTGGAAATATCACTTTTGAATAGCTCTGCATGCGAAAACGGTATCGTGCTCCATTGTTTAATGTTTTTTTTTCTTTTTTTTTACTCCTGTTTCATTTTCGCTCTGACTTTTCTTATGAAGGACCACCAAAAAGTCATCTGAAAAATGTCGCCCTTGTTTATATGCAATACTTACATATCATAAAATCTTTCTTCATAATTTTTCGCAGTAACTTCCTCAACTACCTTGACGGCGAGTGCATGTGATCAGCCGAGTGGTATGTGTCTGTGCTAAGAAGGAATAATATTTGATGCAGGGATTAGCTCCAAACTTCAGTGAAAATGTGGCAAGAGTGACTGCATGTGCGTGTTTTGGGAGGTACAATTATTATTATTTTTTTTTATGTTGATAGCAATTTTTATTCTTACTCCCATCCCCTTACCCTTCCCAAATACAATTCATTTGTGTGTGACTGTGTTCACATAATTACAGCTCTGGTAAACGAACGTGATCAACAGAGGCATACGTGAACGTGAAATACCTGCCCCAGCAGTGAACATTTGCATTCTTGAAGAACACTTGGCGTTTAAAGGGGATGGCTAGTAACTGATCAGTGCGAATCAGTGTGAATGCTGGGAGATGATTGTTCCAATCCTTGTGGGATTCATTTAAGAGTACATTATGTATCGATTGTTGTGTGAAAATTATTTGCTTCAGAATGGTCTGATATTCAAGTAATGTGCAGTTTAATGTTTCCAGGTTAGCATGCCTGTACAGTGACACGGCGATTAAACTGCACATTACCTGAATAGGAGACCATTCTAAAGTAAATAATTTCCCCACGACAATAGATATATAATGTATTCTTAAATGAATCCCACAAGGATTGGAACAATCATCCCCAGCATTCCCACTGATTCTCACTGATTAGTTACTAGCCATCCCCTTTAATAGAAAGAAAGCGAAAAATTCTATTGAAATAATACCAAACATACACTGCTCGATATTTCACAAGATAGTGTCAACTTTTATACCATGTAACTATGTAATGGTAACTCTCTAGGTGTCAAAGTCCTATCTTGTTCCTGTCCTTGTTTTACCGTCCACCAAATAGTTTTTTGTTTGTTTGTTTGTTTTTCGATCTCTTTTATGTAAAAAGATTTAACCTATTTGGAAGATACTAAATCAGAATCCGGATGATGCAACTTTTGCATCTTGAGGGTTTGGAGATTAACATTATAATAATGAAATAGCCATCATAATTTTTGCACGGCTGTGTGCAGCCATCAGCTGTTTGAAGCACCTCTTCAATCCCCTCTTCCGTTTCCTTAATCAGCGTGTAGGCATTCTCTTTATTCCTTATTTCCTTCCAATTTTTAATGTTTTTCTTTCCATTCTGTCAAGTCGTGTCATGTTGTTGCTGTGTGTCTCCTGTTTTGTTCCGTCTTGTCTTGAATTATATTTGTGCCAAGTATATGCAAATAAGTAGTTCATTAGATTTTCCTTTGAGTGTTTCACAATGTACAAGGTTGCTTTTTAGTGGACCTCTCAATTCTTTTTTTTTTCCTCAACTGAAACATAACCTTGTATTTTTTGCAAGTGTGCATGCATATAATAACTTTATTTGTATCATTTGATATTCTTTGCAAGTTGAATGTATACGTTTGTGATATAATTACTCATTTATTCTGTGTTCTGATCTCTTGGAAAAAAGAGAAGAATGAAAATAAATGAATTGAATTAAATGAATTGATTTGAATTGAATTGAATTGAGATATTCAAGATGGCCGCCATTATGGCCTCCAAAGACATTATTCTTTACATTATTAGTGAAAAATTAAAAGCAACAAATTCGGGTGCACGTCACGAGACCGACACCCACGAGTCATACAGCCCACGAGTCATACAGCTCACTAATCATACAGCCCACGAGTCATACAGCTCACTAATCATACAGCCCACGAGTTATACAGCTCACGAGTCATATAACAGCCAATAAGTTCGACACTAAGCAAATAAGGCCAACGAGACCGACACATTAAGCCCCGTGTTGTATCTGTCGAACTCGTGGGCTGTTTTTACCTAGCGTCGAACTCACGGGCTTTATTTGCCTAGTGTCGAACTCATGAGCTGGATGACTCATGAGCTGTATCACTAATGGACCTGTTCTCAATCTCGAACTCGTGGGCTGTATGACTCATGGGTGTCGGTCTTGTGGGATGACCCCACAAATTCGGGGGGGGGGGGTTGGGCTGAATCCGAATCTTGTTGATTCAACTCATGAATCCTTGATGGTTTTGAGATCTTCAAGATTTCAAGATGGGTGTCGGTCTTGTGGGATGACCCCACAAATTCGGGGGGGGGGGTTGGGCTGAATCCGAATCTTGTTGATTCAACTCATGAATCCTTGATGGTTTTGAGATCTTCAAGATTTCAAGATTTAAGACTTCAAGATCTTTAAGCTGTCATTTTGGCGGCTATCTTCCATTCCTAAGAATCAAAGCTTCTTGAAGGTAGTTTGTGAAATCACGTCTCAGTTCTGCATGGACAGTGCTCAAAGTCCTGGGAGGGAGCAAGTTCACCGTGAATTGTCGTGTTCTATCAGATATATGGCAGGACCAAATTTTCTCAACTCTATTCTACTCGCCTTTAGTCAATGGATTAAAAGTAAAAATTGCAGAAATTGACGTTTGGTTTTTTTTTATTCATCTGCAAATGCCCTTCAAGATACTACTACTAGGCCTCTGTCGGTCAGTGTTGACCATAGGTAATGCGCTCTAGGAGTTGTCAAGTTCTGGTGTTAATCCTTCCACTGGTGCCACAGCGTCGGCTGTGGCTCACAAGTCCAATTCGCGAATGGCAGTCTCTACCACATCTGTGACAAGTGTGGGTAGTCGCAGGGTTTTCTCCGCGTGCTTGTGTTTTCCGTCTGGCTCTCTTTTCACCTGCAAGGCCCAGGATCCTTGCTTCACCTGCTTTGAGTTGCCTCTGAAGCGTACTGCGCCATCAATTGCGGTCTGCTGATATGTCCTCCCAACTGTTGGTATTAATGTCCAGGGCTTTTAGGTCACGCTTGCAGACATCCTTATACCTCAACTGGGGGCGGCCAATAGATCTTTTGCCAGAGGCGAGCTCACCGTAGAGGATGTCTTTTGGTATGCGGCCATCGTCCATACGGCGCACATGCCCGAGCCAACGCAATCTGCGTTTTCTTAGCAACGTGTACATGGTGGGGAGGCCAGCACGCTCAAGGACTTTGGAATTTGGCACTTTGTCAGTCAAGTTTATGCCAAGGATGCGCCGCAAGCTGCGGAGATGGAAGCTATTCAGCTTCCGCTCATGTTTGGCATATGTGGTCCACTCTTCACTTCCGTAGAGGAGTGTACTGATAATGTATGCATTGTACACTGCCATCTTTGTTGTTATCGTTAGCTTGGGATTCTTCCAGACTCGTGTCGTTAGTCGGCCAGGTGATCGCTGCCTCCCCAATGCGACAGTTGATTTCAGCATCGAGGGATAGATTTTCGCTGATTGTGGAACCAAGGTAAGTGAACTTGGGGACAACATCCAACTTGTAGTTGTCAATAGTGATGACAGGTGGAGTGCCAACATCTTGGCCCAAGACATTGGTCTTTTTCAAGCTGATGGTGAGACCAAAGTCCTTGCAAGCTTGAGAGAGTCTGTCCATGAGACACTGGAGACCCTGCTCAGTGTGTGATGTAACTGCTGCGTCGTCAGCAAATAGTAGGTCTCTGATAAGGACTTCACGTATCTTAGTCTTCGCTCTCAGCCTTGCAAGGTTGAACAGTCTACCGTCTGATCTGGTATGTAGGTATACCCCTTCAGCTGAGGTCCCAAAGGCATTCTTTAGTACTATGGAGAAGAAGATGCTGAAGAAGGTGGGCGCAAGGACACAGCCTTGTTTCACACCACTCTTGACATCAAAGGGCTCGGAAATTTTGCCCTCATACTGTACGGTTGCACTCATGTCGTCGTGAAAGGATCTAATCATTCTGTGTAGTTTTGGAGGACATCCAATTATCACCAGGATGTTGAAGAGCCCTTCCCTGCTCACCTGGTCAAATGCTTTAGTCAGGTCGACGAAGGCGACATACAAGGACTTTTGCTGTTCTCTGCATTTCTCCTGCAGTTGACGGAGGGAGATCATGTGCACTGTCGAGCGTTCTGCGCGGAAGCCACATTGGGATTCTGGGTAGACACGCTCTGCTAGCTTCTGCAGGCGTATGAGCATGACACGGGCAAAGAGTTTGCCGACAACACTCAGGAGGGAGATGCCTCTGTAGTTGTTGCAGTCACTTTTGTCACCCTTGTTTTTGTACAAGGGGATAGCAACGATAACAAAAGACAAATTTAACACAATGAGAGACATTAATAAAATTTCAAAAAGACGTTTTCATGCCCTTGTATCTCTTTATATTCTCAAACAAAAACAAGGTGGGAAACTACAGGGGAGAAATAAGAATTTTCTGTCGAATCAAACTTCAAATGACACAGGGAATATGCCGTAAAGGCGAAAAAATGGACACAATTTCTTTATTTAATTCTCTTAATTTGGGAATTTAAGAATTTGAGACAAATTCAAGAACCAAATATCATTTCAAATTTTCTTAATTTGAGGTAACATTTTACATTTCTACCACTTTTGTTAAAATTGCCTCTTTAATGTCATTTGAATTTCGATTTGACAGAAGATTCTTCATTTTCTCCATTATTTTATGCCCTTCTTTATCTTTGGGGACTACAAAGACATTATAAAGATCATAGGATGATTTTTGCAAGTTAATTTGTATCTTATTGTGTGAATTGTCTTTTGTTCTCATTGTAATATGGAAAAAATACAAATAAATGACAACTTGTCCTATTTTTGAAATCTTTAATTGTGTTCCTTCAATTTGTGGAAGATAAAAAACGAATGTGTTCACTCATGCATAAAGTTTCTCTATTCATTGACCTACCAGGTTGGCAGCTATACCTTTAACACAGTATATAAAACATTAATGCTAAGCCAAATATTCTATGAGAAATATGAACTTGAAAAGGTGTTTACTTTCTTTTTTTTTTTCCTGATTGTGTATATTTATCAGCATATATAAAGTTCTCTCTCTCTCTCTCTCTCTCTCTACAGAACCTTGCAACTACCTATATCCTGTGTTATTCTCTGTGATCGGAAGTGCAATAATCAGTATTGCTATCTGTGTGCCGGTAACGTGTTATGTTGTCAGAAGGTACAAAAAAGTACGTATCTTTATGGAACAAGTGTTAAAGATAATAAAAAGTTTTGGTACCTCAAAAGTTTCCCTGAATTTCCTTGTCTTGGTTTGTGTTTCACGTTAAAGTACGTTGTCTGTGAGAATTACTCGCCCCAAAGTGCTCTCATGTCTTAGTAGTCATGCAATAATGGTTTCGTACCAGAGCCGTCGCCGTACAGCGTCGATAAATATTGTACGAAACCACTGACTGCGACCAGCAGCGTGCAGCCCATTGTACGCATAGCTAACTGCGACCAGCAGCCCCATACGCATAGCGTAATGGGGCTTCGCATTGTAACATTCAGGATCATGACAGAACTTGATTAGTATCGCGGGTAAATGTCAATTAAAATTCCCAAAATTTCTTCGATATGAAGACTTACCAATTAAGTTGAAGTATTGAAAACAGGCTTCGAACAACGTTTGGTTCAGCCAGTAGTCCCTTTCTTTTCGAATTGATGACTGAATGTGACTCGGTCGAGAGGACCTTGGGAGAGCTACATACACCATGGACCGATGCATACACTGACTACTACGGCCAGCGCATGCGCACACAAACATCTTATCCGTTGATATGGGATTCGAAATTTGTGCGCATGTGATGTGTTCGCATGCACTGGCTGTAGTATTCAGTGTACATGGTGTATGTAGCTCCCCCAAGGTCCTCTCGGCCGAGTCACATTCAGTCATCAATTCGAACAGAAAGGGACTATAGGCAGAACCAAACGTTGCCCGAAGCCTGTTTTCAATACTTCACCTTAATTGGTAAGTCTTCAAATTGAAGAATTTTTGGGATTTTACGTTAACATTTATCCCGCGATACTAAATCTCTCATGATTCTGAATGCTACAATGCGAAGCCCGATTACGCTATGCGTATGGGGCTGCTGGTCGCAGTTAATTGCATGATTACTAAGACATGAGAGCACTTTGGGGCGAGTAAGTCTCACAGTGTTAGTTATATGAAAGGTACTTAAACCTGAAACACAAATTAAGACAAGGAAATTTTTGAGGTACCAAAACTTTTTATTATCTTTAACTGCTCCTTATTTGCCTTCCATGCCTTCTAAACATGGCATATATTGGCAGCTTTTCTGCAGGTTTAATAGATATCACCTCATTTGGCATTACTCTTATTGTCGTCAATAATAATGGCGGAAATCATAATCTATTGCGTTCCACTGACAATGATTTAGTATATCTTCAACCTTACTTCATAAACTCTAAAATCCAGGTTTAATTAATTATTTATAGAGAGTACTTTTATATTTCGTACTACGTAGATTGTCATCTTATAAAATGATCCAAAGTGAAAAATTCCTTTTTAAACTTACAGTATTTGGTGTTGTATTATGATTCCATTTTATCATCTCCAACAACGTGGATTATATTCAAATGAATTGTGTTCTTAAAATGTTATATAGTAGACCCGACTGCTGTCTACTATGATTCCTAACCGATAAGGTCAGTGACCTTCATTCCACGAATAATGAAGTCATAATAATGCGGTTGACTCTCCTACGACATCTTTACTATTTCTTATATTGCTGTAATATTACTTGGAATGTGCAACTGTTTTGACTGTTGTGATATACATGTATTGTTTAGAAATCCAAATCAAAATTAATGATTGCATGAAAAAGCAAGGACTTAAAACACAATATTCGATTGGTCACAGATTGTCATCACAACCCAAAGATCAGCCTGCCCACCAGAATCCCAACATCGGAGGTAATCCATGCGAGTGCCGTGAGCTGCAGCATACCTACCACAATAACGATGTACCTGAAATCGGATCCACCAGCTGAGCCATGATACCAGCAGCTTGTTGAAGTGAAGAACAGCTCGCAACCCCCACTCTTGACGTTTTGGATGGGAGTGGCTATGCAGAAACTGATTTTTTTTTTTTGCAAAGAATAATTATGATTACAATTTTAACACGAAGCACTAAACCAAAACCAAAATAATCAGTAGGATAGGTAATGATGTCGGCGCTCCAAAACTGTGCCACTGATTTGTCAAAGTCTAAGAAATACCATGAAAATTCAATTCATCCCATAGAAATGACTGAGAAGTGATGTTTTCCCTTCCCCTTACAGAAAAGTTTATGCGAAGATTACGGAACATGTTGAAATTGCTATGTCGACAAAGGACACCTGATTAAGATCTATGTTCCAGTTATTAAATGTATAGTATATTGTTTGAGGTGAGGATTCAGTCTTTACCTGTTTTGCAAGGTAATTAGAAACCAAAGAAATCCTAATAAAAGGTGGGACCCACCTTTTGTTACGATGGCTTTGTTTTACTTTGTTTTCAAATATCTCAGCCATTTCAAAACCAATTTTCATCAAATAAACTTTGAATTCCCCTTTCCTCTTGACACCTCAACCAATACCATACTTTCCCATTAAGCGTCTTATGCGCAAAATTATCGTTCATTTCGATTTGCATATAAAGTGACATGGAGCAATCGTTTGCAAAGATTGTAACGAAAACTTTACTGTTTTTTATCTTAATCTATATGAAAATACTTAAACAGCGTAGATAAAACAAAACGCACTGTTTTTTAATTCGCACTATATTCAAGTTGGTGGAAATAAAGCAAAATCATCCAAATATTCAGCATAAAAGAGGTTTTAACATGACATACAATGATTATGAGGTTCTTAAGTTTCACACGTTTTCACAGTGATATGGCAACAACCACCCATACGTCATTAAGTTGAAGTGATTGTGTCATGTCTTCAAAAAACATCTCCGCTTCAAAATGATCGTTATGCCTTTACAGTTTTGATTGATACACTCACTTTTTGCAGAAAATGTGTACAACTTTAACTTTTAAAATTCATATTCATCTTATTTGAAGTCCTACTTTGATGAAACTATTACCGCTCTTTTTGCCTGACTTTAAAGGACAAGTTCACCTTCATAAACACAAGGATTGAGAGAATGCAGCAATATTAGTAGAACACATCAGTGAAAGTTTGGGGAAAATTGGACAATCGATGCAAAAGTTATGAATTTTTGAAATTTTTGTGTTGGAACCGCTGGATGAGGAGACTACTAAGGCTTGTGATGTCACATGAGTACAACAGTATAAAGAAAATGTAAAGAAAATTCAACATATTTTCACTTTTTTCGCATAATAAAAGAGCACTTGACTTGCCTCTTTCTAAAGGCAATGGGAATAATATTACCCATAACATATGTCAGTAACGAGTCAAGGGAATGTGTACTTTTTTCAAAAGATGAAATTTTGTGAAATTCTCTATATATTTTCCTTATGTTTTTGTACGCATGTGACATCATACACTGCAGTAGTCTTCTCATCCAGCGGTGACTGCACAAAAACTTTAAAAATTCATAACTTTTGAACGGATTGTCCAATTTTCCTGAAACTTACAATGATGTGTTCTACTAATATTGCTACATTCTCTCAATCCTTATGTTAATGAAGGTGAACTTGTCCTTTAATGAACCAATTCTCAAAGTGGACATCAACATTGTATGAAATTGTGCTTTGAATACTGCAGGATAAGAAGACGAGATGTGCTGTACATGATCTGCTACTTAGCTTCAAATGAGAGAGAGAGAGAGAGAGAGAGAGAGAGAGAGTTGGGGAGGGGACGAGAAGGAGATCATGTTCAATCTCTTTTTTTTTTTCAGAGAAAAAAAAATCCTTGTCTTATGTCACAAACACTCACACAACACAAGCATACACACACGTAAGCAATACATATACACATGAATACATTACTATATACACTCACACATACATTGTAACCTTTGCCTATAATGACTCTACACATTTTGAATGGTCATCATGGAGAGAAAGACGGAACGACACCCACAACATACATAAAATAATATGGTTGCGGTGATCCCATTTCAGCAACTGTCGAACTTTGTTGACTATTAAGTTGTACGATAAGCATTATGCCTTAATAGCATACGTATAGAACACCCTCAAAAGATATACTGAATGGTTTGTTTTGACATTTCTCCCTATATAGGTAGGGGAAAGTAGAATAAGGTAAAACTGGTCACTTTACGCATTTCATATTTTCGAAACTCTTATCGTCATTTTGTTTTGGTTTTTTTTTTTCCATAATCTTTTCATATTTTCAGAATCAGAGAATTGATAGTCTGACAACTTGTATAGGCCCTTGCAGCTGAAACATTGTTAAACAGTCCCCTTAAAAACATAGTTTATATGTAGGCGTGCGTGAGAGTACGTACAGATACCTGTTACAAAGACATATAGCAGCAAGTTGTGTGTGTGTTTGTGTGTGCGTGTGTGTGTGTGTCCAGTGTATCGCTCTATGTGTCTATAATTCCCACGCATGATGACACATTGCTACCATTGCACGCACACACAACTGTCTGCATTCTTATAAACGCAGAGAAGATGACAAGACACAATTCAAAAAACAAGGACAACATTACAACTCTATTCAGAAGATAAATAGACTTTCCTCATCTTCCAACTTGTAGCGTGCCATTTCAACTTCTGAAAACTCAAGTGTTATATTTACAACAACGCTGATTGGAGAGATCCGATACTACGAAATGCTAAATGTAACGAACTCTTTTCTCGATTCCAGTTTAAAGAAATGTATTCTACATTCTTACATTATATGTTTTGTTTTCCTCTTTATGACCGTAGTTCCTGATGCAGCAAACAGCATTTATCTTAATATCATCAAGGATGTTTAAGAGTTGGAGTTCCAACTGGCTGTAATAATTCAAACAGTTTTCAGATTTCTATTGATGTACAAAAGAATTTCACAGGTGCATTTGTGCCTTTGATGATCGATGTTCCAAGCCGCCGTCTTGCTGAGCAATCTGGAGATTCATTTTGAACGTTAACATAATATAGGCCATATTTTGCTTATTTATCTATTAAATGAAATGAAATTTCACTAACTGATAAAGCATGCAAAACAAAAATCAATCCCGTGCAGAAATTTGTGCAATAATGTAAATCAGAGCTGTATCATGTGAAAATGTTTAAAACTGTACCATCCTGGAAAGCCGGTTTTATCACTTTTCCGCTTAATTCCGACAAATAAAACTGACCTGGAATAATCTTCAAATATAATTCTTTATAGATAGATAAATAAGATTAGTGCCCGGGTATGCCCAGTCGAGTAATTTTCATCTTTATTTCAGCATTTTTTTGCGCAATTTCTATTCGCACATCCTCGTGTCTGTACCACCTACCTTGTATAAGAAGGGATAGCAAAAAGTAATTACCATCACAAAAGACATATCTTCCCTAGAAAGTGGCTGGTGATTATGCAACGAGACACGAGTCAATTGTCTTCCTATCTGCGTGGCAGATCCTGTTTGGCACATGCTTCAAATATATTTGAGCGGCGGCATCGAACATCTAGCAAAGGGAATAAGACAGTTGTGACTCCATTCTCTTGAACCTCCTTGGTATCATCAAGGAGTTGTGTGTTACCTCCGTGGTATGACAGTAATGTTTATTTTTATGGAACCCCATTAGGGTACTGGGGAACAAAATGAAATTTCAACATAATTATTAACATGAAACATATTTACACCTTAGTACGAAACTTATTTACATTGAAATATGAAACGAATTCACACATAAATTAATCAATAAGAAACAATCCATTGCAGGAGATCAAATTACGTAAAATAAAAAATAACATAGCATTATTTGCCAGATTAATACATCTAATGGAGAACTATACAGTAAAACAGTGATGCGTAACAAGTTACCAGCTGTAGTAACAGAAACAGAAAATAACCTGTTGTCAATTTTGTACATTATACAAGACAAAGCAGCAAAGACAACAAAAAATAAAATGATATCATGAGCTATCAAAAAATACGCGAAGTTGCGTATGGTATAATTGTGTGCGTGTTCAATAATCATCAACGTTTTGTTTTGATTTATATTGTGTGGAAAAACATGTGTCCAGGAAGGGAAAAATTATTCTGTTAATCATGTTGTGTCCAAAGGACGTGAATATTATTGTTGTTTGCAGAGAGATACCAGTTTGAATTGATATCCTTGGGCTATATTGTTTAAATAGAAATGAATAAATACCATTAAAAGTGTCTTTATCTTTTGCTTTGTGTACGTGTAAGGGGGTGTTTTGGTTATAAAACTAATGACACCTCTTGGGCAGACCCCTCACTGTGTAGTTCTTGCCTCCCTGTAATAGGCACCTATCGATGGTGACTTTTAAGTGACTCTTCACAAGAGAGTATCGTTTTTCTTTCTCCAGCTTTCATTTTCATTTAAAGGCATAATTTACCATTTGAAGATGAAACAAAAACCCGGCATTAGTGTTTTGAAATAGTTCTAGAATGTGAGTTTGGGACAGAAACAACTACTGTAAAAAATTGAATCGGTGAAATCGATTTTAAGTATTGTTTAATATACATAATGTGAACAATAGTTATAATAAAAATGCTTCCAGACTAAACAGTCTACAGTTACGGTTTAATATATTTTAGACTTTATCACGAAAATTTTACATGACAGGATGTTTTGTGAGTACAACAGACCTACGCATATATGCATTATGTCATATCATGAAAGTTTTTGAAATCACTGTTCCCAAAGGTAAACAGGACCGTTAAGGAGGAAAGGGGCGGTTCTGTTGGTTGTCCCTATCTGTGTGTGTTCGCATTCAATTTCACAGAGTGTTTGATTCATAGTAAACGAAACAAAAAGAAAAGAGTGCCATGTCAGCAACTGAAGACGCTGCATTCTATTTTCGAATGTGAATAGACGTCTTTTGTTCATGTGTTTGCTTCTTTTTTCTGTCCATAGTACATTATTTTTAATAACATAAAGATCACATCCTTGAGAGCTTATCTTTGTCCCATAGTTTGTTAAAAGTGGTACACGTTGTATTTTGAAGGATTATTAAACAGTGCATGTTTACAACGCAGAGTGATACAATGCATCAATAGCATTGATTTTGAGCTTTTTTTTCTCTCTAAGATCTCGTTACAGATTACATACAACAACTCAGGTAAAAGTACATCTATTCATTACTTTTCTGTAGCCGTACAGTTTTCACTTTTTTTTAAATTAAATGATATCGCCCACGTGGTCTATTCAATGGTACACTGTGGAATTTTAACAAAATTTGTTCGATCAACCCGTTAAATTTACAGTGAGTGCTTACCAGTTACGAAATGATGAGGTGAAACATTTGTAATATGATATACTTTGTACGATAAATCTTTGAACCTTCAGAGATATGTTTTTGTTTATTCAGCAAAGCATCCTCGAACTCCCATAGAAATCCCTCAGCTATGTGTATTGTAAAGCATAATTATTTTCTATAACATGGCATTCTTTAACCTAACACTTTCGCTGATATTCCACTGACAATGATAAAGTACACCTGTAACCTTACTTAAATTGCTCTTGACGCTTCCTTTTGTAGATTCTAGTAACGAGAATAATTCTAACAAGAGCTTGTCGGCCTGCGTTTTTGATATGAAAGATTTCTTCTTTTTTCTCTCTCTCTCCTTCTTTCGCTTCGACGAGAGACTATTAAAATTCTTCTTACATCAATGCATATGAACAATATTGTTTCGATGATCTCAAAGACAGCGTGTGCTAGCCACTCCAAAAAGAATCACATTGCAAAGAAACCAAAACAAAGGCGACCGCTGTGTACATTCGATTGTGAATGCTTCATGGAGATCTCTATCTTTGGAATGCCAGCATTTTCTCACGCAATGGCTATATCTTTTAATCATAAGTGTTAATGTAAAGAATTGTTTCTTGTCTATGTATAGTGGCATCCATCCGCAGTAGGCCCGAACTAAGGACGCCATTTTTTTTTTTTTTTTTTTTAAGCAAACCAGTGCACAGTGGAACAGCGCCCCCATGAGAATGGTCTATAGCCTGCATTCTGATAAGTTTTCCTCTCTTCTCTTCGTTCGCATTCATGATCTTAAAAAACAAAAAACAAAACAAAACGAAAACAAAATCAAGGTGTACATACCATAGGTATACGGTTTGGCACTTTATCTTTTTTTTTTCATTCAGTTTAGATGGCTTGTTGTTATAATGTTTCAGTGATTATTTGTCCAGGCTCCAGTGGAATAGAAGTTGGCAATGTAAATGAATAAAGCCCAGTCCGTGAAATGATGTACATAGAGAGCAAACAATGACGCATATGCATTGTCATGAGTGAAGGTATTGCTGGCAAATGAACTTATTACAATAATGCGATTTCTGACAAGAAAAACGATGATAAAGATGATATAATAGTGAATGATGAAAAGTCAGAATGCTGATCTTTCCACCAAAACTAAGATCTTTATTATTGCTAGATATGAACTTGTAAACCAAACAGAAATTACAATTGGACATGTTGTTGACAAAGTTCGTGCAACTTAATTGGCAGATTCTTGAACCTCTATCTTAACTGCGTTTAAATCAAATGGAAACTGCGCATTTTCTTTCATTGCCTTGTTTAGTAAAACGAACATAATCATGACATGACATATTTTAAGCAAAACATGCATATCAAAAATGTCAAACGTATAAAATTTCCTTCTCATGTCAGTTTTATCTATAACAAAATTTGGGTGATAGATATTGTTAATGTGTGATCAAAAGGAGAAGGAACGTTTGACAGCATCAAACGCATGGACCAGGTGTTCATGACAGTGTTTCTCTATAATAGGTTATGCCATAATTTTGAATGCATTTTGTTATACATTAAGAACAGGTATCGAGTGAAACAATCTTCCAGATCTTTCTTCCTGTTGTATTTCTTCTTCTTCTTCTTCTTCTTCATCATCTTCTTCTTCTTCATCTACTTCTTCTTCTTAGTCATCGTCGTCGTAATCGTCTCCATAGATACACGCAGCAGGCAATCAAACCTGGTTGCTTTTTTAGCACGTTTATACATAGTTGATATACATGATATAGGTAAGATGCATTGATTCCGTCATTGGGTGATAGTACATGATTGCATGGAGTCCGTACTTTAGGCTTCCTAAACTGAGAATACCGAGCTCTCACACTTTATTGCCAATTAATTATTTTAGTATTGTTCATAGTGACAACTGATAAACATGATACTGGTATCAAATTGTTCAGGATATAGCTCTTTCATTATACAGCTACGTTTTTATTTATGTACTTCCCAGTACATTGGCATTCACGTAGCTCTGCCACTATATAACCAATGCACATTCCTTGACGAAAGTTATCTATTTCAGTTGGTAAATAATTTTCGTTGGAGTTTTGCTACGGAGGTGTCATCCCTTCTTTAATTTCCTCCATTATAAGTATCAAGCTTGGTCATTGGGCACCCAATACTTCGCATCGTTGCCATGGAGACACTTCTCTTTGAAGGACGGGCGACGGAGAACCCTCTGATAGTAATCTGAGACTAGAGGGCGCTTTGAAAGGAATAGTCTCTCCGCCAGACCCACAAAGGTGAGACGATGGAGTAGCACAGAGAGATACAGATCAGCCGTGGTGGTGAATCGCTCGTCGCATAACCAGTACTCCCTGTCTCATAGCAACGGAAGAATGACGGAGAAACTTTTACCACTAAAGCAACGTCAATGTCAAAACTATCATTGAGGTCAAAATGATGAATATTGTTGGTCAACAATGTTATGATCGCGTCCTAAGCCGATAGATGAATAGTCATAGTTAATCAATTCTTGTCTAAATACTGCGTAACCCGATGGTAGCAGCTGCTATATTTCTTGAACATCTTTCAAAGACAGATGTTTATATTACGCTTACTTTCATGTGGGAAAGAAAAACAGGAAATGAGGACAATATATTTTCAAACTTTTGTTTACCCTCAGATAATTAAAAGGGTAAACCTTTTGCTGACACAACATTTACTCCTGTGACGGTCTTATCTTCTCTTAAGGACTTATGATTAGGACTTTAGGGCTTTAGGTTAGTTTGATATGAGCATTAGGATTAGAGTTAAGGTTATGTTTGTGGGTAGAATCTATGTTTGGCTTTAACGGCGTGCAGATATTTCATGGGAGCAAATGTTGCAAGAGAAAATATCATGGAACCATAAGTATGAAACATGAAATTCGATCAGATTAAACGATTAACATCAAATCTAACCAGCTTCTGCTTTCTGCTTCCCTAGTTCTTTCTCCACCTCAGCCAGAGCTGCATCACACTCGTCGATGGACTTGACGAGCCCCTGTTCATTGCCGCTTAAGTCTTGGCCTCGGCTGTACCGACCTAGGATCGCGTTGGCGGCATCGGCCACGTCATGTTCTCCGCCGCGATCGTTTGAAGATGAGCGATGTTTTTCTTGGCACCCTCTGTGCACAATACAAGTAACACTTGAACATTAAACGTATTCAAGACCATTACCTTTACAAAAACCGTTAAGAAATATGAAGAACTGCTATAACAGTTTAATGAGAGGGCAAGGCAGCAATACTTCGACTAATAATACGTATCATCATAATAATGATGATGATGATAATAATAATAACAATAATAATGATAATGATAATAATAATAATAGTAATAATGATAATGATAATAGTAATAACAATAATAACAATATCAATTACAATATCAATGATAAAGATGATGATAACAGTAGAAAGAAAACAGCATCACATCAACAGCAAACTGGAGATATTTAATCCTAACGTCATCTTTATTAGACGAGGAGAAAATATTTAAGAGCAAAATTTAAAAAACAACAACATGATTTTGTTAGCTACTAAAAATGGCTGTTGCTAAGGATCCTGTGTTAGTATTCGTGGCAATAAGATTCATTTTGGTTATATTGAAAGCGGACTTATTTAAGGGTTGAAAATAAACATTTGTCATTGGGAAAGAAGTTGTTTTGATATACCCAAATGGTTCATACACACCAATGAAACTCTGCTTGTTGATTGTCGTTGGTGCTAGGGAGTTTGTTGTGTATTGTCTCATGCACATGGCTCCGAAAGTCAGAGACTGAAAGTTGAGGGCGTCGAGAAGTTTCGAGAAGCGAAGCACCTCCGCTGCTTTCTGAGCATTGTCTTCGAAGTTCAGCTTTGGCTCTTCAGTTGTATACGTAGGAAACCATAATTAATGTAAGAAAGAAGAAATGAATTGTACACATTATCGTTGCTTAAAGATACAGGACCTAGGCATCCTAGGTGTTTTGCCAAAAAAGTTACAATAACTTGTAAATTCCCAAAATAAATCGTAAGTATTCTTTGAATGCAAATAAACAATCGCTTGACACTTGAATTTGACTTAATTCAAATAACTCTCAATAAATTCGTATTTTGCAGTCGATAGTGCAACTCAAATTTAAAATGTGATTTCCAAGATAATTCAAAAGAAATCAAAGAAAAGGGCATCGATACAAATACATGTATGTCGAAAGAACTTGGTTCAGAAAAGTTTCATAAATACTTAGATATTCACGTCTATAACCTCTCTGAACTTTTCATCAGGATCAATTTATTTTGATAGTCCACTTGCAAAACGCAGAATTCCCTATTATTTCTATCTAAATTGAAAACATCTGAGAAAGTGCAGTCATTTCCACTCATAAGGAAAGCCACAGGGATCGATTAGCAAAATCCAAGTGTCAATTCAAGTGCCAATTGAAATCAGCCTAAAAGCATGATGAATATGAGAGTATTTATCATACTCCCTTACTACCTCCCAATTTCCCAATTATTTGATTTAAAAGAGTAATCTGAAATAACGCAAATGCTTTCTCATATAGACTTGCCTTCATTTTCTTATAAAATTCCAAATTTACGAATTCCCAGTAATTTTGCTCTTTCATTCAAATCAATAAGTCTAGTTGTTATTTTATGCAAATGATTGACAAAGTGCCCTTCATCGACGTAGATAAACATCGAAAATTCAGTGTTTGAGTAAGAGAAAATGACGAAAACGACATGGCTATACGTACTCGGGTGGGACTCCAACCCCGACATCATGATTGCCATAATAGATAGGCGTTATATTTACTATACACTACCGATCTTCCGCCCATTCATGCCGATAGGCGGTGATGGTTCTGGTCTCTTACGGCAGCAGGTAGGAGCCTATACTGTGTAAGTATTACGCCTGTCTAATAGCACTCAAGAGACAATGGGTTGTAGTCCCTCCGCATAGACCCAATTATGTATATGCAGATAGTTTTCTTTTTCATAGACACTCAAACACCGAATAATCGATGTTTATTAAAGGCACTTTGTATAATTATATCAGTTTGAAAACGATTTTCCTCTTTGCCTAGTATCAGGATCTTGACTGAAAGACGCTGATGTTGCTCTGTACAGTTGACAATTACGCAAGTTTTACTCTATCCGTAAATGAATAACTAACTTTGTAAATAAGTAAATAAAATTATAGCTAGATAAATGTAAACATTAATAGACGTATACTGAGTATATGAAAATGAATATAAGTATGTAAGAAATTAACAAATAAGTGGTAAACGACTATGATGTCACAGCTACTATTCATGATCCAACAAAGTTATGATTACTGTCTGACGGAAGTGTGTCGACGTATGCGATGGTGTCTTTTGAGTCCCGGAAGAAATTTCCCTTGTGTTCCATGGTTGGAACTTGACCTATTGGGTTGACACGGAGGAATTCCGGGTCATGTTGATCCCCAAACAACGTGAGAACATGGTCCTTGTACTCGATTCCTCTTTACGTCAATGCAAGCCTGCACTGTGAATCAAAAAGAACATTAAATTTAAGAAACGAGATTACCTAACATTTGCCTTTAAGAAAGAATTCGGGATGTTAGGGTGATGATGTATTCCTATGTGATGTGTGTATAATGTATAGGCAACCAATGTATGTAATGTATGTAAAACCCAGGGCTCGACTCTAACGGTGGCCCGGTGGCCCGGGGCCACCAAAAATGAAAGTCGGGCCACCAAATTTTTAAAAAGGGCAAATTTGGTGGCCCGCCTCGGGCCACCAAATTTTTTTTTTAAAGTATGTCAGTAAATTCGTAACTTTTTGCTCCGGAAATGCATAAATGCATGCAGTGAGTTAATGTTTTTTTATTGTTTTTTCGGGCCACCAAATTTTGCTCTCGGGCCACCAAAAATGTGAAATTGATGATTTTGGTGGCCCCATCGGGCCACCAAAAAAAAATAGTTAGTGTGGAGCCCTGTATAACCTATCTATAATGACCGCTCAAGGCAAACACGAATTGAGGTTGCTACGTACAGGTGTTCATTGTAGACAGATTCAATGCATTTATAGCTACAACGTTATATATTCAAAGTCCTATACCACATGAGCATATTATATACGCTCTTCACCCGACACAATGCTACTATGAAAATTAAATTAAAACCAAAACAAATGTGCAACTGCTAGTATATCATGGATACATTTCTTCTGTTTACATGATTATTATGCATGGACATTACGGCCCTACATCATGCATAATGACAAATTGGTTTTCTGCTTGCTTTGAGCGCGCGCCAGAGAGGTGACCCGTACTTTGCAATACCCTTATAACAAGTATAACGCGATCGCAAAGCAAACGGCAAAGACTGTGCAGACAACATATTCTAATACTATCTATAGCGATAGTGATAATATTTGAGCTTTATCAAACCAGTACATGATAACGCAATGCAAATACTCGAAATCATTGATTTGCAAGACGACATGCAACTGGCAGAAACAATTTCATTCAGTGTTTTTCGATGTATATAAAACAGGTGCGGATTAAACTCTCAGTACAGCTTCCAGAGGGCGAGAGGAGACCTTTGGCTCGATGCGATAGCTGTGCAAACTTCTATTGAAGTGAATATATTGTGTAAATTGGTTTCTTCCGATTTTATTCGTACATGTGTATTATAAAACAGATATAGACTGCTTTTATTCGAGGCAGTATTGATATCATTGTCCTTCGAAACGCCACTTTGATAAAACACACGTTATGATATAATGAAATGATGATATTGCACAACTATAAAGGGTAAGAGACATGGGGTGAGGAATGGAAATGAATGATTAGGGGAAACAAGGGTGAAATAATATTTATTACAGCGCATACTCACTCTTTGTGAGCAGCTCGAACGTTCCGAGTGGTAAAGCAGTGGAATTGACGACATGCTGGTTTTTTATTCCGGTCTGGCCAGCGTTCAAACTTGGTGCCTCCCTGTATCAGCGTCCGAACTTCGATATGTGCGTGCAATGAAGTCACCCGAAACGATAAGAAATGGACTGATATCTCCTCAATAGGCTCATATGCAGTGGTCCCGAGTCGTACATCAACAAGACGTACAAAGAAAAGTTTACTCAACACAATCAGCTGCGTCATTCAGGTCATGGACTTGGTAAAGAGGGATAATCTTATATATGCAGAGAGTGAAAGAGGAGAAAGAAAAATATGAACTGAGAGAACACTGCCTTTCAATCAACCTGTTCCGTTTGCCATTTTGAGGATGAGACATGAAACCGAGCGTCATCAAGTATTAAAAAAAAAAGACGAATTATAATTATGACCTGTCATGAGGCTTTCCTGGTTGAAGAAAGTACAAAAAAAAAAAGAGTAAAGCCTATCCTTGATGTTCATTCCGTGGTAAACAGGAAGCATTCACCCATTACTGTTAAAAAAAGGGTAGATAGTAAAGTGAATATGTATATGTATGGCTCCAACAATGTACTAGTATGTATACCGGTATATACATGCACAATCATGTATGTTCATGTACAGTGATAATACAGGAATCAATAAATCAAATCAAATCAAATAACGATGATAAAGACAATAATGACAATGTGATAGAAATTATAGCATCATGATAATTTTGATAATACTTATAATAATAAAAACAATAGTAATAATAGTATACTGCTACTACTACGACGACGACTACTATTACTACTACTACTACTACTACTAATAATAATAATAATAATAATTATCATCATCATCATCATCATCATCATCATCATCATCATCATCATCATCATCGTCATAAGAGTAATAATGTTATTACACGTGATAACCCGTTCCGCACGGGAACCTGGCCTGTAGTCTATGGGCATTTCAGAATTCAGTATGGAATTGGTTAATGTAACTCAACCTGTGGGTTAAAAAAGAAAATCGCTTTCTCATTCCACCCAACTCTTCTCCAACACGCAATTTTCACGTGTATGTCATGCAGTATTTAGCGAATGAACGTCCTAGCCTAAAGTCCAAAGGTTGAACATGGTACATAGGCTCGTTACAAGAGGATTGTCTACACGGAAGGTAACTGGAGGCAGGAATATTATTGATATTCAAATACACATAATAGAATCATCGTGCTGTCATTTTCAGTTATGTTTTCAAATTATCTAGACTACGAACTCTCTCTCTCCCACACACACGCACATACACACACACGCTCATACACCACATCCCACTTACATATAGGCCTAATTACATATGTATATATATTTATTTGCTTATACACACACATGTAGGCCTACTTACACTCGAAGACACACACAAAATTTGATACACATAAATGAAATGTAATAAATACAAGAACGACCAAAAAAAAAATTGAATAAAAAAGTGCTTTGTACCATACCATGCACCCATTTTGTACAATGATCACTGCTTCATTATAATGTCTGTGCCCAATGGACTCTTCTTTAAAGGTGTGTTAAGAATGACGTGGTCCTCTTTATCCAGGGTAGCCTCTTCAGTGATGACAATGTGCTACTACATGTAGATGGCCCTGCCATTATATATTATTTATACCCTGCGTTTCCAGATACCTATTTACACAATTTGGTCGAGAAGGACAAGGTTTGTAATTTTAAACGTTGTGTCCAAGGACGTACGTTGTACATGTTGTAGGAACTTGACGTAGGAACTTGACGGGATTGGAACTCGGGACCACCAATTGGAAGTCATGAGTCTTATCCACTATACCACTGTACTGCCCCCTTTCCCAATGACATTCTAATTCTTGTGTGTAAGCATGAAACTTGTGTTTTCATCTACCAAAGCCAACCTAACGAATGCAATCGATTATTGCGATACACATATCATCCGCATACACACAGATTATATATATATATATATATACATATGTATACATATAAGAAGAGTTTTATCCCAAAACGAGCTAACTCCATTCTTGTTGAGATATTTGTGATTTAAGTCGTAAAAAAAAACAAAGAAAATAATGAAAAAATACAGGATATTTTTAATCATAGCTATCTAGAATATGCCTTGGTATGTCACAATAAAGGTATTATAGTGCCATGAATATGCATTTGTGCGAAGTGGGTGTGGCCGGTTGGGCCGAGGTAAAAAAAGTGTTGATGGTTTCCTCGGACGGTATGGTCCCAGCCTCGCTCGAAAATGGGCCATCAACACTTTTTTTTTTTACCTCGGCCCAACCGGCCACACCCACTTCGCACAAATGCATATTCATGACAACAGGAAAGGTTTAATTTTGCTCGATCTGATGATGGACTTACTTTCAAAAAGTTTAAAAATGGCACTTAGTTCATTTTGCAATTAAACTCTCTACCACATAGGGCAGCATACCATTCCTGAGATCATGACCCATTGAACTTTCTCCACAGCTCAATGAGAACAGTGTATACTAGTATGTGAGATCAATAGTTTGCTATTGGTGGATATACTGGAGAACTTCGCAAAGTACATACTCATCATTCATCTTTCAGAGTATTTATATATACTGTATGCTGATTCATTGTGGATCTATCCTACCGAAAGTGGATTTGCTAAAGCCTCTTTGTTGGGCAGAACATGTCTTTGTTCTGTCTGCACATAAAGCTCTGGTCCCTCGGTTTCCTTTTGCCACAAAAAAAAAAAAAAAAAATATACCACACTGTAGGCCTACATACACTGCAAAACGTCCGATGTTAAATATGAAACACCGAGCTGGTGTTAGATTTTCGGTGCTCATTTTTGGTGTTAGATTAACACCTCCTGGTGTCACTTCAATGTATGAAAATGTTTTTTGACTAGTTACTTGGTTACTGTTTTTCTTGTTGATTTTGAATTTTAACAAAACGATCAAGAACTTTCCGATAAAGTACTTGATTTTGGAAAAAAAAAGGTGTGAAAACATTTACACCACAGTAACACCAGTTGGTGTGGTCCCTTATTGAAGCTGGGCGGGTGTTATACCATTGAAATTAACACCAGCAATATCAACTCAACACCATGTGGTGTCAATGTTGAATTAACACCAACGCAGTGTCAGAATATCACCAGCTACAGTGTCAAATTAACACCACGAAGTGCCAGGTGAACACTTTTCAACACCATCACAAAATACTTTCACCACCTGTCGGTGTGGTCCTCTATTGACACTTGATCGGTGTTAGATTTAACACCCATGGTGTTAAATCTAACACCGATGTTTTTACAGTGTAGGGGCGATCTGCAATGCATGAACTTAAAAACATCACCTTATGTATTGAATGTATCTGTGATGTCTACGCATTAAGGATGACCTTTAAGGAAGTCCTTTAATTATAAAGGATTGATGAGCAAGCTGCTATAGCAGCATGGGACAGACAGTTTCTATTCAAGCCCCTTTCACAACTGTATTATATAGTGCCGATCGACAGGAAAAGGGTTTTGAAAACAAATATTGTGTTTCATGATTTTGAAAGGCACAGTGAACACTGAGTTCTGACAGGCTTCGATTGATAGAGCAACTTAGATGCCTCTCTATTACAATTTGTATATATACACATGCCTATACACATCATACTTCCGTGTTTCAATTAGCCCTACCTACATGCGACGACGGCATGAAGTTCAGTAAAATCTTCTCCCTCACGTTTGCTTGGTCTTCCAAATCCATGAATAATATGGGAGGCACCAACTTAGGGCATTAACTCTGAGCACTGTTCACGAGGAATAATCTTAATGAAAATTCAAATCATATTTGGTGGTAATTGTTCGGGTTAGAGCCACAAAAATGTGACATGTATTCAATAATTGTGACGCAATATTTTCCATAAATAGTGACAGCAGTATAGGCAGTATTGCAATGCATTATGAGAGTTACCCAGCCAACCTAATAAGTGTCCAAAAAAAATGAACGAATGACAATAATAGTTTGCATCCTTTTCAGATTTGCATCTAGTTTGTCACCGCCAAGATATGCAGACAAGGTTAATCGTTCTGTCCAGTTCCTTACTTTCGTGCAGGCTCACTAAATGTATTGTTATTATTATTATCATTATTGTTATTATTATCATTATTGTTATTATTATCATTATTATTATTATTATTATTATTATTATTATTATTAATAATAATATTATTATTATCATTATTGTTATTATTATCATTATTGTTATTATTATCATTATCATTATTATTATTATTATTATTATTATTATTATTATTATTATTATTAATAATAATAATAATATTATTATTATCATTATTATTGTTATTATTATCATTATTGTTATTATTATCATTATTATTATTATTATTATTATTATTATTATTATTATTATTATTATAATTATTATCATTACTATTATTATCATCATAAGTACGTTTACAATAATAGTTTGTTGAAATGAGGGATCACATATACATCCTCCCCTGACGACCTATAAGAGATGCTTCTTCAGACTAATGAGGATCTTCAGTGCAACACTGCGTTCTAAAGACACAAGAACAAGCTGACATTATTTGGTAGTCTGCCATGTTATCCCTATGTGTACATTAAGTATGGTGGGTATAAAAGGATATACTTCTAACATACATAATAGATTAAAGTGTGCATGAACTGATGAATTTTCATTATAAATTATGAATAAATATTTTATCTTCATTACAGATGAATTATGGCTGTTTTAAAGCAAAGTGAAAACGATTAACCAGATAGCCAAAATACCGGCATTCTGTAATCATCCTCCCTTATCAATTTTCAGTTTCCGAGAAAAACTAAAGAAAGACACAAATTAAACAGATTTGTAAACACAGAATATGCATATAAGCAAATCCACACACACACACACACACACACACACACACACGAAAAGGGAGATACATGATACATGCACAAGCCCCAGTTGCTCCTTGAAGTTCCAGTTTCGAAAGGTCGCCTTAACAGAATGCAAATACTAGTACATTATGTATTATGTTAATATATATATATATATATATATATATATATATATATATATATATATATATATATAATGTACTAGTATATGCATTCTGTTAAGGCGACCTTTCGAAACTGGAACTTCAAGGAGCAACTGGGGCGTGTGCATGCGCTTTCACGCAAGATCTCTAATAAAAACTGCATGCTCTTATTAATGAGAAAGTTGTTTCGGGAAAGCACCATGATAATCCAGTGTAGATAAAGTCATTTGCTCTTCATTACGCGATCGGTCAATGTTTGCCTCGGTCCTTTGTAGCCCTGAACACAACGCTTGAATCTTTTACATCGACCAAATGAGAGAGCGCGCAATGAGAAGTTTTTACTATTCGGTGATTAATAGCATTCATAGAGTACGTGGATTGCGAGTTAAACTCGGAGCGTCGAATTCCTCAAGTTTTGTGACGACGCCTTGTGCGATGATATTTCGATATGCCATGGCCGAATTCTGTCTCCGTGTCACCAGTATGTTACTGTTTATGTTCACTCTCAACTTTGGAAGAGTAACTCCGTTGCCAAGCTGCAGCGACGAGCCCGCATGTTCTACATGTGAGTATATTTGCCCATTCAATAACGGATTTTTTTTTTTTTTTTACATGTCTCCAATGACAAGCTTCCTCGTATACATTTCATTTCCACCTTAAGTTCATGCCAATACGCCTAACACGATGCATTTATGGTGCATAAGCATATTTGCATGAATAATCTGCGAAATTTTCAGTTTTGCCTCTGCACAATGAGAGTGTTACCAGTTTACAATGCCATCACTTTCGACTGATAACTTTAATAGTACAGTTACTTTAAAAGAGTAGACCTTGCAATAAGCAGCTTAATATACATGTAGCTATAATGGGAAGTACAGTTACTTTAAAAGAGTTGACCTTGCAATAAGCAGCTTAATATACATGTAGCTATAATGGGAGAACCATTCTCGACTAGCACTTGTGCTAACTTTTGGTTCCCCCTTAAACAACATTATCTTCTGTTTTTCTATTTTTTTTTTTCAGAACCTTTGTCTATGCTTATTTCTACATTACATACTTATTCATACTCTTTGCCTTTTCAGTGATAAATGTATCACAACGAAACTAAATCTATTATACCACATGTATTCTTATGTAAGATAAATATAAGTATGTAAAATATGTGCTTGCATAGCTGTAAGACCCTTGTACAAAATCATTGTATTCTCATTAAAAAAAAATCCATGTTATTGTATCTTACCCTATGAAATTTCATGTTATCATGTTATCATATTCACATATGTTGTTAATAAACTCAACTCAACTCAACTCTTATTTTACTTTTTCATGTTTCCTTTTATCATTGTGAATAAAGAAAACATTTAGGAACATTGATTTCCTGTGAACTGATGAAGTTTTTAAAGTTATCACTGTACTGGCCGCTGTGTATGTCAGGGCCCATTTGCGTGAAACTGTGGTAACGTTTGCAATATGTGGTAGTAAACAATATTATTGTAATGACTGGTATCTACCACAGCAACCGGCACACAATCCATAACCTTTAGATGACGTTTTAGGGAACTTATATTAAAAACGCATCCGTCAATGTCCGTAGGAGACTTAATCAATACTATTTAAGCTACATACAATGTATTTCTTTAATCGTTCAGTAAGTTTTAAATGCATATTGGTCATATTCCCAGCCCCGGGGAGCTTTTACAAATCTGAATGGAAAGAATAAAATCATAATAAACACCTGTGCAAAAATAATTATTTCGTCAGCAACCAATGTAGGTACATGTATGAAAGCCAAATAGAAAACAAAGCGTGACAACTTTACAGGTACATAAAGAGACCGACAAGAAGAACAAACGCAAACATCAAACGCTACTGGGGGAAAAATAGGTATGAGGAAAATAGTGTTGATATTACATGAATATAACTATATTTAGGATGTTCTGATAAATCTTTATGGATATCTTATGTTTTTGAACGAGTCTTGTGAGCATATTGGAACTAAAGCGTGAAAAAAAATAATCCAGAGATGAAAACAAAAATAGTGAACACATAAACAAATTAGATAATAAACTTACTATAAAAGTTTAATTTTGTGATGAAAGTGAGCGTGACAGACACTTTCCAGAATGCAGGCTGAGCAGGCAGAGCTACAGGCAGCATTCATGTCTCACGAAGAAGAATATTTTAGGGGACACCGTTCACTACTTGCAGTACAGTAAAGGTCTTTCTCGCACACTTCCATGTGTTTTTGTTTTTAAGTGAGTTATAAATAGTAAATAAAATGGACATTATGAAAATAAATTAATTGATGAGACTATTGCCATTAATGATTGCAGACGGTTACTACATCGGTTGTTACAAGGCAGATTGCGTGCGGAACGATCACCGCTTCAACAGAACAAGTAGTATAACTCTCGATAACTGCACGGCGTCTTGCCGAGATGGCGGATATCCTTTTGCCGGAATCTCAAATGGAACGGTCTGTACGTGTGGATATGAATTCAAGTGTTTTGACTCTAGTCAAAGTCTGAATTTAAAGGACAATTGCGGGATACCTTGTCCAGGGGATCCTAAACATCGGTGCGGAGGATGGGGAAAGGCCTTGGTCTACATAGGTGAGCCTTGACTAGAAAGAAAGTTGGTTATGTTGACAAGAAGCAGTACTTACAGGCATTATTTACCATCTTATTTTGCAAATGGAACAAAAACTCAGCTTTACTGCTTCAAACCAATGTAAAATTGTTAATCAGTATATAATCAACGTTAGGTATTGTTACAGAGGAAAATGTGAACAATAGTTACAATAAAATTGTTTCTAGAAAAAAAGTCTACAGTTATGGTTTATTGGGGAAAATAGTGATATCTCTTTATATTTCAAGCTTTATTGCAAAATTTTTATACGGTAGGATGTTTTGTGATACAACTGACCTACACATATGCATCAAAAAATGTGATAACTCGAGCATTTTAGAAATCACCACTCCCAATGGTAAACAATGCCTTTAATGTTTACGGTCATCATGCTGTCATCGTTCTCTGTACTTTTTTCATAGTGTACAGACAAAAAAAAAAAGAAATCATAAATTCTACGGGTCACGTAAAATCACAAAATGCATATTCATATCGAAACGCCATAATATTTTATTTATAACGTTTACAGTGGCGGATCCGGGGAGAACCGCAACTGGCGCATGCCCCTCCCCCTTCCCCCTTATTTATTTTTGTTGTTGTTGTGGTTGTTGTTGTTGTTGTTGAAACAAAAGAAATAAAAAGAGGAAATATATAATTCAGCATGTATATTTCGACAACCCAGCAGATATTACTTTGCAGATTTCTATGACTACGAAAATAAAGCATACATGAAAGGAGAATGTCACCCTGATACCATGTTGCTTTTAAAGACAGAAAAATCAGAGAAGAAGATCAATGAAAATTTTTGGGAAGATAAGACATACAGGAAGAGCTATGAACTGTAAAAGTTTACAGGGTAAGAAACAATGGCAAGTCTGTGAGACGTACGCAGCTCTCCATTTACTTTGTACATTATGTACACAGACATACACACGCGCGCGCGTACACACACACACACACACACACAAATCACAATTTTCTTCTTTTTTTTCTCAGATATTTGGAGATAAAGACAGAACTTATTCGCAGAGAAGGACATGCGTAAATATGCAATTAATGATCACACTATGGACCAAACAAAAGGTTTGAAGATTTTTTTTTTTTTTTGGGGGGGGAAGAAAAAATGAAATTGCTGAAATTTTGTGTTAACTGAAAGGAAAGCTGCTCAACACGTACATCACACACAGTTGCCAAGTTGTCTTACTCTCTTAATTTTTTTTTTCGTTAGTAGCTTTTTTGAGTGCCTCTTATTTCATCCACATTTTTACTGATGTACTTCAGCGATTTTGCTGTTTTTATACAAAGCAGCATAACATTAAGATGGCATTTCCCTTTAACGGCACTGTTTCTTTTCGCTTCTGATTTTCGTTTAGATGGCATAATTAATGACCACCACTAGGTCATTAAAAAAAAAAAAAAGATTTGTCTTCTGGGTTTGCGTATACATTACTAACATGTCACACAATCTATCTTCATTACTTTCCGCAGTCAGTTACTCAAATATCTCGACACCTGATGGCGCTTGTGATGAGCAGCCTGGTAAGTGTCTGTACTGATTGGTAAGTCTCAAAAAAAGAGGAATGGGTCCCCTTGGTAGCTCCCTAATACAGGGTTGGTTCTCAAAATTGAAGCTCTATGTCCAAAACTTTTTTATGTAAATTCAATGTGTGTGTGTGTGTGTGTGTGTGTGTGCGAGTGTGTGTGCGTGTTGTTGTTGTTGTTGTTGTTGTTGTTGTTGCTGTTTTGATACAATCAAGAACGTGTGTATATTATACAGATATTGACTTACGTGAGGTGGAATATAACATTTGAGATCCTCGCGGAAAGTTATATTTTTGTCGAGGAAAAATATAGTATTCCGAGACAAAAATATAACTTTCCAAGGGAAATGCTTCTCATCCTTGTGACCATGTTCACGTGACAGCATTTCGGCCAATCACATAATGATAGTATTATAAGTCATATAATATAATATAACGAGCTATCATGTGCGTGTGTTCACTCGTATAGTTCGCAGTAAACGAATTCAACTAAAGGTATATCCTTCATCATGGAATTGTGATCGCAGAAAAGAAACATTTGTAATCTTGACAGACTTTCAGTTGCTCGTTCTTCGGGCAGATATTGCAATTGGATAGATCATGTACGATCACGATGCACTATATTTCGTTTAATATGACTACCATAACTCTATTCTGGTTTGAAATGGTAGAAATTAAGGTTCGGCTTATTGCACTCTCGACTAACGTCCTCTTTCCTATATTTAATCGCTGTCAGCCTTCTAGTCTGACCAAAAAGATTGTAGCCCGACCTTTGAAGGTTATTCTTTGTAATACGCCCATTCCACAGAGATTCGTTTTCTCTCATCGGTCACTCATCTGAAGCTAAGACTTGTGTTGGTCGACTAGCAGGTCAGTGTCAGACATGTCTGGCGGTGATCCGATGAGGCAAGATCGTCCGATGAGGATGACGAGCGACATGTCTGACACTCACCTGATAGTCGACCAACCAAGTCTGATTCATCGGACTGCGATCGGATACATTTTGGTGGGTGGCCGGAAGCAACATACATTCACCTGTACTTCGCTTCCGATGAGTGACGGATGAGGGAAAACCTCTGTGGAATGGGGGTATTTGGTACAACAGAGTGAGTAAATAGCAGTCGACGAAGTCAACGGCAAGCAATTAGTTAATTCCTCCGTTCAGAGTGGTGCTTTGTATGCCCCAGGGAGCATCTTAATTGGATCGTGACTTGATCGTGTTGATAAGAACTATGAATTTATTTAGTGACTATTTAAAGTACTGTACCAAAGTGGGTGAAAATATTCCTTGTCATTTTACACAGATGACACTTGCTTAATTTTGTAAATAATCGAGTTTAGGCCCCTACTACATCCACTTATCCACCTATCAAAACCAGATCACAGTTCGGGTGGTTATGTCCTTTACATAGCTTTAAGAGTCTGCTGGCTCATCATCAAATAAATGACGTATATTCTCGTGTTCAATTCAATTCAGTTCAATTCCATTCCATTCAATTCAATTCAATTCAATTTATTGATTTCATAAACGCAATACGATACTTATAGATCTAATAATAGTAATACTTGTAATAATGATGAAAATAATTGAACAATAGCAAAAGCAACAACAAACAACAAAACCTCTGATATCACCGACCTGCAAAAAAAAAACCTACGCAGAAACGTTGTACTAACGTCGTGTCCTGGAGATACGAATAAAGTGGTAATCAATATGGACTAGTTGACACATTATCTTTCTTTTTGCAAGTACCTAATAAAAATCAATCAGCTCATATCATGGAAAATGTCTTTGTTTTCTGTCATGTCTGTTTACACTCAGTGATTCATAATGCTATGGTGACATAGTTTAATCCAATTTTTTCTCCACACGTCTGATGACAATAGTAATGAACATTGTCTCATGAAAAAAAAAGAAATAAATCTTCTTCCCCAATCAAAAAAAAAAGAAAAGTTCCGACCAAATATTAGGCAGGTGTATTCTTACACATATTGACTATCCGGTTATTCAGTGTAAAATGATGGTGATCTGTCGAGTCATGCATGCATGCGCTATAACCAAATTACATTAAAGACATGGTCAGAGTTCAAAAGTGAAAAGTCATTTCGGGAGGTCTGAAACTAGTTAACAGTTTAACAGTTTATAAGCTCTACATTTCAGAACTAAAATTGCTCCACAGCATCTTCAAAGTGTGCTCACTTAACCACGACACATCAGCTACCTCCGATGTTCACAATACAGTTGCTGTTACATACCACCTCCCTGCATGCTGGTAATGATACCTTTCAATAAACTGATTTTGTTATTCTCTTCCTTTCTCTGTAGAACAAACTTTCAACTGGCTCGATTATGTGGTATACTTTGCCGCAGGAGGAGTCTTAATACTCGTTGTTAACGTGCTTGCAACGTGTTGTATCGTCAGAAGGTACTCATCTACAGCAGATCGAGTGTTAACTCAGTTCCTCTTTTGCGTCCATTGCCTTCAAACTAACTTGAAAATATGTCAGCTTTTCGAGATATCTTATCGATATAATCATATTTGGTGTCACTCCTTATTGGAGAAGTGTGATGTAGAATCACTGAATAAACTCTTAAATTCACAAAGTAAATTAGGGGTAGGGGTTGCCGCGAAGATGTATGATAGAGATGAAATTATACATCTCCGTTTCGAGAGACCATGATCCATATACCGTAATCGTAAGATTTTTATCCTCATGTCAGAACTTGAAAGGTAGGTTTTTATCCATATTGATTGTAGATTTAAAAATTGAAAATTTCCATTGTACGGCATTGAAAACTTGTTAAGGATTAGCGCTAACATATTTTACGTAATTATAATTCGTTAAGGTTTGATACAATACGTATCCAGTATATAGCTGCTTTCACACTACGCGAAACTACGCGTAGATTCACTACTATCTTTTTTCTTTCATGAATTTTTACTTAGTGTACATGATCGCAAACTTCTCGAGAAATTACCGGCAAAACGTCCGCTATGTACTTGGGAAGTTTTCCATTCCTCGCGAAACACTAATAAGGGGGGGGGGGGTTGTTGGTAGTCTATCGTGATCCTGCAAGTTATCGGGGAACATGACACTATGCGTAAGGTTCACGAAATGTGACCGAAGGTAATGTGAATGATTACCATGTATCATGGTAACAACATATTTAAATAACTTATGCCATGCTACTTCACTCTCAGGTGCAAGAGACGTCGCACGGTAGCCCTTACGGCTTCCTACCACGCCCGCTCCGAGCCAGCGACCTTCACTCCCCACATGACGGAAGTCAACCTTAATGCCATGATTGAATCTCCTCTGAGAAGCTCAACCTTACCAGCGCGTACGGGAAGGGCCAACGGCATAGCACTGGCCGCCAGTTCTTTCAGCTCACGTAGTCACACATTGTCATCACGACGCAACGGTAGCAGCGCAGCCCTCCAAACCTCCGCCATCGACGACGACGACTCCGGTGGAGAGTACACACAGCTGCAGCACCACTACCAGAAGCAGATCTACATGACACCCTTCGCGGGTAAAAGCATCCGCGCGAAAGGGGAAGGTTCCGCCCGTCCAGCTGAAAGGCAAGACGACACGTGCGCCATGCTACGAGCAGGAGCTTGCTACAGCGAAGAGAAACTTGCGAGCCCACACTTGTACGACGTTCTGGAGGAGGGTGGCTTCGGATACGCACTCGATAATGGGGGCAGTAACGAAGGCGCTGAATGTTCACCGTATACCGATATGGAAGAGACACTATATGTAGGAGAGAGAAATAGCCCTGGCACTGTTGGGAGTCGTCGCAATGGCCAAAAGAAGACGAAGGACTATTTCGACATGACGTATATCTAGACGCATTCGTTCGGTGTTTTTGTTTTTGTTTTTCAATCCCCCCCCCCCCGCCCAGGGCCCCATTTGTTGTCACTTCTTAAATAAATACACCCACACACCTACGTCAGATGTGAATGTGAGATATCCAGGGGAGCTACAAAACACACATACACACATACATATAGAACACACAAAATCCATGTTTCACTTCTCTCCGTTGTGTCTCTTTGCTAGCTTTGCGTAGAGTTGCGTAGAGTTGCGTAGAGTTGCGTAGCGACTACGCCGAAATCGGCTGCGTAAAGAAGCGCGTAGATACGTAGCGTATTTCGCGTATAGCGGGCGTAGAGTTGCTTACACATACGTAGGTTGAGCGTAGAGACCGCGTAGAGTTGCTTACAGTTGCGTAAAGTTGCGTACCGCGGGCGTATTCATAAAATAATGAGACTGCAGAGCTACTTCACCAGAGCTTTGTGCTTCTCAGTTCACCCTTGTCTGCTGTTCTAACAGGTAGCTAAACGTGATGGGGAGGTTGAATCCATTGCTAGTGTCTACAGTTCTTCACCATTTGGATGCCCTAGAGACAGTATTCACAGAATGAGAACGTTTTCAACGAGAAAAGGAAAGAAAACGGGCTGTTGCAAGAATAAGAAGAAGGGTGTGGGTCAAGCCTTGCATCCAGCCTCGACCCCTCCATGGGCAGTATGAACAACTAATGAAAGAACTGCATGCCGAAGATGTTTCTTCATTTACCAATTTCATGCGGATGGAGCCACGGGTATTCAATGAACTCCTGACACGAATTGCACCGAGAATCACAAAACAGGATACCAACTTCAGACATTCTTTGGAACCTGGTTTGAAACTTGCTGTAACTGTGAGGTTTCTAGCCACTGGCAATAGCTACAAGACCCTACAATATGGATTTCGAGTTGCTCATAATACTATTTGTGAGTTTATCCCCCAAGTGTGCCAGGCAATAATTGAAGAATTATCTGATGAAGTTCTCATGTGCCCAGATACCCCAGAAGGATGGAAACAAGTGGCTGAAGATTTCTACAACCATTGGAACTTTCCTCACTGCGTTGGAGCAATTGATGGCAAACATGTTGCCATTAAGAAACCTGCAAAAACCGGAAGTTTGTTCTACAACTACAAAGGTTTTTTCTCCATTGTCCTGCTGGCAATTGTAGACGCTCACTACAGGTTCATGTATGTGGACATTGGACAGACTGGTTCTGGCTCTGATGCTGGGGTGTTCAATCAGAGCCCTTTCAAGACAGCCATTGAGAGCGGGAAGCTGAACCTGCCTGCAGCAGACCCTCTGCCCCATGATGACCAGCCACTTGAATACTTCCTTGTTGGAGACGACGCTTTTGCGCTGAGGACTTGGCTGATGAAGCCTCTGCCACTTCACAACATGACTCACCAGCAGCGAGTCTACAACTACAGGCTTTCACGAGCCAGACGGGTTGTAGAAAATGCGTTTGGTCTACTGGCAGCAAGGTTCCGCTGCCTTCTGGTGACTTTGCCTCTAACTCCAGAGAGAGTCATCAAGATTACCCATGCATGCTGTGTCCTGCACAACTTTCTTCTGTTCAGAAACCCTACAGCTGATGTAGCTACACTTGATCAAGAGGACCAGCAGCACAACCATGAAGTAATTCCTGGTTCATGGAGACAGGATGCCCATCTGCCAGACATGGAACAATTGTATCGTGGCAACACAAGCAGAGCAGCAAAGGAGCAAAGGAACTACCTCGTGGAGTATTTCAACTCGCCAGTAGGCAGTGTACCATGGCAAGATGAGATCCTGATAATTAATGATTAGATCAGTGTGACTGAATGACATTGCAGTAGCTTCCTCTACCTTGGGCATCGAAGCCACAATTTGGAGACAATATGACCTTGCCAACCTTGTTTGATGTGTACGTGCTATTTCATCTGAAAGTAGTTGTTGCATTTCCGTTAAAGCACACTCCCTTCATTGTGAATAAATGCAAAAGGATTGAATTTAGTTTGTTTCGACTTTACTTTGTAGCAAACTCTGCTACCTACAGAGAATCTTGCAAGTTATATTATTATTTCCCTTTTTCTTGTATAATGTAAAGTATAATGTGGAAAAAGTAACAGCATGCAAAGGGGTCCCATTTGATTGTAATCAGTTTCATAATCAGTTTCATTTTAATTATTATTGATTGATTCACAGTTGTGGTCATGCCCTGTTCTGCTCTGCAAATGTGCGCTATTTTGTCCATGTTACTACTGGAGCTGGTCCATCATACTGCCATATTTGGATGGTTATAGCATCAGGAACCTTCTGGACATGTTTTATCATTCTTGGATCCACGAAACTTGAGCTTTTTGTGATCATCATTTTTGGGATTGTCCTGCAGTATTATATAGCTACCAGTGCTCTGCATTGCATACAGTATGGGTCGTCCAAAACAAGGGAAGAATCCAGGCAAATTCCTCACTCCACAGCGTGCTCGCACTCCGTCACATATCAACGTGGCCAAGGAGAATGTTATCGCCCACGGGGGAATAGACACTGCAGTCAAAAAATGAGGGGCATGGAGGATAAAGCAGGGCTCAAGCCAGAGGAAAATGGGGTGTTCATTAACTTGGACGGTATACTAGACCAGCTGGAGGGTGTCAGCCAGATGGGGGCGAGAGCTGCCCAGGGTGACATGTCCACAATTGTTGCTACTGCTGTCCAAGCAGCGGTTAAAGCTGCAGTACCTGCTATTGTGCAGGCTGTAAAAGATGACTGCATGGCGGGTGTGACAGAGATCGTAAACCCATACCTCTTTCGTACGCAATTCAAACAAGACGAGATCCAGCAGGAGATGAGGAGGGAAAACCTGCGGGTGAATGGCCTCCCTGAGAATGAGGAGGAGACAGGTGAGGCTCTCATCCAAAAAGTATGCAACATAGCCAAAGAAGTTGGTGTCGACATCAAACCCGATGACATCTCCATGTGCAATCGGGTTGGAAAACAGAGAACCGACGGCAAACCTCGACAGGCCATCGTCAGGTTTGTTGCTAGGAGGAGAAGGGATGAGCTGTATGATGCACGGTTCAAGTTAAAGGGGAGAGACCAGTACAAAGGTCTGTTCATCAACGAGGACCTCACCCCGATGCGGTTAGCTGTGCTTGCCAGGGCCAAAGATTCACAGAGTGTGATGAAAACGAAAACCAAATCAGGGAACATCATCTGCAAACTGCATAGTGGTGAACAAAAGATCTTACGCAACCCTGATGACTTGTTTGACATTGGAATCGACGATGTTGATTACGGTGATTTCAAACTTCATGTTCTTGCCTAAGAAAGCACATTAACACTGTATTATACTAAGAGTACACATAATATGTTAACATGGCCGATAACCCTCCCATTGACCACGAAAGTAATCTGAATGTTAAATCATACCGTCTAACTCCTAGTAATTTCGATAATGTTTTACAGGGACATATGGCAAAATCTTTTTCAGTAACACATGTTAATATTCGTTCTTTAAATAAAAATGTTAGAGAGTTAAAAAACTTGTATGAATGTAGTTTAAGTTCAAATTTTGATATCATTGGTTTATCGGAAGTGTGGAATGTGAGTAACACATCTTTACTGGAAATAAAGGGCTATAATCTTGAGACTGAATGCCGCCACGGAAATGTTAGGGGTGGAGGTGTAGGGGCTTACATTCACTCATCATTAAAATATAAACGGCTTGATTTCACTGCAATAGCACATGCAGAATCCCTGTGGCTTGAGCTTTTATGTGATAAAAGGAAGGTCATTGTTGGTGTTGTTTATCGTAAACCCAATACCAACATTACAGAATTCCAAGAATCTTTCTTGAATGTATTGCATTCTTTAAAATTGGATAGGCATGATTGTTTGATTATGGGTGATTTTAACATCGATCTTATTGATATTGGAAAAGATTCAGAAAACTTTCTAACTGTCATGCATTGTATTGGATTGTCTCAAGTGATCTCTTTTCCAACTAGATTAACCCAAAATTCTGCTTCCTTGATTGATCATTTGTATACGAATATGGACATGTTTGATATACATGCAGGTGTTATCGAGGCTGATGTTTCAGACCATCTTCCAATCTTTACTGTCTTCGAAAGTATGTTTTATTTTAAAAGTATCGTCCCAACTTTTGGGAAAGTTGTACGATCGTATAAACATTATGATGTGGATTTATATTGCTTAGACTTAGCAAATGCAAGGTGGGATTATGTGTATAAGTGTAAAGATGTGAATGATGCATATTCTGCATTTTATGGTATATTTCGGGAAATATGTGATAAACATGCTCCATTAAGAAAGAACAATAGTACTAGTCATTCAAAATGTTACCCTAAAAATCCATGGGTAACAAAGGCGATTTAAAAATCAATTAAAAAGAAATACAAATTGTATAAAAAGTATAGGTCATCAAATTTTGATCTAAAATATGAAAGGGAGTACAAGGTATATCGAAATATTTTAACTACTGTTTTGAAAAATGCCAAACGGGTTTATTATAGTAGTATGTTTAATAATAATAAGCAAGATTCGTGTAAAACATGGAAAATAGTCAATGAGTTGTTATATCCTGGTAAAGAACATACTGCAAGTTTAGACATTGAAGAGTTGGTGGTTAGTAAAGTTGATGAAGTTAAATCTGTTTTTTTCTGCAAAAGAAATAGCAGAAGAGCTTAATGACTATTTTGTTACTGTAGGACCAAAGTTGGCCACTAAGATTCCTGAAACACAAATTAATCTAAAGGAATTCTTGGGGGAAAAGAATAATAAATCGTTATTTTGGAGGCCAGTTACAGAGAAAGAAGTGTTCGATATTTTATTTGCATTAGACTCGAAGAAATCACATGGATATGATAATTTATCAGTAAGATTATTAAAGGATGCAGCAAGTTTTGTTTGTAAGCCATTGCTTTACATTTTTAATTTGTCCTTAGAAACTGGAATTTATCCTCAAGCCTTAAAGATAGCCAAAGTAACACCAATATATAAAAAGGACCAAAATCGGACCCTGGAAATTACCGACCTATCTCCGTTCTGCCAATAATTTGAAAGGTTTTAGAGAAAATTGTAAATGATAGACTGGTTGATTTTTTTGAGTCCAATGATATTTTTTGTAAACACCAGTATGGCTTTCGTAAAAGATACAGTACGAAATTGTCTTTAATTGATCTTGTAAATACTCTAATGACATCACTTGATGAAGGAAAAGTAACACTTGGTATCTTTATAGATTTTAAAAAGGCTTTTGATACGATAAATCATGATATTCTTCTATGTAAACTGGCTCATTATGGTATTCGTGGAATTCCACTTCAATGGTTTGCTGATTATCTGTCCAACAGATCTCAGCTGCTATCTTATAGAGGAATGGTCTCGACACCGAAGACTATAACTTGTGGTGTCCCGCAAGGGTCAGTTTTGGGGCCTACACTCTTTTTGATATTTATAAATGATTTGCCACGCTCTTGCTCTTTCTTTGAATTCAGATTGTTTGCCGACGATTCAAATATTTTTCATACTTATGCTGCTCGCCAAAAAGAAATAGATGTGAATGAAGTAAATGAAAACCTGCACAGAGTTCAAACATGGTGTAATGCCAATAAAATTACAATCAATTTAAAGAAAACAAATTATATGGTAATCAGAAGAAAACGCCAGTTAGTTGCGATGAGGGGTGCAATAAAACTATCTGGCACAGACATTGATGAAGTGAGTGTTGCATCCTTTATCGGAACTCAGATTGATTGTCATCTCACTTGGAAACCTCACATTCAATTGGTAAATAAATGTGTTCGAAGGAAAGTAGGTGTATTGTATAAATTAAGACAGTATGTTCCGCAGCGCATTCTTGTGCTTTTGTATAAATCTTTTATACAACCACACATATTATATGGTATTGAGGTATGGGGCAGTACTTATAAATCTCACTTAAATTGTATACATATTTCTCAAAAAATGGCTCTGAGAGCTATAACATTTTCGACTTTACGAACACATTCAGAACCATTGTTCCAACGATTCAAAGTTCTAGATGTTGTTAGGTTACATAAGTTTTATGTTTTCAGTTTTAACATTTATGTACGATCTCTGCAATGGAACTATTCCGCACCCTTTGTATGACTATTGCCAAATTGTGCATCATACTTACAGGACAAGAACAAATGAAAAAAGAATGTTGTACTTACCAAAATTTAGAACCACACAGGGACAATTTTCGATTTCTTACTTAGGTCCAAAACTTTGGAACACATTGCCACGAGAAATGCGTGAACAAAGCAAAAGATCCACATTTCGTAAATGCCTTGCAGATTTCCTTCTCTAATAGATATTATATACTGCATCAAGTATAATTAGTTTTCTATGTTACAAAATATATGATGTACATTGTATTTAAATATTAACTGCCATTTCAACCAACCATGTAATAATTTCTCGTTTGCGTTTAGCTTTTAGTATGAAGATCAAGGTGACCAATCTCGACTAGCACGTGTGCTAACTTTTGGTTTCCTTGTGAACAACAACAACTTTGTAGAATTACGCTACATGTATCACATTTAAATCTCAAATGTCTTCATTTAATCATGTTATTGTAAAGGAGTCATAGATAAGTATTTTTTTCCATACATGTATGTAAATACAATTGTATAATAATTGAAATGTACATGTTCAAAATGTTGTTGCTAATAAAAACTTCAAACTAAACTAAATAGTAACTGAAGCAAGATATATAATAGAACAGAAAAGGAGCAAATGAACTACCTCGTCGAGTCTTTCAACTCGCCCGTAGGCAGTGTGCCATGATACGATGACTGAACATTCCTCTACCTTGGGCATCGAAGCCGCCATAACATTTTGGAAACAATATGTCTTTTACCAACCTTGTTTGAAAATTTACAGAGACGTTGTTGCATTTCAGTCAAAGCACACGACATTTATAAAGCACAATCATTGTGAATAAATGCAAAAGGATCGAATTCCGTTGTTCAAAAACAATATATTTTAATTTGTACAAACAAACTGTGCTACTTACAGAGAATCTTACAAGTTATATGAATATTTCGCTTTGCTTGAAATACATAATGATAATAATAGCAGCATGCAAAGGGGTTTCGTTTGATTGTAGTCAGTTTCGTTATTACTGAAGCAATAATTTTTCTATAGAAGAGCAGCAAAGGAGCAAAGAAACAACCTCGTGGAGTATTTCAACTCGATCGCCTGTATAGGCAGTGTGCAATGGCTAGATGAGATACTGATCATCAATAATTATATCAGTGTGACTGAATGACATTCCTCTTTCTTGGACATCGAAGCCACAATAGCATTTGGGAGACAATACGTCTTCACCAACCTTGTTTGATGTGATATTTCATTGAAAATTTTACAAAGTAGTCGTTGCAGTTCTGTTGAAATGTGTAGATTTGTATAACTGTGAATTAATACATACGGATCGAATTCAGCTTGTTTAAGAGACAAAATTTATTATGAAGCAAACAAACTGTGCAGGTTACAGAGAATCTTAAAAGTTTTACAATTATTTCAGTTTTTCTTGAAGAACATATGATAACTATAACAGCATGTAAAAGGGGTTCCGTTTGATTGTGGTCAGTTTCATTATTACGGAAACAAGAATTTTCTTATGATAGTCATGCTGGAAGAAATTGTCATTGATAAATGTGTCATAATTCTATTTTTGCGGCCGAGCAGATGCTGACTCTTCGAAATCCTATATATAGTGTATCTTGAAAGACAACGCGTTGAATATTCTTATTTTTTGTTGGGGAAGGGGGGAGGAGAGAAATTTGAAATTCATCTCAAATCTACAAACTAGAGTAGACATTTCTGTATTCGTGCGTTGCTCAAACTATTACATATCTGACATGTCTGATGTAGTGCCACGGTTGATTCAATAAAAGGCTGACGTAAAAGCCTGTCTTGCAGACTGCACAATATTTGCAAAAATGTGTTTGATTCTAAATCCAGACCATTTTGACTTTGAGACTTGTATATTTGGTCTTAAGACAAAAAAAAATGGTTTTTAATTAGTTTACTTTGAAAATGTCAACAAAAGATATTCCCTTCAACACATAACCATACCATTCAACTTTATGGCGTCTGAGAAGAGTAACATTAACGTCAATCAAAATTTATGTGACCTTAAACAACAAAAGTTTTACACAACTTTAACTTGATAATTAGCCTTATGATCACTATAATCTTATACGAACAGCAGCATAAAACAAGCATAAATCCTTGCTTATACACTCTGAAATGTAATTTGTAAAGTTACATGACAAAATATATAATACAACTGACATGACTGTATCTTGATCATTAAGTAGGCCTACTGATTATCATGAAACCAACAAACAGCAGAAAACAAGAATGAAAACCCTGCTAACACTTTAAAATGTGAACTGTAAACTTACAGGAGGAGAGCAACTTCAAATACAAACTTGAACACGAAATAATGATTACCATGGCGACAACAGTCCCAAACTTACATGTAAATCCTGATGAAGTCTAAAACGCTATGTAGGTCTAAATGCCTACTTTAAAATCAAAGAGTTAAAACATGAAAACAAAAAATCTAAGAAATGAAAAAAAATAAAAAGTCAAGATCAACCGTCTGTAACACTTGCCAGACACAGTTTTATCCTGGCAGCTTGTGAACACAACAGTTATTCCCTATCGGTCTCTTCTTGAGTGTTGTTCTCACTGGACGCGTTCATCAGGGGATCTGGACCCTGGAAGGTAAACATCTGTGAGGCAGTATCATAGCTGCTGGTACTAGCACCCGTGTCAGAGTAGGACAAGGGCTTCTTGGCAGGTCCAGCAGATGATGAGCTTCGCTCTTGAGGCGGATACCATACAGGGAGATTATGATGGGCCTGAAAGTCTTGCGATGTCGTCTGCTGGCCATGCGGCTGTTGACTCTGTGACGAACTGTATTGATGACCTCGGAACGGGTGGCCCTGTGGCGAGATGTCTTGGTGGCCCAGTGACTGACCATGGTAAATCGAAGGCTCAAAAAATTTTTGATTCCGGAAGGGTTGTGCAGGAGACGGGAAGGGTTGTGGATGGGACTGGAAAGTTTGTATTGGAGGTCGGAATTGTGGAGGAGCCTTGGAGGGCTGTGCAAGAGGCTGAAACGGCTGCTGGGCTTGTTGTAATTCCCGGTTCTTCTGGATTTGCTGTCTTCTGTATTGATGAAGCTGTTTTGTTGCATCGATATAATATTCGTTCCACGTCTCCTCATCCATCTTGCTTGTTTCATGAAACACCAGTTCTGCAAACATCCTTTGACTCTCGAAACCCTTTTCCGCGTTCATAGCTTCAATAATGGCAGCCCTGGTGGAACTGACCTGTTTTGACAGCTAAAAAGACATACAAATAGAAGTAATGAGTGAAATACAGACAAAATCTGTCCTTGCAACTGATTGACAAATTGCCCTACATCGACGTACATAAGCACTGAATTGATCAGTGTTTTAGTAGTAGCCATGATAAAAAATCATGGGCGTACATACTCAAGCAGGATTCGAACCTACGACCTCCTGGTCACCGGACAGGCGTCATCTCCACTAGACCACAGAGCTTTCGCCCGACAGCAAGTGTTGGTTCTAATCCTTATAGCATGCAGCGGGTACTGCTTTGTTATTCAAATTCATGAATTTCTTCCTTCGAGATGTTTTCATTGCAACTGATTGACAAATTGCCCTACATCGACGTACATAAGCACTGAATTGATCAGTGTTTTAGTAGTAGCCATGATAAAAATCATGGGCGTACATACTCGAGCAGGATTCGAACCTACGACCTCCTGGTCACCGGACAGGCGTCATCTCCACTAGACCACCGAGCTTTCGCCCGACAGCAAGTGTTGGTTCTAATCCTTATAGCATGCAGCGGGTACTGCTTTGTTATTCAAATTCATGAATTTCTTCCGTCGAGATGTTTTCATTGCAACTGATTGACAAATTGCCCTACATCGACGTACATAAGCACTGAATTGATCAGTGTTTTAGTAGTAGCCATGATAAAAAAATCATGGGCGTACATACTCGAGCAGGATTCGAACCTACGACCTCCTGGTCACCGGACAGGCGTCATCTCCACTAGACCACCGAGCTTTCGCCCGACAGCAAGTGTTGGTTCTAATCCTTATAGCATGCAGCGGGTACTGCTTTGTTATTCAAATTCATGAATTTCTTCCGTCGAGATGTTTTCATTGCAACTGATTGACAAATTGCCCTACATCGACGTACATAAGCACTGAATTGATCAGTGTTTTAGTAGTAGCCATGATAAAAAAATCATGGTCGTAGGTTCGAATCCTGCTCGAGTATGTACGCCCATGATTCAGTGCTTATGTACGTCGATGTAGGGCAAATTGTCAATCAGTTGCAATGAAAACATCTCGACGGAAGAAATTCATGAATTGGAAAATCTGTCCTTCTCTCTTAATTTTTCGCTTTTGCTCACGCAATTCCCATTTCTGTGTATTTTTCTGATCACTATTTCTGTCTTCCTCCTTCTATTGCTCTTTCTGTAACATGTATGGCCTTTCTCAGCTGCTTCATCCTTCTCTCACTTTCTCGTTTCCTCTTTTTTTTTCATTATCAATTGCATTATTTATACTTATATACTTTCTTTTTTTCTGTGACAATTTGTGTTTGCTGCATTCGTTCCATAAACATGATAAAATCTAAAAACACTTTACCTGAGCAAAATCTGATGCAGGGGAGATATCCCTCTTCTTGCATGGTCCTCCTTTGCTTCGTGAATCCTTGCTGGAAGATGCCCGGCTGGGAGGCCTGCTGTCTATCGACCCGTTAACACTGAGGTCTATGGTTTCGTCTTCATCGTTCTCTTCTTCATCAGCCCCCTCATCTCCGTCCTCAGATTCTCTTTTCCCTTCTGATGATGCACATAGGCCTACTGTTCCTTTCTACACCAGGTTAAAAAAACAAAACATGCCATTTTCATTAATATTGACTTGTTTACTGTTGATTTTTGTGTCCCTTGATGTTGATATATTCATTTCTGATGAATAATTATGGACATGCATTAAAGGGAAGTGCAGCTTCTTGAACAAATGTCTCACAGGACCTTGGAATATAAATAAGCCTTGTCAGGAATAACAATTAAATATAGTGCGCAGTGGGGACAAAGGCATTCATTCCATTAAAGAAATGTTTATTTCTACATTAAATGAAACAGCTAGGGAGTAGAACCAGGGATCGTGTAGGAAACCTATACTTACCAATCCAGCAACACTTGGGGTTCCAATGTTCTTCACGTTTCGGTACTGATGGATCCAACCAAATCGTTTCAGGAAGCGACTGTTTTCTGCTGTCATGTTAATAGATCCACTCCCTGATGCTCCTCTAGAGATCTTCATAAGTCTACCAACTTTATCTCGTTGAGTTTTCACCCATGTCTGCAAGCGCTGTCCTGGCTTGTCACCTGTATCTTCCACCCCAATCTCCAAGGCCTTTTCCTGATACAGCTGCTTCTTTGCCTCCTTATTACTATAGTCTTCACAAGCCTTATCATAGAGCATCGGGTGTTGTTGCACCCACTCCATAATAGCCACCCTCTCTTGGTCATTTGAAACTGAAAAGGGTGGAAGCTTGGTTTGTCTCCTCTTCTTCAGTGGTTTTGAAACTTCCCGGGCATCTCCATTGCCAGATTCATCACTAGGTTCAGATAGTGCTGGCGAATTGTCTGCATCTTGATGAGCAGGAGAAGAACTCTTGCCCGTATTACACCCTTTGCTCTTCCTTTTCGGCATTGTGCAGTTATCAGGCTACACAAGAAGGATAGTCTCGAAGAGCACATGTAGAATCATTCACCAGCGATGTGCAGAGTCCAGTGGAATGAATGAAACCAAGCAGTTTTCCAACACGGATCATGCATGGGAATGCCAAATTTGCATTTGCAGTAATAAAGGCTACGCAACTGTAAGCAACACTACGCAAATGTACGCCAGGTCTACGCAAGTCTACACAAATGTCTACGTAACAGTACGCAACACTACGCCATGTCATACGCGAGCCCAAAAAGTCCTTTCGTGTGAACACGGTTTGGTGGCGTACTGTTGCGTTTAAATGGCGCAGAGTTGCGTAGTGTTGCGTACACTTGCGTAAAATTTGCGTACCAGTGCGGTACGCGGACGGTACGCGAAAAAATTAAACATGTTTAATTTTCTGCGTACATTTCGCGTACAAATTTTGCGTCCCTCGGCATACTTGTTACGCAGAGTTGCGTGCTCACAGCGCATAGTTGCGAGGTGTTGCGTATTCACTACACAACCCTACGCAACACTACGTAACTCTACGCAAAGCTTGGTGTGAAACCCAGGGGGTTTCACACCGAGCTTTACGTTTTACACCGAGCTTTACGTGCGCGAGATGTACGCAAAAAAATTAAACATGTTTAATTTTTTCGCGTACCCTCCGCGTAGAGCAGTGATACGCAGGTTTTACGCAAGTCTACGCAACACTACGCAACTGTGCGCCGTTTATACTCAACAGTACGCGATCAAACCGTGTTCACACGAAGGCAATTTTTCGGCTCGCGTATGACATGGCGTAGTGTTGCGTACTGTTACGTAGACATTTGCGTAGATTTGCGTAGACCTGGCGTATATTTACGTAGTGTTGCTTACAATTGCGTAGACTATTATTATTGGTGAAGATTTGGCATTTCAATATGATCCATGTTTAAAAACTGAATGATACCATTCATCCCACTGGACTCTGAATGGCTGGTGAATGTATCTTCCTGTGCTCTTCGAGTCTTCATTATGTAGGCCTATTGACTGCAAAAGGCCGAAAAGGAAGAGCAAATCGCTGTGGTAGGTGCAAGAGTTCTTCTCCTGCTCATTTTTACATACCTCTAGTGATCAAGATGCAGACAATTCGCCAGAACTGTGTGAACTAATCTGGCAATGAAGCTCAAGCGGGAAGTTCCTTAAATCACCGAAGTAGAGGAAACAGAACGTGCTTCCAGTCTTATTAGTTTTAACTGACCAAGAAAGGGTACACGTTCTAATGGAGTGGGTTCAATAGCACCCGATAGTCTATGATAAGGCTCGTGAAGACTATAACAAGGAGGCTAAGAAGCTGCTGTATCAGTCATCAAAAAAAAAATATATATATAAATATATAGGCATATATATATATATATATATATATGGAGATTGGGGTAGAAGGTATGATACTGACCTGTGCAGTTGGTGACGAACAGACCAGGGTGGCTAGGAGAGGAATGTCTCACCCGCCTAGCTAACTCTTGAGCGAAACTGCATCATGATGGAACAAAATACTGGCACCATGGTCCCAGCCCCTGCTTCTACTAACCAGCCATCTCGCCAAACGAACCTACATCCTGTAGAGAAGAATGACGCATCACATCTCAATCTAACTAGAAGACCAACGGGTACTACTAGGCTGAGCCATGCAAATAGCAGGCCACCGATTAGACGATATGATGCTGATAAATCGAGAGGCAAGAAGGCGCTACTAACGACGAAAAAGAAAATTGGAATCGGGACATGGAATGTACGGACACTCCATCAACAAGGAAATCTCGAAATCCTGCTTAACCAGATGAAGAAGTTTGACTGGGAAGTCCTCGGCATTTCAGAAACTCACTGGACAGACTCTGGCGAGTTCATACACCAGGGATACAAAATCCTGTGTTCAAGCAACAAATCGGTCCACAGGCAAGGGGTAGCTCTCATACTCAACAAAACAGCCCAAGGTGCTTTACTAGGCTACAACCCCGTCTCACAAAGGATCATGTCAGCGAGATTTCAGATGAAAGCTGGGGCCATAACCATTATACAGGTGTATGCCCCAAATACAGCTGATCCGGAAGGTGAAGTAGATGAATTTTATGACCAACTGCAAACCGTAGTCAACAAAACAAACAAGAATGACCTGCTCATTGTAATGGGAGATCTAAATGCCAAAGTAGGAAGTGATAGAACAAACTGGGAGAATGTATTAGGCAACTACGGCTATGGCTCCCAAAACGGACGAGGAGAAAAGCTACTCAATTTCTGTGCTGCAAATAATTTGTCAGTCACCAACACCATGTTCAAACAGAGAAAACAGAATCGACAGTGGACCTGGGAATCTCCAGACCAGAAGACGCACAATATGATAGACTACATCCTGATCAATGAAAAGTACAAGCACTGTGTCACAAATGCTAGAAGCTTCCCAAGTGCAGACGCGGGATCTGATCACCAACTAGTGCTGGCAAACCTACGACTGAAATTCAAAATAAATAAGAAAATTAATTACCCAAAACATTATGATGTCTTCAGACTGAAAGATCCACAGGTCAGGGCCAACTTTGAAGTGGAAATTGGAGGAAGATTCGCCCCTCTGCTAGACATGCCAGACACTGACACACAAACTGTGTGGGAAGAAGTAAAGACAGCATTTGCCGAGACCTCAGAAAAGATCTTGGGGAACAGGAAAGCTAATAAAAGTAAACCATGGATCAGTGAAGAAGTTATAAATCTGTCAAATGAACGTAGCAAAGTGAAGCAAGCTAAATCACATGATTCATTAAAAAAGAGTAGATATAATTTTTTGAATCGTGAAATTAAGAGGAAATTAAAAGGATGTAAAGACACCTGGCTCAAAAGCTTGTGTGCAAAAGTGGACAAGGCTCACCAGGCAGCAAAATCAAAGGAGGTCTACTCAACGATAAAGATCATTACCAACAAAGCATCTATCAAAATGCAAACAATAAAAGATAGGAATGGAGAAATTTTGACAGAACTCAAAGAGGTCGAAACTAGATGGAAAGAAAGCTTTGAGGATCTGTACAATAATCAAAACCCAGTTGACGAGGACACAGCAAGCTGTATACCCCAAATGCAGAACACAGATGAAGAACCTAATATTACGAGGGAAGAGATTGCGAGTGCTATCAAGAGATTAGCTGATGGAAAGGCAACCGGATTTGATGGCATTTCAGCTGAAGAGATAAAAGCTGCTGGAGATGCCGGGATAGACGTCTTGCATCAACTATGCCAAAAGATATGGCAAAATGAGTCCTTCCCAGATGATTGGGGAAAGGCAATTATAACCCCCATCTATAAGAAAAAAGACAAACTTGATTGTCGTAATTACAGAGGAATTAGTCTTCTCAGCCATGCTGGCAAAATATTAGCCCTTGTCATTCAGAGATGCATTCTAGATAGAACAGAACAAGTTTTGTCAGAATCACAGGCAGGTTTCCGACCAGGAAGATCAACAGTAGACCAACTCTTTACTCCACGACAAATCATTGAGAAATATATGGAAAGAAAAAGAGGACTATTCTTATGTTATGTAGACTTTGAAAAGGCCTTTGACTCTATCTGGCAAGAGGCTTTGTGGAAAGCACTCAACTTCTTTGGATTTTCTAGAAAAATCATCAATATTTTGAAAGCACTTTACCAGAAATCACAAAGTGCAGTTAGGGTAAATGGCGACCTAACAGATTGGTTCAAGGTAACAGTGGGAGTAAGACAAGGATGTGTAATCTCACCACAACTATTTAACATCTTACTTGAACTTGTTATGCAATACGCCCTCCACGACATCAAAATTGGAGCTAATATCCAAGGACAAGTCATCAACAACCTATGCTATGCAGATGACATTGCTTTGATAGCAGAAAGTGAAGAAGACCTCCAAACTCTTGTTGACAAGGTACATCTCAGCAGCTCCTCCTTGGGTCTGAAGATAAATATCAGGAAGACAGAGGTGCAGTATATCAGCAAAGAGCCCAAACAAATACACATCAGTATAGAAGATAAAGAGCTGACTCAAGTGGAAAATTTCACCTACCTAGGTGGAATTATTAGTCAAGATGGATCCAATGCTCCGGAAATCAAAAACAGGATTGGAAAAGCCATGGGGGCAGTCCAGAAACTTCACACCATATGGAGCTCAACAAATATTAAGTCATCAACAAAGACCGAATTATACAGGGCACTAATTCTCCCTATATTACTATATGGAGCAGAGACATGGACACTCAGGAAAGAAGATGAAAACCGCCTAATGACTTTTGAAATGACATGCCTGCGGAAAATATGTGGCGTAACACGAATGGATAGAATAAGGAACACCACAATAAGGAACCAATTGAATGCAACAAGAACAGTATTAGATAGAATCTCCCAAAGAAGACTACGATATTTTGGACATCTCATACGTATGCCGGTAACACGCCTTCCTAAATTAGCAATGGAGGGAAGAATTTCTGGTAAGAGACCACAGGGAAGACCACCCAAGAGATGGACAGACTGTGTAAAAACAGACTGTAGGAGCAAAAACATATGCTCACTAGTAGAAGCCAGTCATCTAGCCAGCAACCGCCAAGAATGGCAGGACATCATGAAGCGGATGCCACCACTCAACCCTTTGTTGGAGTGAAAGGCATAGGTCAAGGTATGCTACAGTATAGTGATCAACCAGGCTAGCACACGCAGACATGAGTGAAAACTCAACGAGATAAAGTTGGCAGGCTAGTAAAGATTTCTGGAGGAGCATCAGGGAGAATCGGTATAAAGACATGTTGTCTCCTCATGTTATTGGTGGCTTGGATGCCCAATAAGGTAGAGGAAGCTACTGCAATTGCAAGTGCCATTTAATCACACTGATCTAAATGATGGGTATCTCATCTTCCCATGGCACCATGAGGTAGCTCCTTTGCTCATTTTCTGCTCTGCTTGTGTTGCCACGCTACAGTTGTTCCATGTCTGGCAGGTGGGCATTGTACGTATCTCCACGAACCTGAAGTTACTTCATGATAATGCTGCTGGTCATCTTGATCAAGTGAAGGTTATGGCAAGTTTGAAGCTATAGGTTCTAAAGATTTCCTGAAATTTGTATCTTATTGTGTAATATTCTCGGTGCATGTCGTGTCAAGAGTGTATTGAACGCCTGTGGCTTAATTCACATGAAAATGATATGAAGAAACATCGTCGGCATGCAGTTTTTTTTTTTTCATCAGTTGTTCATATTGCCCCTTGGTCGCCGCTGGATCCGAGGTTTGACCCACATACTTCTTAATTCTAATTCTTGCAACATCTTATTTTCTTTTCTCATTTTTGCAAAACGTTCGTATTTATGCGAATGCTGTTTCTAGGACAGCTAAATACTGGAGAACTGGAGATACCAGCAAGGGATTTAACCTCCCCACCATATCATGTTTGAACAGCAGGCAATTAGTGGAATAAGAAGCAGAAGGCTATGCTGAAGTAGCTCTGCAGTTTCATTAATTTGTGCATACGCCCGCGGTACGCAACTTCCCGCAACTGTAAGTAACTCTACGTGGCCTGTACGCCCGACCTACGTTTATGGTACGCAACTCTACGTCCGCTACACGCCGAATAAGCTAGGTTGATACGCGCTTCCTACGCAACCATACGTAACCCTACGCCGGGACTACGCAAATCCTGCGCGGATCATCACAATTATTTTTCATGAGTACGCAGCCGATTTCGGCGTAGTCACTACGCAACTCTACGCAACTCTACGCAAAGCTTGGTGTGAAACCCCCTTACAAGATTAAAATGAACTAGACTTGGAATTTGTCATCAAGTTGACAAATTAGGTGATCCGATCTCTTCGAAAATCAATGATTTGAGTCCTGATCCCAATATAGGCATGACCATACAGGTTTCATCTGTGTTAAGGGACATTGGCCGTGTGATGTTTGGATTCTCATTTAGAAAAGGGAGTCAGGTCTGCCAACTTTGGTACCAAATTCCGTATACACTATAACGAAGATACAGAATGAAGTATATTTGACCATTGACCCCACTTTGCACAGACAAGATGGCATCTGAGCAAAAAGTGGTTATTTTGTGAAATGGTTCTTGTAACAGGGTCTTTGCGTGTGCAAAATATGGGAAAGATAGGACATGTATTCTCCAAGATACAGGATGAAACATTTATGACGTTTGACCCTAATTTACATACCCAAGATGGTGTCCAATCAAGTAGTTGTTATTTTATGAAATAATGTACGTGACATGAACTAAACATGTGCAAAATATGGGGATGATAGGGGCTGTTTTACTTGAGTTATTGCAAAGAAAGTTGCAGAGAGAAAGAAATATCTCCCTACATCGAAGCTAACCTTCGATTTCAACCAAGTTTTTCGATGTGATCTCGGCATCCAGTAAAAAATTAGATGGCACACAGTCGATAGCCCAAAATGTCAGCTACAACATATACAAATCTTTGAGAAATTCACCGAAGGATAAGTGAGCTAGTGCTCGGTAAAGACAGTCATGTCAATTTTCATATCTAGAAAAATTCCCTCCCATAGAGATAACACGTATTACGAAGACACAGGTAGAAGTACGTATGACCTTTGACCCCACTTTGCACATCCAAGATGGCATCTGAGCAAAAAGTGGTTTATTGTAAAATGATTCTTGTAACATAATCTTTGCGTGTGCAAAATATGGAAAAGATAGGACATGTATTCACCAAGATACAGGATGAAACATTTGTGACATTTGACCCTAATTTACATACCCAAGATGGTGTCCGATCAAGTAGTTGTTTTTTATGAAATAATGTACGTGACATGAACTAAACATGTGCAAAATATGGGGGTGATAGGGGCTGTTTTACTTGAGTTATTGCAAAGAAAGTTGCAGAAAGAAAAAAAAAATATCTCAATACATCGAAGATAACCTTTAATTTCAACCAAGTATTTTAACGTGATCCCGACACCCTATGAAAAACAAATGGCACATTGTCGATAGCCCAAAGTCTCAGCTACAACATATTAAAATCTGGGAGAAATTCACCGAAGGGTAAGTGAGCTAGTGCTCGATAAAGACAATCATGTCAATTTTCACACCTAGAAAAATTCCCTCCCATAGAGATAACACGTCATAACGAAGATACAGAAAGAAGTACATATGACCTTTGATCCCACTTTGCACACCCAAGATGGCATCTGAGCAAAAAGTGGTTATTTTGTGAAATGATTCTTGTAACATGGTTTTTGCGTGTGCAAAATATGGGAAAGATAAGACATGTATTTACCAAGATACAGGATGAAACATTTATGACATCTGACCTTAATTTACATACCTAAGATGGTGTCCGATCAAGTAGTTGTTATTTTATGAAATGATGTACGTAACATGAACTAAACATGCGCAAAATATGGTGATGATAGGGGCTGCTTTTCTTGAGTTATTGCAAAAAAAAAGAGTTGCAGAAAAAAAGAAATATCCCAATACATCGATGATAAGCTCTAATTTTAACCAAGTTTCTTGACATGATCTCGACCTCATATTAAAAAATGAAGGGCTTATAGCGATAGCCCGAAATCTCAGCTACAACATATTAAATTCACCGAAGCATAAGTGAGCTAGTGCTCGGAGAAGATAGTCATGTCAATTTTCATTTCCAGAAAAACTGCACTCCCATAGAGATAACACGTATACCGGTCAAATTTGACAAGATTACTTTTAATCCATTTTTACGAGGTGATGCTGTCATCCAATTGAAATGTTGTTATCACATTAATGAACGAACATTAAATAAGCTACAACATACTGAAATCTGGGTGACAATCGGCAAAGGATAAGTGAGATACGCTCGAGTAAACTTGAAATTTGATGACGTCATTTTGAAAATTTACCTTTTTACTGTATTATTTTTTACTTTATAGTCTTTTAATCATTTTTTTTTTCAGCATTGCCAACCCATGAAACGACATGTACAACTCATCAGCTTTCAGAATATGTAAAGAAAATGGGGGGGGGGGGGTCACTGTCCATCCTGACGAGTAAAATCGGATTTAAAATTGGCGGTTTTTTTGCATTGTTGCACTGTATATCGCCATTGACGCGCGCGCAAAATTTCAACTTTGACGGGCCCGTATGACGTCATATTGAGTCGGATTGACTTGAAACTTGGTAAAAATATTTCTTGACATTTTAGGTATTCGATAAGTGTGAAAAAAACGGGAAATTTCTATTGCATTTGAGCTGTGCATGCGTATATGTGCGCGCGCGTACGCGTCCGTCCGATTTTTTCAATTTTTCAAAAAATGCTTCAAATCGTCTGAAACGTGTGCAAAAAAAAAAAATTGAGCTCGATTGGAGCATACAAATATTTCAACGCGCGCGTACACGCACGTTTTAAGAGAAAATATGAATTTTGAGAATATGAGTAGAATGCATATAATTTCAAATATATGTGACGTAAATTTCATTGAAAAATTCCATTCCATTAATGAGATATGATTGAAAATGTGTTTTCATATAATGACGTCATAGTGACGTCACGGTCGACTGATCACTATGATACATTAGATCTGTCGTCTTCGGGACATGATACATATGTGGTATAATTTTGAAATTGATAGCAAGAGGACTTTCTGAGCTAACCTCTACACAACTTTTGTCCAGAAATAAAGAAGAAGAACCAAGAGCAAAGAATCAGTACAGATACAGAAGGTGATCCGAGAGGATACTCGGATCACCTAATAAACAACAGTAAACAACGGCGCAATAGTAGAGCGGTTAAGCCCTCAAAATCATGAGAATTGTGCAAAATTTGACTAAAGTATGAAACTTTCACCAGTGTTAGTACATACCATAAGATTCATTTTAAGATCGGGAGGTAAGTCTGATTTGACCTCTGATGACCTCCAGAGGTCAATGAACTTTAAATATCAGAATATTGATGTTTGGAGGCATTTGTGAATGATAGGCTTAGATCCTGGTTACGCTGCACTAAATATGCATTTGTACTACAAATCTTATGATTCCACAGGGCATTGACAGGTTTCTACCTTTGACCTCTGATGACCTTTAGAGGTCAATGACCTCAAAATACCATAATATTGATCTGTGATGTTATTAGTTAATGATAAATATGGTTAAACAAGCATATCTGTTTTGCAATAAAACTGTCTTCATATTCCAAAGAGCAAAGACAGGTTTCTAACTCTGACCTCTGGTGACCTTTTAGAGGTCAATGACCTCAAAATATCATAATATTGATCTGTAGTGTCATTAGTTAATGATAGACATGGTTAAGATGTACAAAACAAGCATACATGTTTTACAAGAAATTGTCTTCATATTCCAAAGATCACAGAGAGGGCTCTACCTTTGACCTCTGGTGACCTTTAGAGGATGTACAAAACAAACACAATTGTAGCACAGATGGCTACTAGCACATGTTTATGATAAAGAATAGAATAGAATAGAATAGAATAGAATAGGATAGAGAGTAAAAGAAAACAGAACACTGCAGTCGTTTTCCTAGACACCCTGTGAGGTCAATATATGCTCAGTCTTTTCCCCTTCTTGGAGTTTACGAAACCGTTTATCTTCCTTCCAGCTATTTCCTTTCTTTTTCTTTTTCTTTTTTTGGTCAAAACCACCTCTTCCAAGAAAGCTTGATGTTGGCTACTTTCCCCGCTAGTGGTCAGCACTCTCCATCCCCAAAGCCCCGCGCCAAATTACGGAGAATGACGTGATGACGTGTTTTTGTCCTCTGATCCCCAAACATAAATGACCCTCTGAGCTGGAAGGTGGCCCTCCTGTCAGAATTTATCCCTCTATTTTTAGCATTTATTGTTTAGTGGAGTGGGTCAAACAGGAACGCCAAAGACAAATTCAGGGATAATGACCCAGAACGAAGATGACGCTGGTTGCCATAAGGACACTAATATTCATTTGGTTTATCATTTTGATATCCAAGAAACAATAAAGTCTTTACCAGTGGTTACAGAGAACAAGTGAATGAAGAGACTAAAAGACAGTGGGCGAGTTAATCAGAAAATGAGATGAATCATAGAAAATTGAGTTTTCACAGAAACGAATAGGAGGAGCAAATTGAACATTTGACCAGTAAGGAATTAATTTCTAGTGAACGCCACACCCCAATATAAGATTGAGCCAATGAAATGCTTTAGGGAAAGGAAGTTTGTTAGTAAATTAGTTATAAAAAAAAACATGTCTCAGCCGAGAAATCAGTTAGAGTGGCAAGCACTGCAGTGGGAGCGGCTTCACGCTATGTAGTGAAGCAAAGGCTGCAGAGTTTTGAGGATTTTGAGAGAATTTTGAGGAACTTTGAGAATAGTTGGAGACCACAGAGATAAAGTCAGGAGTTCCCCTTTCTTGGTACATCATGCCCCCCCCCCCCCCTCCAAGTCAACCAACTAATCTTTATCGACATTGAATGCACCATCGACCTACGCTGTGAATGTGATGAGGATCCGACTGTCTTGACTGAACCGGCCAGATGCAGGACAGTAGGAATTTGGAGTGCAATTACAAACTCCAAATAGTCAACTGGTGTCATCGGAGATGGAGATGTTGAAGCGCCCTGTCAGACTGATACAAAGTGGAGAGTGATGGTGACGAAGAGAATAGGCCTACTGAGAGCGTGACGGCAGACCGCTAAACGGACGGCCCAGTCACACTGACGAGATCGACAATGACAGGCAGACGAGGACCTCATTCGTCGACCGAGAGTAATCATTTAAGAGGAATGACTTTCATTTACGTTTGAAGACATTTCAAGAGATGTAGTAGTCTGATATGTTAAGGGGCATATCATTCTACTGTTTGCAGTCTTGTAAACATACTTGTATCTTTAGCGAAAACTGTTCGAGTACGTGGACAGTGATAAGTAGGCCCCTATAAATCACTCTGTCGAGTAATGAACCAAATGGCTTCTTTTGAACATGTATTGTGTTGAAAAGTTCTTGGTAATTCTTTTCCAGGCAAAATGTGTACATGAAACTTCCGATGTTAAAAGCATGTGATGGGAAATGTAAACAGTACGTGCGAATGCTTCTATGTTTCCTGCTAAACTTATGGTTAGTGGGGAAAAGAAAAGAGAAGAGAAGTCTCGCTTTACCACATCTTCATACCACAACGCCTACGGATATCTTTGTTTCACACTGTTAGTGGAGAAAAAAGAAAAGAAAAGAGAAGTCTCGCTTCATGAGAGATGTTCAGATCCCGCTCGACACCACAACGCCTACGGATGTCTAGGCTGAAGGTGGGTTTGAATGTCTTATAGGGCCGATAGAGCACCAACAGTAAGTGCAGATTAATTGGCACTCTATCTTTTGAAGAGAAACAATACACTGTTTCACACAAGATGAAAAAGCAGAAAGACAACTGATAATCATCCGCTCATGTAAAATCAAGCAGAAGTTTTTCAAAACATTTCAAGAGGCATCTTGGTGAGTTACAGTCTGTTAAACATGCCAATATACTGTGAAAAACAAATTGAAGGCCACCTTCAGTAGGCCACCTGCAATACAGCCTCGCATTTTCCGACATCACAAAAACTTTGATCAACACGTTCCATAATATGTGACCGTGCATCACAAAACAAAACAAAAAAGTCGCACCCCTTGATTTTACGTGAGGACTCAAGAAAGGTGAAATGGGTTAACCAAGTCAATTTCGAGTTTTTCATATTTTCTGAAAGAGCTATTCTTCTTCTACAAAATTCTTGAGTTCGGGATCATAAATTGAATGGGAACGTGGGTTTTCAGCATTTTTTCTACAACCCCCTTTTTGCTGGAGAAGTGTGATCAGGTTTTTCTTACAGGCTACTTTTCATTTCTTGAAAATCCTCTGCAAACTCTTCACTTTCAACTCTAATAACTTTTGAAAGGATGATGCTACTGCTTTGAAAGTTGGCATTAATCATAGACAGAATGTGTTGATAAAACATGCTCAATTTCAGCTTAATCCAATAATCCTTTCATTGTTGTCGCTCCGGTGGTTTACATAATTTTTTTTTTTTTTGGTCCCATTCATGGCACTGGTAGCACGGCTTAGTAAAGATTAAGCGCTTGAATAGACCCTGTACTTCAGAGCCTCTTTTCTCAGTTCCAACTTTTCTAGAGCATGGGCTTTCTTTCCAATATTTATATAGGTTAGGGGAATCCATTTGAATTGACTTATACATCATTTTAAAGCTTAAAGTCTGCTCTTTCAGAATCTGCCCTTAACTAAAAATCCTTGTCTGGCGACTTTTTTGTTTTGTTTTGTGGTGCAGGGTCACATATATACTCGTGATGGAGAGGGAAAATAGTAAACAACAACATTGCAAGATTGATGCATTTCTTCCAAAACAACAGACAGGAACTGATTCCACGTAAAATACATAAACATGTATTTTGATTTTTCCATTCATTTTTCCCATATCATTACACACAATCATTACACACGTATACTTGATATGGTGTTCAGCTCACTGTGTGCAGAAGGAGCACGACCCGATAATTCAGAACCTCTGCCTGAGAAAGGCTTGTAGCCTATCCCGCGAGTGAAAAAGAAGCTTTCTTATCATCTCGTGCATCCTGTACTCTATGTGCAATGCACTCATCATAGAGACAAGCTTGCCTTCACCCAAACTGTTTAGATATTGCCATTGTAGTCCGGGAGCCAGCGGGGGTCAGCCTAGCTGAAAAGGTTACCAATTTTTATGTGTATAGCAATTTAGTACATATGCCCCTGAGTATGGAAATGCACGTCTGGCTGGTCATCGGTGGTGGGTGTGGCCAGGAGGGCCACAAAAAGGACCCCCCAAAATTAGGCTAGCCTAGCTGAAAAAGTAACCCCATGAAAACAACTGGAACTTGTTCGTTACACTTACAGGATAAATGAATGACCATTGCCAGACGTTTTAAGTGGTGGGGGGTAGCCGCCAGACGCTCTTAAAGGCCCAACTCCAGCTAGGCTAGCCTAGCTGAAAAAGTAACCTCATGAAAACCACTGGAACTTGTTCGTTACACTTACAGGATAAATGAATGACCATTGCCAGACGTTTTAAGTGGTGGGGGGTAGCCGCCAGACGCCCTTAAAGACCCAAATTTTTCCAGCTAGGCTAGCCTAGCTGAAAAAGTAACCTCATGAAACCCATTGGAACTTGTTCGTTACACTTACAGGATAAATGAATGACCATTGCCAGACGTTTTAAGTGGTGGGGGGTAGCCGCCAGACGCCCATAAAGACCCAAATTTTTCCAGCTAGGCTAGCCTAGCTGAAAAAGTAACCTAATGTAACCCACTGGAACTTGTTCGTTACACTTACAGCATAAATGAATGGCCATTGCCAGACGTTTTAAGTGGTGGGGGTAGCCGCCAGACGCCCTTAAAGACCAAATTTTTTCCAGCTAGGCTTGCCTAGCTGAACAAGTAACCTTGTGAATCCCACTGGAACTTGTTCTTTACACTTACAGGATATATGCATGACCGTTGCCAGACGTTTTAAATGGTGGTGGGGGGGGGGGGGGTAGCCGCCAGACACCCTCAAAGACCCAATTTTACCAGCTAGACTATCCTATATATAGCTGGAAAAATAACCTGAAACCCACTGGAACTTGTTCTTGTGATACACTCAAAGGATAATTGAATGATTGTTGCCAGACAATAGCCGCCAAACGGCCCAAAGACCAAACTCTTACCAGCTAGGCTAGCCTAGCTGAAAATTAGGAAAGTAACCCCATGAAACCCACTGTAACTTGTTCTTACACTTACAGAATAAATACATGACCGTTGCCAGACGCTTTAAGTGGTGGGGCGTAGCCCCCAGACGCTCTCAAAGACCCAATTTTACCAGCTATAAGGTTCACATATTATTTCAGTAATGATAGCAGTGTAATTCCATAACAATACCGCTTGCTTGCGAGTTCACCTGTCTATAATCTATGCATGCCTTATTCTTTTGTTCTGCTTCCTTGAGCCCCAACTCATGCATTCTTATGGTGACTCTCCCATGTCATCATCCTTGTTCATTGCAATTTGTTCTATTTTTTGAAAATATTCTTATTCTTCATCCCAATTATCACAAATTCTGAAACTCTGTCCTCAGTATAACAATTCATAGTTGTACAAATGTAAAAATCTGAGAATCACCCGGAGGTCTCCTTTAGAATAGGGGAGTTTCTTGAGCGGACAGGGAAACATGCTTTGAAATATCAATAGGGCAAGTGTTGAGACGAAAATACTGTAGAAATATGAGAATATACAGTGCTGTGGTTTTGGTAGAAGAAATAGGGTATCTGTATTTGTCCTCAGTGATAACCAAAAAACTTACTTGGAAAGAATAATAGACATCAAAAAAGAATTGCCCAATCAAACATCAGTTTTCTCATTTTCTTTGCAGTGTAAAAAAAAATATAAAAAAATAAAAATAAAAAAACAGGGCCGGGTACAGTATCCGGATGGAAATTGATGGGATGAGCGTAAACCCGCGGGTATCATAACATACTGACGTGAAAAAAAAAGAAAAAAAAAAACAAGACCAAGAACTACTTTCTTTCTGTGCCCTGGGAAGAAATATTCATCAATTGCATTTTGGAAATGTTGAAAATCACAACTTTTGATGAAATTGTCAGTATCTCTTTTTATATGAAGGCTTTTTTTATAATTAAGTTTCTTTCCTCTATGACCATAAACCCCTGATGATTAAAACAAAAGACAATCAAAACTTGGCAAATGAACTCTTTGGACATTAGCAAAAGGGAACATTAACAGTTTTTGCAAACACTTTATACAATTGTCTAATACTCCATCAAGCTCATAAAAAATACAATTCTACTGCAACAAGAAATCCATTCAGTGAGACTCGTCCTCGGTGTACATAGCTTAAAATGCCAACTTTTTAAAAATAATTCCCCAGCTCTTAAATTTACGTTAAAAAGGGGAAGTAAAGCTCAACACCTTTGGTCTATGACTTTTTAGGTACCGTATCACCTTACGGTTGAGGAGATGGGTAAAGAAAAATTATTAACGAAATAAAACTTATAGGAACATGTTTTCTTCTCTTAAGAAAGAAACGAAATCTGAAAATTGTTCAAGAGTGTTTTTGAACATAGTACATTGCAAAAGCAGAAAAAATCAGTGTTTTTAAGAAACATAACTCACAACAACAAGGAATTCCTGTCGTGTCTAGTATTGCACGTTTTTGGTTTGGAGGGTTTTGGATGCTAATATTTCAAGACAAGTTTATGCTCCGGCACTTCGCATGAACTTAAATGTAAAGTAATGATCAACCTCTCTTGCCAATAAACTCAACATTTGCTGTTCTTCAGTAAAGCATATGACAGAAACATATGAGAAACATGTCTAAAATTCATATGAATAAGCTCACAGCAACAACAAAAATATTATGTTATCTATAAACTAATACTGCATGTACTTAGTTTCGAGGGATTATAGGGGCCCTGAAATCCAAATGCATGTTAATCTGTGTTGATTTATAATACCCTCAACATCACTTTTGCGGTGAAAAGAATATCTAGAAACATTTCATATTGCATGTTCCCTCGCCATGTCTTTTGTTAGTCACATTAATATGACGGAAACATGCAAGTTATGCTAAGTCGAGGGGAAGGTGCATTCCAACGTCTTTTGTTAAAACATTTCAGCACTTTAGCAATGATTGACAGGTGATGACATCTCAAGAATATGAATATTGATTGGTTTGGAAGGATTTTTTGTGGGCGTTCCCAAGTAATCTGAAGAAAAATAAAAGAAAAAATCATTAAAAATATATGAAATGTTTCTAGATATTCGTTTGACCGCAAAAGTGATGTTGAGGGTATTATAAATCAACACAGATCAACATGCATTTGGATTTCAGGGCCCCCTTAAGATGCAAAATGTTATGACAAAAGCCCCTACGTGGCTACCAGCAATTAAACATCCTTCAACTTCTTTAGCAAATGAGCTCATGTGTATCATCTTCTTGTTGAGAAGACGAAGATGAGTAATGATAAAATAACCAAACTATCAACTTTCCTTAACACGTTTTACATGAAATCATTATTGCCTTCTCGTAACGAAATTGAAAAAAAAAAACAACAACAAAACAGAACATCTGAAATTGTTCAAAATCGCTTCTTGATAACGATGAAAGCAAAGGAAACTTAGTGTTTGTAACCACTATGACACGTGTCTACAGATCTGTCATGCTCATAAGAAACGTAACTCACAGGAATATAATTTTATACAGTAAGTACTTGGTTTGGAGGACATTTAGATGCCAACTTTTCAAGAATAATACACCAGCATTGACATTAACTGATGAAAAAAAAAGGAATGCTCAGCTTCTTTTTCCAATTAGCACATAGGTAATTCCTTGTAGTTGAAAAAAAGAGTACACATAGAAATAAATTATAGACTTCCCGCAACATGTATCACAGGTCATGATTTCCACATTTGCTCCTCTTAACTTAAAAGAAATAAATATATATTTAAATTTGTTTTAAATGACCTTTTAACAATACGAAGAAAAATTCTGTGTCTGCAAAGGCTTGACACGCGTCTTATACTGGGTCACGCTCATATTAAACGTAGCTCACAGGAACAAGGAATTCACGTGTGTATGAAATAATACTGCAGAGAGGGTGCAAAGTTGAACCCTTTATTGAGGGTGCGAAAATGTTCCCTTGGGTACATCTTTCCACCCACACTAAGTGGTGCTAGATTGCACCTCTTCTTGAGGGTGCATCTTTCCACCCACACTAAGTGGTGCTAAGTTGCACCTTTCTTGAGGGTGCGATCTTGCACCCTTTACCTTTCGGCGCGCCTTTGCACCCCGTGTAGCCTTTACATCTTGGTGCAACTTTACATCCTTTCGTGAGGGTGCAAGAAACACCCAAAGTTCCAAGATTGTGCCTTGTTTTGAGGGTGCAATCTTGGAACTTTGGGTGCTACTTTGTACCCGCAAGAAAGGGTGAAAGTTACACCCTCGGGAGCAACTTTGCCCCCTTGAAAAAGGCGCAACCTCGTACCTTTAGGTGCAACTTTATGCCCGAAGGATGCAAAAATTAACCCTCTCTTGAGGGTGCATTCTTGTGCCTTATTGGTATGATGTTGCACCTATGTGGTGCTTATTTGCTCCATGACTGCTGCAAAATTGCTCCTTTAAAGGAGCAAGTCAGTGTCACTTCCTGCTCCTTAATCGGGACAATATTGCCCATCATCTCAAGGTGCAACTTAGCATCACATAATCGGGTACGATTTAGTTCCTTAACTACTCTAAACCTTAAATAGTGCGAACTGATGTAAGCCTATATTTGCTCATTATTATAACTTATGTTGTTGTTGCACTCTGCAAAGTAAATAGGATTAGTGTAACTTGGATCTTGTGAATCATGAAATGTGTGTGCGTGTGGAATTTGTGAGTTGTGAAAATGGTAATGTAAAAGTTAACTTAGTTGTGTTTGAATAATATACTGAAACCAAAAATTTACCCAATTACCTTTTCAATAAGGTGAGCACTGCTAGTATACCTATCAGACAGTTAACCTTCTCGGCAAGAGTATACATCTGCATGAAGGAAGAGGTGAAAATATGATATGCAGTTGTCTGGATACGTTTTATTCAAAACGTTCTTGAATGCGTACTTATTCACATAATCTATAAGAATAACATATGCTTCTTACCAGTACTCAAAGCCTCTAAAACAAGAGCATGCTTCTTACACTTCTAAAGTATACACCATATCTTAAAAACAAAATGTAAGAGGATTTAAGAAGCTGTTTGTATGCATTCAAACGAATCCATATTTCTATCTAAAATCTAAAACCTGTCTTGTAAAATGGGAATTCGTTTTATAATCATGACGATGCCAATTGTCTTAAAGTCCTTATCACGACATGTCTTGGAGTTCACGCTTATTGAAAACATGAGATTCTTGGCACGTAGATTACAACTATGGTTTAAAGAGTTAACTGAGATACGCATACCGTATACGGGCATTTCGATGAAAACATTTAAATACAAGGTACTGTAAATAATATGAAAATCAAACTTGATACCAGCCCTTATCGGCAACCAATACCGACTATGGAGGACTGCAGTTATAATTGTGTTCAGATATTGTTTTGGGTGATACACGCATGCCGACTAATTTGGGATCAATTCGAGTCCCTCGAGCTGAGATTCCGGAACTGCAATGAGCAAACCATCATTATGCATAACAAAGTGGCTGAGAATAATGCGAGCACCAGTTTCTGTTTCGTTGTTCTATACACAGAAAGTTGTTTCGTTTTCCAATCCTGTGCAGGCACACAGAGATTTACAGAATTCAATCATCTTTGGCTATAACGCCATGGTCGCGTGAAAAATGAATGCAGCTTATCTAACTTAACCTGTAGTTACTGAATAGGGGACTACTGTATATTCAATTTATACGTTATTAATCGGATGATAGAACCTGTCAAAGAGTAAATTGCGGATATCGTATACCATTGTCAAATTCACTTTCTGTTCTATACATAGTATCAATGGAATGTTATGAACCACTTTAGCATTACCAATCATTATTTCCCTGAAACGGCTGCATTTGTATGAGCGGGAAGAGTTTGGCATCATACATAGCAAGAGTCGTGACTACAAAACTAAATAGGGCCTACATGTATTATACAAGGTTTTAGGACACTTTGAGTCATGCCCCCCCCCCCCCCAAAAAAAAAAAAACAACAACAACAACAACAACAACAACAACAACAACAACTTAGTGAAATGTTGTACAATGTATGCCCTACTTCCATTAACCTATGATCTTTGACCTTTGAATACATGGCCATATACATTTTTTCGACGAATAGGCATTTGGATGCAACGTAGGTATTATAAATACATTTAACCACTTCAGAAATAATTATGGAACAAATAGCAAAATATTGACACGTTCACTTCTTCCGTAATGACATGACAGAAAACTTTCCTCACCGAATCGTTCTGCCGTAATTCATGAGCAAGTCATGGATATATACTTAAAAGTATACATTGTGTCATTGCAAAAGCATCTAATGAAAAGTATGCTTCAGAACTACATCATTGTCATTTTATTCTATAACACTAATAATATAGAGCTATTGGTCCGCCATATTGCCTAACAGGTCGTTGTCCTCCTACCACGTTTGTTTAGCAAATAAGGCACAGAATCTAATTTTGCACTTGTTGCCAAAGACTCTAATCTTCTTTACCGCTATTCTCAGACTTGTATGCTGGTGCTGTATGAATTAGAAACGGAAACTTACAAATATTCACCATCTAACAAGGCAAAAGCGAAGTGATGTCTCGTCCACGTATCGACTTTGTGATTACAGAGATTTTCAAATGGCATAGGCCTAGTTCATTGACTTTTTGACTGTTGACGTAGTCGGACTTCACCAATAATAACACTTGACAGCAATTATTAGATGATCTGAGGAGTGAATTTGGTGGTCATATAGCTCAAAAGTGTGGAAAGTTATTGAAAGAACACCAGAATATATGTCGACAGTGTTTATTAGGTGATATACAAACATAGAACAAGTTCCAGTGGGTTTCAGGAGGTTACTTTTCCAGCCAGGGCTATAGTCTAGCTGGTGAAATTGGGTCTTTGAGGGCATCTGGCGGCTACCCCCCCCCCCCCCACTTCTTAAAACGTCTGGCAACGGCCATGCATATATCCTGTAAGTGTAAATAACAAGTTCCAGTGGGTTTCATTAGGTTACTTTTTCAGCTAGGCTAGCCTAGCTGGAAAAAGTTGGGTCTTTGAGGGCGTCTGACGGCTACCCCCCACCACTTAAAACGTCTGGCAATGGTCATTCATTTATCCTGTAAGTGTAAAGAACAAGTTCCAGCGGGATTCACAAGGTTACTTGTTCAGCTAGGCAAGCCTAGCTGGAAAAAGTTTGGTCTTTAAGGGCGTCTGGCGGCTACCCCCCACCACTTAAAACGTGTGGCAATGGCCATTCATTCATCCTGTAAGTGTAACGAACAAGTTCCAGTGGGTTACATTAGGTTACTTTTTCAGCTAGGCTAGCCTAGCTGGAAAAATTTGGGTCTTTAAGGGCGTCTGGCGGCTACCCCCCACCACTTAAAACGTCTGGCAATGGTCATTCATTTATCCTGTAAGTGTAACGAACAAGTTCCAGTGGGTTTCATGAGGTTACTTTTTCAGCTAGGCTAGCCTAGCTGGAAAAATTTGGGTCTTTAAGGGCGTCTGGCGGCTACCCCCCACCACTTAAAACGTCTGGCAATGGTCATTCATTTATCCTGTAAGTGTAACGAACAAGTTCCAGTGGGTTTCATGAGGTTACGTTTTCAGCTAGGCTAGCCTAGCTGGAGTTGGGCCTTTAAGAGCGTCTGGCGGCTACCCCCCACCACTTAAAACGTCTGGCAATGGTAATTCATTTATCCTGTAAGTGTAACGAACAAGTTCCAGCTGTTTTCATGGGGTTACTTTTCCAGCTAGGCTAGCCTAATTTTGAGGGGTCCTTTTTTTGGCCCTCCTGGCCACACCCACCACCGATGACCAGCCAGACGTGCATTTCCATACTTAGGGCCATATGTACTAAATTGCTATATACATAAAAATTGGTAACCTTTTCAGCTAGGCTGACCCCCGCTGGCTCCCGGACTATTGGAAGACTCTGATGATCGCATACAGTGGCTGTGCACCTATAAGAACGCTGGTCTGACCTCAGGATGTCTATCCAGTTTATAGTCGTGGAGGAGATCTGTGTGCCGATCGCGTGCTTCACTGAAGACGCAGATGTTGCCCTGTCTTGAAAGAGATCGAGGGTGTAGACCTAGACCAATTTCAGCAGGTTACACTGAATCATCACTTGCTGGCAGAGAGTCTTAACCGGATCATGTAGGTGATATTACCCGCTGCCAGCGTACCCTGATTCACACATTGGATGCAAACCGGATGGCGGCATATTGGAAGCAACCAATATTTGGGCATGGGGGCACAACTCTTGCGAGCATAAAGAAGACAATTAGGGTAAATAGTAGTTCCACTCCTATTTGGAATTGAGGTTCCTAAACAGGTCATTGAAAAAATGCCCAAAATTTCCTGACGTAATGACCCAAACTTAATTGGATGACAATAGCAAGTTGCAAGACACAGGGTTGCTTCATGTGGAATGCATGTTATGCCTCACAGTATGTCGCTTTTCAGATGGTCCATGACGTCATTGTATGCTCCAGGACCATGAGTCATTCACCGGAACCATACAGCCCACGAGCTTGACACTGACCAACACAGGCCCGCCAGCTCGAAACTAGGTAGCATTTCCCATGAGCTTGACACTTAGGCAAACCAGGCCCATAAGAGTCCGACACATGGGGGGGGGGGGGGGGGGGGAGGTCCACAAGACCTACACTGAATAGATTAAGCTTTCTGATGTAATACATATATTAATCTCGTGGGCCTTGTTTTCCTCGAGTGTCGAGCTCGCGGACCGCACAGCTTGTGGGCCTATTATATTTGATGTCGAGCTCATTGACCTTGTTCATCAACTAGTATAGTATTTAGGTCACGGGATGTATGACTCGTGGGCTGCGTAACTCATGGGCTGTACGACTCGGGTTGTTTGACTCGTGACGTACATCTGATGAGGTGGGCGTGTTGTTTTCTGGTTAGCATCTGTCACCCTTTCATCCAGTTCAAGGGACATTGCCATATGCCTGTTCACAAACTATTAAGCATCAACCCAAAATATGGTACTCCTCTCCCCACCTTCCATGTTTAAGCGTACAAATTTTGTCCTGTGCAAATTGGATAATGTTGCACATAATTTAAGCTAGTCTGCATAACTAACCCAAACATAAATATTATATTTGAGGTCACTGCCATCACTGAAGACACGTAAGCTTCATTTCTGAAGTAATTGACCGCTCACATTCCTGAGACCTGTTACTATGAACCAATGCTTTGTGGAATGTGCATACATACTTTGATTATAACGTCAAGGCGTGATTTCTACATGATTAAACATTTAGGATTAAACCAATGAAGCCAAATATCAATATTTGCAATCCTACACATTTTTTTAGTGATATTCTAAAAGTCTGACCTCACATTGTCCTTAGAGGTCAAAGTTGGATATACACAGGGTAATGACCAATTTCTGTGGAATGAGAAGACACTTCTTGTACAATGTAGTATAAATGCTAATAACATAATGCATGATTGCACACCAGGTATACAGATAACCATTGAATATACATCAAATATCGATATTTTGATATTTTGAGGTCATTGACTTGCCACAGTCCTCAGAGGTCAAAGGCAGAGACATGTAAATAATTTCCCTTGATCTGGGGAATAGGAAAACGATTCAGTTGTAACACAAATGAATTTTTAGGACATCGTTATGTTTATCATCAACCAATTGCACAAAATATCAAAATTCTGATAATTTGAGGTCAATAATTGACCTCTGGAGGTCATTAGAGGTCAAAGGTAGAAACCTGTCAAGGATCTATGGAACATGAAGACAATTCCGCTGTAAAAAAATGAGTTTTTAGTACATCATTACCATATCATTTAACATTAATCAATGACGCAAAATATCAATTTTTATCAAATTTTGAGGTCAATGACCTCTGGAGGTCATCAGAGGTCAAAGGTAGAAACCTGTCAGGGTTCTATGGAACATGAAGACAATTCCACTGTAACAAAAAAAAGAGTTTTCAGTACATCATTACCATAATTGTTTATAATCAAGGACGCAAAATATCAATTTTTATCAAATTTTGAGGTCATTGACCTTTGGAGGTCATCAGAGGTCAATTCAGACTTACCTCCCGATCTTAAAATGAATCTTATAACATGTACTAACACTGATGAAAGTTTCATGCTTTAGTCAAATTTTGCACAATTTTTCGGCTTATCTGCTCTACTACAAGTTAAGTAGTCTAAACTATATAACGCTTTCCCGAGATACATCTTCCTATAGCTTTCGTCGCAATGTAGGGAAATTGACACGAGATCAACTCGTGTAGGGAACTTTCAATTTCGTGCGAAACTGTGGCCCCGAACGTGGTCAAAAGCCAGTCAACAGCCGAAGCAAGTTCAACGCCTACAGAATGTCACGCGATGGTTTTTGAACCACACGCGATGGCTACGCGAAGATGTGAATCTTTATTACGAAGTTTACCAGACGTAGGCTATGGAGGTTTGAGAGGCTATGGAGGTTTGAAGGCTATGGAGGTTTGAGTAGGCTATGGAGGTTTGAGAGGCTATGGAGGTTTGAGGGGCTATGGAGGTTTGAAGGCTATGAAGGTTTGAGCGGCTGTGGAGGTTTGAGGGGCTATGGAGGTTTGAGGGGCTATGGAGGTTTGAGGAGGTATTTTTGTGAAGCTCCGGGAAGTCTACCCCAAATTCATCGAAATAACATACAAATGAACTAGTTACACCCCGTAGTTTTGTAACCTACTATGACTACGAGAAAAGGAGAAAAAGTGCCATCGAGAAAACCATATTCGCTCCGGCAAAAACGGGAAAAAGGAAAAACCCCAGCTCGACCCACCGTGGCAACTCGGACAAACCCACGCACACAAGCTGCAGACGTCTCATCTTCACCTGTACAACAAACGGACGCCAGGCCCATACACTCCACGAACGACAGGCCTATACATACCATGGACGATAGCCCCGTACATTCTGTGGACGACTCAGCGAATTCAAATATGGCGTCATCCCCAGTTGACTGGGTAAGTCGAGCTGTCTTCCACGAAACAAGTAACAAAATCATTGATAAACTTGACTCTCTCAATACCAATATAGTTGCAATGAGAAGTGAATTATCTGATATGCGTGCGTCATTAACGGATCTACAGGTGGCAGCTGCCGATTCTTCCGCTGAAATGAAAAAGGAGAATGCGAAAGTTGAAACTGAACTGAGAGAAAAGATCCTTGCTCTTGAGATCCACGACAGAAAAATGAACCTACTGATATATGGGGTAGAAAAAAAGTCTTGAGTAACAACTATTGAAGCTGTGAGGAATATGATAAAGGAGCTGAAATTTTCATCGGAAGAGGCCAACAACATGTTTCTGGTGAACGCCCACCGTCTTCCACGTCGACCTCCCCCGGGGGGGGGGGGGGGGGGGAGAAGGGCAGCGTGGACCCGACCCTATCATTGTACGTTTCGGATCCATGATTGATCGTGACGCAGTACTCAGCGCTTTTCAACAAGCCCAGGTGCGAGCAACCAATCCCAGGGACCCGCTCACCCCCCGTCCGACTTTCCGCATTGTCACCGATCTTCCCGCGCAACTTAAGGACGTTCCTCAGTTGAGTCTGTGCGCATCCTAGCTGCGCAGGTGTCAGTGACGTAACAAAGAGCGTAGAAGCGCACGCACGAGTGATGAGCTGAGCTAGCTGAGCTGAGCAGCTGCTAGTAGATCGAACTAGAGTGTGGTATGTGTACGTACGGATACCCGACAGCTCCCCACCGCGGCCGCGCCGGGCAGCGGCGCTGGGCGGCCTCGCTCGGCTCGCGTGCCGACTGTACGCGTTACAATCTGTACATACCACGCAAAGTTCAGCGGTCCGAGCCGCATATACATGGTCATTGTAGCACAACACTGATTGACGGAATCGCGAAGCTTGCCAAGTGGAACTGAGCTGTTTCCATTTTCAATCCATAGATCTGTTTTGTCACATGAAGTTCATTATCCGGTCATCAACATGGTAAAGTCGAGTGCTAAGGTACCAAGGGCCTATAGGCCCTAGTCGGGGTCTAAGGCTCACTAGTCTATTGGACTAGGTGTTAAAACAACAACACCAACAACAACAACAATAACAACAACAACAACAAATACAAGCATATGACACACATTTCATCTTTAGGTCTAGCAGCTAAAACAATCTGAGTGTCTCTGTTAAAATCTAAATTAGATCTAAACTTGTCATTACTATAGTAATACAAAATATTGGGTTTTTTTATTTTTGGTTACAAAATACAAGGTCACGAAAGTGTTATCAAACAAGACTATTCATCACTTTCACCATTCATATATTATATTTTTTATTACCAAATCTGGTGTAACAAAAGGAGAATAATTTTTTTTTGAAGGTACTTCTCCATATAATAGCTTACAATACGCACTTTACCAACCACTGCAACAACCAACACATGCATTCTACAATCAACGTCATTGTATTAAGATTTGTTTTTCATTTGGAGGACCGTCAGACTAATGCCAAAACTCCCATTTCCTTATATTCATTCTTTTTTCTCCATTATCACTTTTTGTACATGGTTACAGCAAGTGGGTAAAACAAACAAACAAGCGTGGCAGCGTGCATATCAATAATATGGAGTTTTCCACGCTTGCATCCACATAATATCATTATGGCTGTGGAAGGGAAATGATGACAAAAACGCACATGGAACTTTCTTTCTGAATATTTGTCACCATATCACTGCAATTGTGACATGTTTTTTTGTTTGTTTGTGTGTGTGTGTGTTTTTTTTTTTCTTTTTAAAGAAAATGGGGTTTCGAGTGAACCGCATGAGATTCATGCATCCTAGCAGGGTATATCCCTGCATTGGTTCCTGACCAGATTTGGGGGTCTTACGATGATTTCCGTCGCAAGAAGGCTCTGCTAGCACTAAAACGAGCACATGAACCCCCCATTTTTACAATTCTTCTGCATTAAGTAACCCTTCTTCTACAATTTGATAAAGTTTCGTAAAATTGACATGGGTTTTGAATGTACAGCATGACATTCACGAACCCCACCTATAATCAGGACACCCACGAGAGGTTTATAACCAGATTTTGGGGTCCGGTGAGGTGATTTCTATCATCTGGGGATGCTGCCAACACAAAAATTAGGACATGAACCCCCACTTTTTATTGTTTTTCTGGAATTAGTAAGCCTTCTTCTATAATTTGGCAAAGTTTCGTGAAAATGACATGGGTTTTGAATGAACAGCTAGCATAAGTTTTATGAACCCACTTGTCAGGGTATCCCTGCATAGGTTCTTGACCAGATTTTGGGGACTTACGATGATATATGTCGCTTGGGGGCGCTTCTAGCACAAAAACGAGCACATGAACCCCAACTTTCAATTATTTTTCTGGAATTAGTATAAGCCTTCGTCTACAATTTGGTCAAGTTTGGTGAAATTGACATGGGTTTTGAATGAACAGCATAAGCCCAATGAACTCATCTTGTCAGGGCATCCCTGCATAGGTTCCTGGCCAGATTTTGCGGACTTACGATGATATATGTCGCATGAGGGCGCTGCTAGCACAAAAACGAGCACATGAACCCCCACTTTTGATTATTTTTCTGGAATAAGTAAGCCTTATTCTATGATTTGGCTAAGTTTCGTGAAAATGACATGGGTTTTGAATGTACAACATGAGATTTATGAACCCACCCTGTTAGGGCGACTTTGGATAGGTTCCTAACCAGATTTTGGGGTCGTACTATAGTATATGTCGCATGAGGGCGGTGCTAGCACAAAAACGAGCACATGAACCCCCACTTTTGATTGTTTTTCTGGTATTAGTGAGCCTTTTTCTACAATTTGGTCAATTTTCATGAATTTGACATGGGTTTTGAATGTACAGCATAAGTTTTATGAACCCACCCTGTCAGGGCATCCCTGCATAGGTTCCTGACCAGATTTGGGGGACTTACGATGATATGTCGCATAGGGGCGCTGCTAGCACAAAAACGAGCACATGAACCCCCACTTTTGATTCTTTTTCTGGAATAAGTAAGCCTCTGTCTACAATTTGGTAAAGTTTCGTGAAATTGACATGGGTTTTGAATGTACAGCATAAGTTTTATGAACGTTGTCCTTTTGCTCACCCCTAACAGAAAACGTCGATGAGAAGGATTTGAGAGATTTCGGTGTTTTCTGCCGCGTGAGGGCGCTGCTTGCTGAAGAATGAGAGTGTAAACCCTAACTTTAAAACCTTTTCCTCGTTTTGGGTACCCTTTTCTGCAATTCTTGCAAATTTGGAGAAAATAACGTGGATTTTGAAAGAATTATGGGGATTTACGTTTGTCATTGCAGATTTTGTTGCCAATCATGGTCTTGATCACGTAACGCTATCATTTTGGTACAGGACGGCAGGTTAGTCATATTCTTCAAAGTCCCGTAGAAGAAAAGCAAGCACATGAACCTATGGTTTTATTTACATATTTGTGCTTCGGATGGGTCAAAGTTACGGTATGGAAAGTTTCAAGAAAATGACATGGATTTCACTTTAACTGAGGAACGTCCTTAAGAGACGGCGTTTCACGCTGGAGCAGACGGCATATCAACTGCGGAAAAAAGAAAACAAATCAACACGAATTAAACTAGTTGGAGTCAAACTACAGCTCGAATGTAAGGAAAAGGGTTCCACTGCAGCTTGGCGACCAGTGAGCGAATGATTTTTTTTTTTCCTTCGACATTTTGGCAAGAATAATTAATGAATTCAAACAGCTATGAACAACAGCCCATGTGCCAGATTCCTGGAAAAAATAAAACGAAATATTGATGTTGTACAGTACACTTGTAGTTGCATATGCATACACATGTAGGTTGACAGGTGCTGCTCAGAGAAGACGCCGCTCCGCAGATACTTTTTGTAAATGGAGACGGATATCACTATCAAAATAATATGGATGTAAACAATTAATACTGATCTAATAATGTTACGTTTTACGAACTTGTTTCAATATTTTTTTGCTGATAATATGGAGTGGTATTGAACAGAGAATTGTTCGTATTTACTAGGGGTGGTGATTTCTGTCATGCAGGAATGTGTTGTCTTTTTGAACATGGAGCTTTACTCTTGCATGGCTGGAAGGGACGGGTTGGTTTTCACACCTTATTCTTGATTTGGTTGCAAATACATGTATCATGTATGTATGTGCATGTGTGTGCAGGGATATTGATGTGCGTTTAATGTTTATTGTACACATGCATGCATAATATGTACATGTCTAAGACATTATGGTGGTTTGTTTGAAGCATCTTAATAGCTCATCTTCAGGGTTCACTTGGCCTGATATACATATCAGACACGAGTATGTTGGTAAAAAGCATTGGTCTGCGGGTTGCAGAGAAAACAACGTTCAATGTCATGCAGAGGTGCCACCATTCCCTTGCGTCTCGTTTTATGCATGACACCTGCTGTACAAGTGTACTGTGAAGGGATTGCACATGCTAATTGTAATTATGTTATTCACAGGTAGATATTTCATCTAAATGGCGGCGGTATTATTTGTGGTCGGTGTAATCAAGACAATGATGGATGGTAAAGTTAATAGTGATTTAAATATGTTATGAGTTTGTTTCAACTTGCTCTGCTGATATGGAGTGGTATTGAACGGAGAATTGTTCGTGTTTACCAGGGGTGATGTTTCTGTCATGCAAGAACATGCAAATGAATAGCCAGATATTCTGTAAGTTTCTTTTTTTTTTTCTTTTAATTATGGGGCTGTGTTTTTGCAGGGTTGGCAGGACGGTTTGGTTTTTAACACTTGTGAAAGTTCATACAGGTTGGTTTATTCATGATTGGGTTGCATACATGTACACGTGTACGTATGTATGTGCATGTGTGGGTACTGAAAAGGATGTGTTTCCATGTTTATAGAATACATGCATGCATAATATGTACATGTCTATGACATTATAGTAGTTTGTTTGAGGTATTTTTCAGGGTTCATTTTTTGCCTGATATGCAAAACAGACACTAGCATTTTGATAAAAAGCATAGGTCTTCGGGCTGCAGAGGTGTAATTGAAAACTGAGTACATTCGAATTGTAAATGTGTCATGCAGAGGTGCCACCATTCCCTTGCGTCTCGTTTTGTGCATGACACCTGCTGTACAAGTGTACTGTGAAGGGATGACACATGCTAATTGTAATTGTGTTATGCACAGGAAAATATTCATCTAAATGGCGGCGGTATTATTTGTGGTCAGTGTGATCAAGACAATAATGGATGCTAAAGTTAATAGTGATTTTAATATGTTAAGAGTTTGTTTCAATTTGTTCTGCTGATATGGAGTGGTATTGAACGGAGAATTGTTCGTGTTTACCAGGGGTGGTGTTTCTGATATGCATGAACGTGCAAATGAATAGCCAGATATTCCGTTTAAGTTTCCTGTTTTGAATATGGGGCTGTGTGTTTCCATGGTCTGAAAGGACGGTTTGCTTTTGAACACCTGTGAAAGTTCACACAGGTAGGTTTATTTATGATTGGGTTGCAAATATACGTATGTATGTGCATGTGTGGGTACCGAAAAGGATGTGTTTCTATGTTTATAGAATACATGCATGCATTATATGTATATGACATTATGGTAGTTTGTTTAAGGTATTTTTCAGGGTTCATTTGGCCTGATATGCAAAACAGACACTAGCATTTTGATAAAAAGCATAGGTCTTCTGGCTGCAGAGGTGTAATTGAAAACTGAGTACATTCTAATTGCAAATGTGTCATGCAGAGGTGCCACCATTCCCTTGCATCTCGTTTTGTGCATGACACCTGCTGTACAAGTGTACTGTGAAGGGATGACACATGCTAATTGTAATTGTGTTATGCACAGGAAAATATTTCATCAAAATGGCGGTGGTATTATTTGTGGTCAATGTGATCAAGCCAATAATGGATGCTAAAGTTAATAGTGATTTTAATATGTTAAGAGTTTGTTTCAATTTGCTCTGCTGATATGGAGTGGTATTGAACGGAGAATTGTTCGTTTTTACCAGGGGTGATGTTTCTGTCATGCATGAAAGTGCAAATGAATAGCCAGATATTCCGTAAGTTTCCTTTTGTTTTTGAATATGAGGCATTGTTCTTGAACGGTTTGAAAGGACAGTTGGGTTTTAGCACTTGTGAAAGTTCACACAGGTTGGTCTATTCATGATTGGATTGCAAATATACGTATCTACATGTGTGTGCATGTGTGGGTATGGACAAGGATGTGTTTCTATGTTTATAAAACACACGCATGCATAATATATACATGTATGTGACATTATTGAAGTTTGTTTGAAGTATTTTCAGGGTTCACTTGGCCTGATATGCATAACAGGCATGAGTATGTCGGTAAAAAGCATATATCTGCGGGCTGCAGAGGTGTATTTGAAAACTGTGTACATGTACATTCTAATTGTAATTGTGTCACGCAGAGGTGCCATCATTCCCCTGCCTGCCTGCGTCTCGGTTTGTGCATGACACCTGTTATACAAGTGTACTGTGAAGGGATGACACATGCTAATTGCAATTGTGTCACACAGAGGTATATTTCTTTTAAATGGAGGTGGATATCACTTGGGGTCAGTGTAATCAAGACAATATGGATGTTAAAGTTAATAGTGATTCTTATATTATGTTAAGAGTTAGTTTCAATTTGCTTTGCTGATATGCAGTGGTATTGAACAGAGAATTGTTCGTGTTTACCAGGGGTGATGTTTTTTGACATGCATGAACGTGCAAATGAATAGGCAGATATTCCACATGTTTTCCTTTTGAATATGGGGCTATGTATTTGCATGGTGGAAAGGGACAGGTTGGTTTTCAACACCTGTGAATGTTCACACAGGATGGTTTATTCATGACTGGGTTGCAAAAATGTATATCATACATGTATGTGCATGTGTGTGTATGGATATGGATGTGTGATTATATATTATATGTTTATACATACATGTATGCATAATATATACATGTTTATGACATATGGTAGTTTTGTTTGAAGTATTTTCAGGGTTCCCTCGGCCCGAGATGCATGACAGACACGAATATGTTGGTACGAGGTATACGCGGGCTACAGAGGTGTACTAGTATTTGAAAGCAGTGTGTACATGCTAATTTTAATTGTTTCACGCAGAGGTGCCACCATTTCGTGGCATCTCGGTTTGCAAACATTTTTCTAAGTACTCTGGGGGTAGGTATTCCCATGGAGCTTCTTTTTGGGTTTATTTTATTTTTAATTGTCGTTGAGGGGTCGCTTGAGACTCTTCGGGTAAGCAACCGAGTTTTGGTTAGCACGCCCTCTCCCGTGTGTGTTTTGCTATTTGTCTTTCGTAGTCTATTGTGTGTTATTCATTTGAAAACTACTTCCACAGGTTGTTCTTTTTTCTGAAAGTATTACCTAATGCAGGATAATGTAAATGTGACTTTCTGAATATGTGTATGAATAAAACACCCTGTGGAAGGGGAAAAAAAAAGTTTACCAGACGGACTAACGAAGCAAACGAAATATAATGGCTTATAAAGTTTTTGCAATCGCTCACGAAGTTGCTGCTGCATTTTGAGAAACTCCGCCGGCAGTCATACTATGGCTTAAAGGGATGGTACAATATTGGTGGAGATGAGAATTGGGCTTTTAAAGGGACATTCCAGACGATTTTCATAGTTTCACATCTTGTAGTACATAAATAGATAACTCCATGCATAGATTTGTGGAATTTATTGTAGTTCTTGAGCAGAGAAACAACACTTTGAAGAACCTCAAACAAATTACACTGAACAAGGATGATGACATAGGAGGTTCACATATTTCAGATATGTAGCAGTGTAATTCTATTACAATACCGTGTGCTTGCAAGTTCACCTGTGTATAATCTATGCATGCCTTCTTCTTTTGTTCTGCTTCCTCGAGCCCTGACTCATGCATTCTTATTGTGACTCTGTCATGTCATCAGCCTTGTTCATTGCAATTTGTTCTAAATTTTGAAAATGTCCTTATTCTTTCATCCCAATTATCATAAATTCTGAAACTCTGTCCTCAGTATCACTAATTTATCGTTGTTCAAATGTAAAAATCTGAAAATTATCCGGAGGTCTCCTTTAACTTTTTGCGAGATACCAAGAACACACTTATGAAATAGTACAGAGCATACCATTTTAAGAGGAATTCAAAGTTTATTTGATGAAAATCGGATTTGGAATGACTGAAACATCCAAAAACAAAGTAAAACAAGGCGATCGTAATAAAGTGCGGGTCCCACACTTATTAGAATCGCTCTGTTTTTGGATATCTCAGCCATTTCAAAACCAATTTTCATCAAATAAACGTTGAATTCCTCATGGAATTACATGCTCTTTCATATTCATAAGAGGTTTCTCATTATCTCACCAAAATATGTTAGAAACCTGAAATTAGGGCTCAACCAAAACTATAGATCCCCTTTAGATGTCATTATGAATGATCCACTGTTTATACGATCAGAACCAAACTTGAAAATATTCTTTAATTCATCGTGTGTCCACCTTTGCTCAATGTTGGGACAGTGTGACGTCTGCGTTAAGCTTCAGTTTGTTTTTATTTCTCCACTGTGCAAATGAAATCAGTATGACAAAATCAGGGATTTTAACATCAAAGAATGATCAAGAGTACTCAAAAGAAATACCGTCGAAACCCAGCTAACATTTGGACGTTTTCTGAACGTTCTTGAAACTTTCCAAGTTCGTTATTAGGATCGTTTTGTCAAAACGTTTTCAGAATGTCTTTATGTGGAAGGTTTTCGACGTATTTAAAACGTTTCAAATGGACGTTATAAAAACGTTTTTTAAACGTTTAAAAAAACAATAAAAAACCTTTCAGAATTTTCAAGGACCTGCAAAAAAACCTTTATAGACGTCAGTAAAACCTTTTCAGAATATTCAAAACGTTCTGTGGACGTTCTGCGGACGTCCAGAAAACCTTTGAAAACCGTAGAGAACGTTCAAAAAACGTTTTAAGAACGTCTAAAAAAGTCTTGTGACCCGTTCCAAAACGTTTAGACCACCTTTCATATCCGTCTAGAACGTCCAGAAAACCTTTTAAGAACGTCTAATGTTTATTTTTATTGGGCATTTAAAAAGAAGTATAGCTTTGAGTTGATACAGGCACAATCTGGGATTAATGTACCCTATTCCTATATAATCCTTTCCTAACTTGTTCCTAATGTCCTACCACCTATATCTATACTACATCCTATTCCCAGTTGATGTATCTGTATCACGTTCTTTTATATACCAGCAAATGTTGTAATGCATGAAGACATGGTTACTAAAATTATATCACACACCTTTATAATCAACATATGAAAATACCTTTTCATAACACAATTTGAAATTGGAATAACTGAACAATAACGTAGGTACAATATTGTTAACACAGAAAGTTTGATCCCAGCATAAATCTTTAGATTTCAATGTCTTTTATCTTTTTCCACTATTTTTCAAATCTTATTTTTTTCTTAATTGAATATTCATAAATAGGCATGAATATTCATAATAAAGAAACCAATGACGAACACGCAGCAGACCAAATAAAAATGTTTTTAAACGTTCATTAAAGACGAAGTCGACGTAGCACACCTAATAAAAACGTTTTGTGGACGTCTGTAAAGGACGAAGACGTAACAGACATAATAAAAATGTTTTGTAACGTCCATTGACGTTTTTAAAAAACGTTATCCGTTAGCAGTAAATGCTAAGTCCCAACTTTGACGTTGTATGTACGTTTTAAAAACGTCCATTTTATACGAAGACGTACGGAACCTCAATTAAAAAAGAAATCGTTTTGGAAACGGTCTGAAAACATTATGTGTTTGCTGGGTATTTACATGTGTGATAGTAGTAAATGTACATGGCATAAATTTCAACGCATCTTTTGGTATGCAGGTGGAGGAGACCGTCATTAAGTAACTTGCTGGCAATAAGCAATCAGCAGCCTATTTGAAGTGCGCTGCCTACAGGTCTCTCGAGGCTAGACGCTCTGGCAACTGAGCCGCACAAGAAGGCCATACGAAGATGTGCCTTTTTAAGGAACTTACCCGAAGTACACACAAATGCCACACAATGTCTTATACTATTGAGAGTCAAATTGCCTTGCAAATGGGAAATGAACACACGAATTCAACAAGAAAGTGAACTTCGCAATTTAAGGTCTGGGGCATTTTTTTTTTCTTTTCTTATGCTATCCCCAAGACTTTGCCATCGCTTGTCATGAAGCTGCTGCTGGAGCTTGAGAAACTTCAACGGCAGCGATCATACGATGTCTTAAGATAGCCTCGTGATATTTGTTTTTGTTTTTGTTTTTGCTTTTGGGTTGTTTTTTTTTTTTTAGCAGGGCCGAATTTGAACACTTCCTTTATCGTGTGCCCATGTTTGGTCAATTTTGTTGTTCGTTGATGGGAACAACATAATCCCAATTACTTTCATGTAAACAAAGAACATTATTTTTTATTCATTGGACAGCGATAAGGCGGCTATAGGAAGTAATTAAAATGATCTTGTAACCCACTTTGATATGTGGTTTTGAGCATTACTTTGGTAACGAGGCTTCGATGTCATCGAAGCTTTATTTCTTTATTTAAGCTTAATCCATTATAAAGTACTTGAACGTGAAGTCGATTTTCACCTTAAGCGCTATTCCAGACTGGTTCAAGTTGCTTGCGTTCAACCAGAGTGGCGGAGGTTCGTATACAAATATTGACTGATCATAAGGATGGTTATGGAAATAATCATTCCCTCGGTGGTTTTCATACCAACCCTTCTATTACCCCTCGACCAAGGCTTCGGTGTGATAAAAGGGTCGGTATGAAAAACACCGACAGTATGATAATTTCCACCACCCTCCGAATAAAAAGCAGTCTATTGTTTTATAATATACCTCATCGTTTTAGACTAGGTTATACTAGCTATACCTCTACGAATAGTCAGATCTAGTGCAAGTAAAACCAGACTTATAACAGGAAATGTGAAATGTGAAATGCAGAGAAAAACTTATATCCTTAAGGCATCGAGTCTTTGCTGTGTTACATCAACCTATACCAATGATGATTTCAGAAGAGGATCGTTGCTGAACTATTAATCATGTTGGGTATTTATCTCACACAAACGCCTTATTTCTGAAAAATAAGATTTTAAAATTGATAGACTTGTTTGATTATAACTTAGGTATTTTTATGTATATATTTTCCTCAAAAGATCTTCCTGATCTTTTTTTTTTTTTACAGATGTTCATAAGAAACAATTCTGTCCACCACTATCCAACTCGCCAGAGTGACGCTTATCACCTTCCACGTACTCGAACAATTTTCGCTAAAAACACAATTTTGTATACAGGTCCAAAATATTGGAATGATCTCCCCACAGAAGTTAAAAGCCGTTTGTCATTATCATCCTTTAAGCGTAAACTCAGACAGCATGTACTGAATAGCTACAACACACAAGTGCACTAACATTCCTGTCATGGAATGATACAGTATACTACGAGTCTCAAAATTAGGGTCTGAATTATAGACTGTTAGCAAAGAGTTCCGGTCAGTCGTTCCACAAGAGCAGCAGTTTGCTCAGCAGTTGGCCACAGCAGTTTGCTTATAGTTTGGGTTTCTTGGACAATCTGACGAAGTCCAACAATCCAAGGAACCACTCATTCCAACACAGTTGTTGAATATATATAATATATATCACACTAGCAAGCGCAAGTTTGCAGTATGCACAGTTACACATCGCCGATATATGCTGTGTAACAGAATAAAGAACCCACATCACGTTAAACCGAGGATTTCTTTGTTCTTTATTGCAACAACGTGTCCATCTGAAGAGATTGCATACGAATCCATCACAGCTTCAACAACTTTTGTATATTGGATTCAGGATGCAACTTACACCATCGACGTTTATCGTGCTATAACAACTTACTCACCATCAAGAGGCTGTGATTCCAGAACCATACCATGGCTGATGTAGAGAAGTTAAAGTTGATCAGGAGAAACACCAAAGGGGGATTGACACGCACCTTAAACTCAATCGACAGGCTATTAAAGGACACCTTTGGTGAGGTCGACACCTTAAAGGGATACATAGCCAAGGCGGAAAGTCAATTCAAACAAGTTGAAAGTAAGCATGCGGAGCTGGTCGAAAATATAACAGATGAGGCGACATTCGAAGAAGAGGAGACCTGGATGGGAGAGTGTGAGAGTAGGTTTGTGGAGACCATCGTACGTGCGAGAAAGTCCATTGGGTCCGCAAGCTGCCGTGAGCCGCCTACCTCCCAGCCTGTGACGCCGTCAACTCCCCAAACTTCTACACCATCTGTTGTTCAAGATCCGGCACCGCAAGCCGAGACTGCGTCATGGCAACCCCGATCTACAAGTCCAGAACCGATTGCTCCCTTAGCTCCGCCCTTTCCGATGCATCGACATTCATCTTGCACACCTAAGATGCAGAAGATGAAATTTCCTACTTTCAACGGTGATATCAAGGACTACTAGCGTTTCCGTACCTTGTTTCAACATTGTGCTGCTGACCTCACAGAGATAGAGTGTTTTTACCAACTCACTCAAGCCATGATTAATGCTCGCGAACGAAACATGATAAAGGGCTGCATTAATGTGCAGAGGGCTTGGCAGGTACTTGATGAGAAGTACGGAGACCAAGACAGAGTTGTCGACAGTCTTCTTCGTGACTTGGAAAACCTGAAGCCGTACGAAATCAAGGGCAAGATTAGTCTAAGTGCCATGACTGGGTTTGTTCAAACCTTGCAGGTATTTGAGATGCAGGCAGAATCAATCGGCCTCTCTGGGGAGCTGAATAGTAAAATCATGCTAAGTCAGATCAAGCAAAAGATGCCTGAGGGACATCGCATCGCCTACTACAGAGATGTCAGAGACGAGCATATCAGTGACTCCCTTGGAGGCTTGGTCAAATGGCTACATAGACAGCTCCTACTCCAAGAGAAGGCGAAGTCACCATTCCCAGAGAAGACGAGTACCTGTGAGATGAGTCAAAACAGAGGAAGCAAGTCTTCAAATGCAGCAGCGTGGAATCCACCTAAGCAGATCCAATCTAAAGAGGGGAAGCGTTCCGGGGTTCCCAAGTGTCCTCTTCATGTCAACTCGAATACGCACTTCCTGAAAATGTGCATCAAGTTCAGGAACCTCAGTCTAAAGGAAAAGTATGGCGTCATGAAAAAGAATGACATCTGCAGCAGATGTGGTCATGACAACTGTCCTGCAGGGAAATCCCCATACGACCACAAGCTATGTCAGTTTGCGTCGCCATGCAAGGTTCAGAGTTGTGGAGATGATTCCCACTTCTCTGCTATCTGCCCTGTCGTATATGGAGGGAGAGATCAAGGCTCGTCATTTCCACAGGATCGCAATGTGCCACCAGCACATCCACACACAACTTCAGCGAGTGTGAAGACTGTCGCGAACAAGGACGCAGGCGCACTACAGAGCGTCCTTCCCACTGTGATGGGATATCTGCGACACGGAAATAACCGTCAGCTGGTGCGGATTCTCTTAGACGGTGGAAGTCAGGCTGCCCTGGTAAGAGAGGGCATCTTCTCCAAGACCGAGAAAGATATCTATCAGGATCACGATCTGAGTCTGGTTGGCGGTACCAGGATCAGACGAAAGCTTCGACTATTAGATTGTTTCATCGAAGACATCGGGGGAAACTTGTCGTACCCAGTTTCCGTCACAGAAATAGACAAGCCTTGTGGAGAAGCCCCTGTCGTGCAAGCAGAAGACCTCCAGCAGTATCACCATCTACGGGAAGTGGATATTCACGCCGCCTCGTCTGAAACTGTCGACATGTTGCTTGGCGTTGACAACACGCACTTGATGGTATGGGAGGAGTACATCCTTGGGGAAAAACCTGACGAGCCAGTGGCGGCGAGATGCCCTTTGGGATGGTTTATCCAAGGAGGACGTTCAGGAGGCCCTACAGCTCTGCTTAACTACGTCAACGTGTCGGCAATCGGTCCCCTAGAGGAGTTCCTCGGCCTGGAAACAGCAGCCTTGCAACCGAGAAGATGTAAGTGCTCAACAGAGATCTTGAACAGAGGAGCAACCGAAACCATGGAGCAAAGTGTTTCTCAGCGTCAGGACGGCTCGTATGAAGTCAGATTGCCGTGGAAGAAGTCTCCTGACAGTTTGCCAGACAACTACGACTACGCCGTTAAGAGGTTGCATGGCTTAGAGAGACAGTTCAGAGACAGGCCTGAAGAGTGGGACGTGTACTGCAAGCAGATGAGGGACTTGCAACACAGAGGTGTCTCACGTCGTGTCAGTGACGCAGAAATTCGACAAGACAGAGAAGCTGGGAGAAAAATGTGGTTCTTGCCACATTTTGCGGTAAAGAAAGATTCAACAACTACCCCAGTCAGGATCGTCTACGACGCAAAGGCAAGATTCCAAGGTCATTCTTTGAACGAGTACCTCGTGAAGGGTGAAGACCTGAATGCTGATCTGTTCAACGTGGCTCAGCGTTTCAGAGAGAACGAAGTAGGCGTCATCGCTGATATCAGAAAAATGTTTCAGGTAATCAAGATCCGCCCGGAAGATACAAGGTTCCATCGGTACGTCTTTCGAGAAAACCCGAACCAACCCATTCAAGTCTATGAACTCACTACTGTGACATTCGGAGACAGGCCTTCTCCAACGGCAGCAATTGTCACACTCAGGCACGTCATAGATCGACACGCACCCGATGATGAGCAACTGAAGAAAGTCGTCACCGATCAATTCTACATGGACGACCTGAGTGAATCTGTCACCAATGTCAAGGAAGCCGTCAATCTGAAAGCCAAGCTTGTAGAAACGCTTGCTAAGGGCAAGTTTGACATTCGCAAGTGGCAGTCGAACGCACAGGAAGTGTGTGACTCTGAGGAGGACACTCAGACCGCATCTGTGTTAGGAACAAAATGGAACCTTTCGACTGACACACTTAGTGTGAAAAAAGTCAAGCCAATGGAAGATGTTGTCCTAACCAAACGCAAGTTGTTGGCTCACACCGCATCATACTATGATGTGTTTGGTATGCTTTCTGGAATGTTGATCCGGCCGAAGATTCTACTCCAGCAACTGTGGCAGTTAAATGTCGACTGGGACACACCACTCAACGACAGACCTGAGCTCTGTCGAATCGTCAGTGAGATCAAGGTGGATTTGGAAGCAGCATCTACCATAGAGATCCCATGATGTCTCATTCCTGAGACATTGCGAGGGAAAAGGCCATTGCCAGAGGTTTCTCTACACGGAGCCAGTGATGCATCTGAAGATGCCATGGGCATTGGCGTCTGGTTGAGGTGGTCAGAGACTGAACAAACGGAAGTACAGTTGTCCTTCGTCGCTGCAAGAGCCCGACTCACTCCACTCAAACAAACAAGCATGCCAAGGAAGGAGCTTCAGGCCATTCTCCTCCTGTCAAGACTGATGGTTGCCCTGAAAGATGCGCTTCGTTTCAACATCTCCTATTCGAAGATGTGGACGGATAGTTTGACTGTAGTAAGGTGGCTGCGGGGACAGTCCAAGTCCTTTCGCTCGTTTGTCGCATACAGAGTGGGCGAAATCACCTCAGAGTTCGACCCTCACCAGGACATTGCCTACGTGCCGACTGATCAGAATGTCATTGACGTCGTCTCTAGAGGCACCACCGCGGAAGGAATGCTTGAGGTCATCAAGGGACCAACTTACCTGAAGCAACCACCTGAGTCCTGGCCAAAGACACCGCAGAACATCCTGGACGACACTTCGGATCCAGAGAGGAAGAAATTCCATGTACGAAATGCGAAGACACTAGCGCTGAAAGTCAATGCAGTGGCTCACACTACCGCAATCGTTGATCCCACCAGCTTCTCGAATTGGCAAAGGCTGAAGATGGTCACAGCTCGAGTGTTATCTGTGAAAGATGTTCCAAAGAAAGAGTCGTTCAAGAAGCTTACTCAGCAGATTTCGCAGTGGCCGTCTGCCAAACTCCTGAAGGAGGCCGAGTTGTACTGGATACGTCAAGCGCAGAAGGACATCAACTTTCAAGATGCCAACATAATGCGCCTCGATCCGTTCTTCGACGAAGAAGAAAAAGTGTATCGCGTTGGAGGTCGCATTCGCCATGCTCCGGTATCATACGACATTCGTCATCCCTATCTCCTCCCAAGGGAAAGCCACATCAGTCTACTGATTGTCAGAGATGGACACTCCCTTGCTCTCCATGGAGGACAACTCAGGACTGCGGCAGAAGTGAGGAGAAGGTATTGGGTTGTCGGTGACACAAGGCTCTCCAAACGCGTGGTGAAGGAATGCATCGTGTGCCGCAGGCATAGAGGAAGACCAGTCAAACAGAAAATGGCGGACCTCCCAGAGTGTCGTGTGAAGCCCTTCTCGCCGCCATTTCAGACAACGCTCGTGGATTATCTCGGGCCGATAAACGTGAAGGTCAGCCGCAACATTACTGCCAAGGGTTACTGTGCTGTGTTCACATGTGCGGCTACCAGGGCTGTTCATCTCACTTGTGTCCAAGACCTTTCGACACAAGCTTTCCTGCAAGCCCTGGATCGCTTCATCAGCATCAGGGGTGCACCGGCCACCATCATCAGTGATAACGGGACCTGCTTCCGTGGTGCTTACAACACGATCAACACGCTCAATCTACGACTGGACCAGACAGAACTGAGGGAACACTGTAGTAGCTTCAAGGTGCAGTGGAAATTTGGGCCTCCTGGTGGACCCCACCATCAGGGCGCTGTCGAACGCATGGTGCAAGAAGTCAAGAAAGCCATGAAGCATCTTGTGAAAGCCGATCGTTTGCCTTTCCCTGAATGGGAAACAGTCTTCTGCCAGATTTCGGGGTTAATCAACAGTCGACCGATTACAGCTGTGTCATCTTCACCACTTGATCATCCCCCTCTTGCTCCGAATCATTTCCTCATCGGGAGAGGAGATCTTCCGAGCCCAGATGTTCCCTGTGCGCAGTACAATGGAGACTTCAAGAAGCGGAGAGAGCTGTGCAACGCAATGGTCGACAAGTTCTGGAAGCGTTGGATGGACTGCATACAGAAGCTCTCACCGCGCTCGAAAAACCAACGTGCAGCAGAGAACCTACAAGCGGGTGACGTTGTGCTCGTCATCGGAGAAGACAAGAGGCGCGGCACTTGGCGAATGGCTGAAATCGTGCAGACCTTCCCTGGTGACGATGAGCTGGTTCGCGTCGTCGAGCTTCGATACGCGGACAAGTCAGTCGCAAAGAGACCTGTCACCAAACTGATTCTTCTCATGAAGAGAACCGAGAGAGTGGACATTTAAAGTGTGACTGAAGGACTGAGTAAATAATCGCGTTCATCTGAAGAAAGGATTCAGTGTAGCCTTTGTTTGGTTTTCCTCGTTTGATCAGAACATTTTGGGCTACTGAGTTCTTGAATTTGGTTATTAACTCGAATAAGCGATTTCTTGCCTTAATGGAGACGGTGAAACTTAATTTTACTCTGTTTGGACATTAGAAAGCATTTTATTTGAGTGTTCATTTGTCAACTGGTTTGAATTTCACTTTAGATCTATTTAGGTCTCGACCTTAGAGCAGTTATCTGTTCGTTGTTGTGTAAATAATCGCATTATTGTACACGTTTTGAGTGTTTATAAAGTGACTTCCGTCACGTTCAAGGGGGCAGGATGTCATGGAATGATACAGTATACTACGAGTCTCAAAATTAGGGTCTGAATTATAGACTGTTAGCAAAGAGTTCCGGTCAGTCGTTCCACAAGAGCAGCAGTTTGCTCAGCAGTTGGCCACAGCAGTTTGCTTATAGTTTGGGTTTCTTGGACAATCTGACGAAGTCCAACAATCCAAGGAACCACTCATTCCAACACAGTTGTTGAATATATATAATATATATCACACTAGCAAGCGCAAGTTTGCAGTATGCACAGTTACACATCGCCGATATATGCTGTGTAACAGAATAAAGAACCCACATCACGTTAAACCGAGGATTTCTTTGTTCTTTATTGCAACAACGTGTCCATCTGAAGAGATTGCATACGAATCCATCACAATTCCTTTTTATTATGCTCATGGCTGTTCTGTTATACTACTCGGTTGTTGCCATGTGAACAGACTCATGCATATATACATTTAGTTACATGCTCTCTCAAATTCCTGCCCATCGGTGTTTTCCTTCCACTTCTAGTAAGACCTTCGGTCGTGTCGCATTGCGTCCATAGTTTCCCCTTCTTTCTTTCTTTCCTTTCTTTTTTTCATGCGGCATTGCAGCTGGCTGGTATATCACATATAGGAATTGCAATTGTTCATGTTTTCCATTTTTCGAATCTTCCCCCGTGTCTACGGAAGCCGGAATGTTTAAACCCTTAAATTTTGTCGTATTCACAATATCACTCCCATGTCAAAATTGCTATTAGAGCAACTGCTATAGTGTGCAGCATGTGGTTACTTGTTCTCATTTTATCACACACATACTATGTGAGAAGAATCTTCTGTACCCCCGAATATTAAGTCATTCTCTTTTGTTTATCCTTACTTTTGGTCTTTAATTTTTCCCGTGCTCCTCATCCTGTACCCCACACTAGGCTTTTGTTGGGACCTTCACTCAATAAGGTTTGCTTTTTAGTAGGTTCCATCGTATTTCTCTTTGCATCCTTTACTTTGATTGAAAATGACACATCGACCGCTATGTATTATGCTTGTATTCCTATTTCTTTATGTATGTATCCAAGCTGGACATTCTGTATTATCATATTTTGTTATATCATGTATTCTTCATCGCGAAATACGAAAATAAAATTGAAATTGAAAAATTGAAAATTGTGATTTTGCCATTCTTATACATAAGCCTATACAGAACAGAGGTAAATGATGGTATTCGAAAACATCTTCCCAGCAAAAATGACCTCTATATACTGTATTACTCTTTGCCAAAACATGTACAAATTTCAAAATTCACGTCTTACTGTAAAGCCTATTTTGATGGAATTCCACACATTATCCGACTTAACTCTACTAAAATCTCAATGTCGATGTGACCATAGTGTTGAATTGGCTTTAAATACAGCAGGATGATAAAAAGTGAGATTTGCTGCTATGCGATCTGCTACATAATTAAGAGAGAGATTAATGTAACTAGTAACTAGTAACTAGTAACTTAACTAGTATAACTGTAGGACGACAGGCTTTCATGTGGACTATTTCCGTTAGTGGACTCGATAAACAAAACCGTGATTAGCAGTATAAATGAGGTACATGTACTTTATTCATAAGTGAAATGACAGCTAAATAGGTGATACAAGACACGTTAGCTACTCAACAGAGAGATGCCTCTGAGGGCGTTTGGGTACTGGCACAATATCGTCATACTGACCTTCTGTTTATTTCGTTTATTTCTTGTCCAAAGGTAATATCTATGTGTGTGAACTCTGTGCACATTTGACTCATCGGATCACAAAGGGATAACATGTTCAGCAGGTTGCACACATGTCTTAAACTAGAATGCTACTACGCAAATTACACTAAAATGCATCCATTATAAAGCAGATATCCGCTGTTTTTTCAGCAAAAATTAAATCATAACTTTGGGTAAACTGCAATAGAGAGACTTATTGGTGACTATGGCACATACGTCAAAATAGACTTGAAAGCCTAAATATATGAAGAGTTTGTTTGCAAAAACCGATAAGTCCATATCAATTTGTCAAATGGAGATATTTGCAATTAAAGGTCAAGAAAAATAAAGAGAATAATAAGAAAATTTTTGCTTCTTTTGACCATAACTTCAAAAATATACCTTTATATGTAGCGAACAATATATCATTTAAAAGGTATTATTTTGTACCTTATGACAGAGACCGTACTTCAAAATCTTCAAAAATGGACTTATCGGTTTTTGCAAACAAACTCTTCATATTTATGGACAATAACAAGTGACCCAAGGGTAAGGTAGGATCTACACTTTGGATGCCGATACTCACGCTTGCAGGATTGATGCGCGTTTGTTTGATTATATCAAACAGGTCCCTCCTGCCAAATTTATTCAAAATTTCAAAATAGCAGGGAATGCAACGTAGATGTTAGCATTTTTTGGCATGTTAGGAGAAAATAAGCATAGCAGGAAGAAAAGAAAGACAGAAAATTAATATGAAAGGCGTGGAGAGACGGAATACAAGGGAGAAAGACAGACTCGAGATGAGTGAAGGAAGTTCTTTGCAATTAGTCGTAAATGGAAGTAAAATTGTAATTTATCCTGTTGTCTTTCCTTAGACCTCCAGTTTTTCAGTTCGCACCAAAATAGGGCAAAATCAATTAATTATTAAGGTTCTCAATTGCAAATATACATATGCAATTTTTGTGTAGATCCTCTATTACAATATCATTACTTGTTCACTGTTAGTATCAATGAAAGTACGTCATTACCTGTCATGTGTCCAGAAAAGGACCTTGGGTATGATATGCTGTTCCTGTTTCTGTGTTTTTTGTTACTGAAAAATGACATGATAATATACATGCCATAAGTGTATTTATTTATTTCTTCATTCATTTATTTATTTATACCACAGAGGGCAGCATATCATTCCTGAGATCACGGCTAACTGAGATTTCTCCAAGGCTCAAAGAGAAGAGTACACTATCTAAGATCAAGATTTTGCCGCTGGATATACTTTAGCACTTCTTTATTTATCTATTTTGTGTATTTATTGCAAATCTTTATACAGAGTGGCCTGATTAGCATAAAATATAGAAACAGCATAAAATGGACAAACAAATTTCAAAACGATATAAAGTAGACACACACATCAAGTATTCAAAATAAAATAATATTATACAATCATGCAGATTTAAAATAAACCAGCTGCCTGTCTTCCTCAGGGCTCTCTTTTCGCTTAAATACTACATATGCTAATAATTTATGTCTCAAATATGCTATGTTGAATCATTTTCCTAATTTGGATCTATCCTACCGAAAGGAAAAAGTATGTATTTATTAAATCCTCCTTGGAAGGGAGTAGAAGTGTTGTTTTTTTTTTCCTGCTGTCTGCACAGTCCCTTTATGTTTTCAAGTGGAAGTAGCGCCAAATTATTACCTTTGCCTCAAAAGAGTGTACCACACAGTAAACCTACCTAACAGCGAAGGAACTGAAAAGCATCACCTTATATATTGAATGTACGTGTGATGTAAGGATGGTCTTTAAGGAAGACTTTAAAATTATTGATTACCAAGTTGCGCACAGGACAGGCAGTTCTATAATATTACAAGTCCCTTTTACAACTAGTAGTGTTGAAAGACCACAATACTGTTTTGAAAACAGATTGTGTTTCATGATTTTGAAAGGTACAGTGAACATTGTGTTCTGGCAGGCTTCGATTGATAAAGCAACCTCTCTATCTTGTGGTACATAGGCTCATACACATGTTTATCCCACATTAACACTTCCGTGTTTGGACATAGCCGTATACTTGCCACGACGGCATGATTTTCAGCAATATTTTCTCCTTCCCATTTGCCAAATCCATGAATAATATGGTAGGCATCCACTAAAGGCATTAACTCTCACCACACAAGGAATATTTTTCATGAACATATAGATCTTATTGGGTGACAGTACGGGTCAGGGCCACATACCTGACTTGTCTTTAACTTGTGATGCAATATTTTCCCTAAATAGTGAAGGCAGTATGGCAATATCAACGTATTCTGAGGGTCAACCAACATAATAATTATCTAAAAATCGACAGATTTAGTTCGCTTCCTTTCAAGAGTTTCACACAATTTGTCAGCGTCTAAAGATGCAAATTATATAAGCCACTGAGTGTCTTAAGTAATGATTTTATCCATATTCATCAACAGTAAGGGCAAAGACATTGAACTTCTTAAGTCACCACCCAGATATGCAGCAAAAAGTCATGCCCAGTTCCTTACTAAATCTTATGTGCAGGCGAATTAGACTTGAGGAACTGCTTGTTCATATATACTTCATGAGGATCTTCAGTATTAATACGACAGGGCGTTCCGGATAAAGACAAACTGAAATTATAGTAGTCTGCCATATTACTCGTATGTGTATATTATAGTACTAAAGGGAAAATAGCCAGACATTATGTATGTATATATATATATATATATATATATATATATATATATATATATATAATGATTATGTAAAGTAATTAGCAGACCAGGTGTTGTCAATCAATACTATTAGTCATTAGTAGGAGCACACACACACACACACACACACACACACACACACACACACAAATCCCAAGGAAACTTATCATGCTGTACAAAACATTTCATTTTCATTTCATTTCATTTATTGTTTCTGTATGGTACAAATAATCAACTATGATCACTTCAGAAATATACTCATGGTTTATAATAACTCATGGCTGATTTTGCACGTGAAAAGTAAGGAAATCATTGTGACAGAGAACGGAGACACAATAAAAGAAGAAAAACAGTCAAGGTGCCATACAGGAGGACCCCCAGTACGCCAAGCTTAATATTGGGGCCTCATGTACATATTTTCAGGCACCTTGTCCCTTGCCAAGTGCTTTACAGACTGAGAGAATAATATCATGCTCTTGGTGTACAGCATGATAAGTTTCCGGAGGAATTTTTCTGTTCCCCTGCCATTGACATACAATCAACTGTAATGCGTATCCTTTCTAAAGAGGTCGACCTTTCGAAACTGGACCTTCCTGGAGAAACCGCTGGGTGCGCATGCGCAAGGAATGTAATAACAACTGCTGCTCTAATCAATAATTAGTCGCAGGCTTTTCATTTCGAGAGAAAGCTGTTTCGGGGAAAGTACCATCCCTATCAAATGTGTAGGTTATCCTCAACACATACCGTCAACTTTTTTTAAACATCGACCAAACGGGAGTGCACAAATTTATAATTTATACTTTTTTTGCTACTTAATGGCATTCAGATATTACGTGGGGTGCGACAAGTTTTACTCGAAGAATTGCCTTCCTCAAGTTTTGTGGTAGCGCGTTTTGTTATGACGCTTCGATATACTATGATCGAAATATGTCTCCGTGTCACGAGTATGTTGTTGTTCATGTCCACTTTCAACTTGGGAAGAGTAACTCCGCTGCCAAGCTGCGTAGATCGCACATGTTCTGCAAGTAAGTTTTTTTTTTTTCATTCCATTACAGAATAACTTGTTGTTACATACATAATTGTCACTGATATTATGCTCTATCGTACTGTTTATTTCACGCATTCTCAAATGGAACTTTGCTAGATTCTTTTAAAATCACGTCACACAAAGATGTTTGCCCATTGTTTTTACAAGTTGCTATTGACATTATGTATTTATATCAGGAGATGGTACCCAAATGGAATAGGCTTTACTCTAATTTTTATTTTTTTATGGTTACCAATAGAGTAAAACAAGGTGGGGTTCTATGTCATCTCATGTATTTTGACTGCAAAATATATGGATGGGCTCCGTCACCATTATTGAAGGCACTTGGTAAAGGATGTTTACATGAGCCATATGTTTCGTGGTTCTTTTTCATATGCTGACGATTAATTTTGATCATTTTATCCCCAAGTAATTCTGTTCTGAAGGAAATGTTTATCATTTGTCAAAATTATTATTTCATTATTTGAATTAAAATCTAACAGGGATGAAAGTCAGCTTATATCTAAATGTGATAGATTAAAGAGTTGTATATTTGAGGATAACAATTAATGGAGAATACGACAAAGTTGTGGACGAAATAAGTTACTTATCACATTAGTAATAATGGCATGCGTGCTGATCTGTTCAAAAACTACTGGTGTTTTTAACCGTTAATATAATATTTTAATGTGTAATGCTAAAAAAGCAAGGTATACAAAGTATGACGTACATAACGCCCTTTTTTTTTTTTTAAAAAATGCCATAGCTTTTACGGTTCTCAGTTATGTCCTTATTTAACTTTTCAATAGATGCGTCATTTAGACATTGGAGAATTGCAATTCGTGGGATATAGGGCGTGGAAATTTCCATGAAAGACACAATCCTTGCCGTATCTCAATACTAAGATGATGAGTCCTGAAATAGGATTTCATAAAAGGTGTTTGTGTTTGACAACAAAATCTTTAAACATAAGGAAGGTGAAATGAAATTGCACCCACATAGGTATGAAATAATTACTTGGTATGCAGAAAAAAACAAATGTAGTCAGATGAATGGAACCAAAATAAATAAATATATATATATATATATATATATATATATATATATATATATATATATATAAGAGATATAAACACACACGTGCAAAGGCAAATGAAAAGAGAAACACAGTCATAATAGAAACACGCAAACGTGACGACGTAGCAAAAAGTAGGAATTACAGTAAAATACTGTTAATATGTCACGACCATGCCGATATCTGGGACTTTCTTACATAAATGTTTTCGAGATATCTTGGATGTTTAGATGAATTCTGTCAGCCTTTCGGAAAGGAAGCGTGCAAGTACTTCAAGAAATTTGAGTAAGACAATAACACCAAAATTAATGCATTAATAGATTATATAGTCCGGGAGCCAGCGGGGGTCAGCCTAGCTGAAAAGGTTACCAATTTTTATGTGTATAGCAATTTAGTACATATGCCCCTGAGTATGGAAATGCACGTCTGGCTGGTCATCGGTGGTGGGTGTGGCCAGGGGGGCCACAAAAAGGACCCCCCAAAATTAGGCTAGCCTAGCTGGAAAAGTAACCCCAGGAAAACAACTGGAACTTGTTCGTTACACTTACAGGATAAACGAATGACCATTGCCAGACGTTTTAAGTGGTGGGGGGTAGCCGCCAGACACCCTTAAAGACCCAACTCCAGCTAAGCTAGCCTAGCTGAAAAAGTAACCCCATGAAAACCACTGGAACTTGTTCGTTACACTTCCAGGATAAATGAATGACCATTGCCAGACGTTTTAAGTGGTGGGGGGTAGCCGCCAGACCCCTCAAAGACCCAACTTTTTCCAGCTAGGCTAGCCTAGCTGAAAAAGTAACCCAATGAAACCCACTGGAACTTGTTCGTTACACTTCCAGGATAAATGCATGACCATTGCCAGACGTTTTAAGTGGTGGGGGGGTAGCCGCCAGACGCCCTTAAAGACCCAACTTTTTCCAGCTAGGCTAGCCTAGCTGAAAAAGTAACCTAATGAAACCCACTGGAACTTGTTCATTACACTTACAGGATAAATGCATGACCATTGCCAGACGTTTTAAGTGGTGGGGGGTAGCCGCCAGACGCCCTTAAAGACCCAACTTTTTCCAGCTAGGCTAGCCTAGCTGAAAAAGTAACTAGTGAAACCCACTGGAACTTGTTAGTTACACTTACAGCTAAGATATATGCATGACCGTTGCCAGACGTTTTAAGTGAGGGTGGGGGGGGGGGGGGTAGCCGCCAGACGCCCTCAAAGACCCAATTTTACCAGCTAGACTAGCCTAGCTGGAAAAATAACTTCCTGAAACCCACTGGAACTTATTCTTTTGATACACTCAAAGGATAATTGAATGATTGTTGCCAGACAATTTAAGTGGTGGGGGTAGCCGCCAGACGCCCCAAAGACCCAACTCTTATCAGCTAGGCTAGCCTAGCTGAAAATTAAAGTAACCCTATGAAACCCACTGGAACTTGTTCGTTACACTTACAGGATAAATGCATGACCGTTGCCATACGCTTTAAGTGGTGGGGCGTAGCCCCCAGACGCTCTCTAAGACCCAATTTTACCAGCTATAGGCTAGCCTAGCTATAAAAGTAACCTCCGGAAACAACTCCCTGTATAGATTTGTGGAATTCATTCTGGTTCTTGAGCAGAGAAACACTTTGAAAAACCTTAAACAAATTACACTGAACAAGGATGATGACATAGAATGTTCACATATTTCAGAAATGATAGCAGTGTAATTCCATAACAATACCGCTTGCTTGCGAGTTCACCTGTCTATAATCTATGCATGCCTTATTCTTTTGTTCTGCTTCCTTGAGCCCCAACTCATGCGTTCTTATGGTGACTCTGCCATGTCATCATCCTTGTTCATTGCAATTTGTTCTATTTTTGCAAATATTCTTATTCTTCATCCCAATTATCACAAATTCTGGAACTCTGTCCTCAGTATAACTAATTCATAGTTGGTACAAATGTAAGAATCTGAAAATCACCCGGAGGTCTCCTTTAATGGGGGAGTTTCTTGAGCGCACAGGGAAACATGCTTTGAAATATCAATAGGGCAAGTGTTGAGACGAAATACTGTAGAAATATGAAAATACACAGTGCTGTGGTTTTGGTAGAAGAAATAGGGTATCTGTATTTGTCCTCAGTGAGAACCAAAAAAACTTATTTGGAAAGAATAATAGACAGCAAAAAAGAATTGCCCAATCAAACATGTCGGGATTTTTCTCAAACATGTTCTCATTTTATATGCAGAGTAAAACAAAAACAAAAAACAAAAAAACAGGGACGGGTACAGTATCCGGATGGAAATTGGTGGGATGGGCGTAAACCCGCGGGTATTATAACCTGCTGACGTGAAAAAAAGACAAAAACTACTTTCTTTCTCTGCCTTGGGGAGAAATATTCATCAATTCCATTTTGGAAATGTTGAAAATCACACAACTTTTGATGAAATCGTGTCCTACAGTATCTCTTCTTATATGAAGGCTTTTTTTATAATTAAGTTTCTTTCCTCTATGACCATGATAAAACAAACCCCTGATGATTAAAACAAAAGACAATCAAAACTTGGCAAATGAACTCTTTGGACATTAGCAAAAGGGAATACATTAACAGTTTTTGCAAACGCTTGATACAATTGTCTAATACTCCATGAAGCTCATAAAAATACAATTCTACTGCAACAAGAAATCCATTCAGTAAGACTCGTACTCAGTGTACATAGCTTAAAATGCCAACTTTTAAAAGATAATGCCCCAGCTTTTAAATTTACCTTTAAAATGGGAAGTAAAGCTCAACACCTTTGGCCTATGACTTTTTAGGTATACCGTATCATCTTACGGTTGAGGAGATGGGTAAAGAAAAATTAATAACGAAATAAAACTTCTAGGAACACGCTTCACATTACTTCACCGTTTTCTTATCTTAAGAAAGAAACGAAATATGAAAATTGTTCAAGAGTGTTTTTGAACATAGTACATTGCAAAAGCAGAAAAATTCTGTGTTTTTAAGAAACATAAGTCATAACAACAAGGCATTCATGTCATATCTAGTATTGCATGTTTTGGTTTGGAAGGTTTTGGATGCTAATATTTCAAAACAAGTTTATGCTCCGGCACTTAGATGAACTTAAATGTAAAGTAATGATCAACCTCTCTTGCCAATAAACTCAACATTTGCTGTTCTTCAGTAAAATATATGTCTGAAACATATGAGAAACATGTCTAAGAATTTGTCACGTTCATATGAATAAGCTCACAGCAACAACAAAAATATTATGTTATCTATAAACTAACACTGCATGTACTTAGTTTTGAGGGATTAAGATGCAAAATGTTATGACAAAAGCCCCTACGTGGCTACCAACATTTAAACATCCTTCAACTTCTTTATCATATGAGCTCATGTGTGTCATCTTCTTGTTGAGAAGACGAAGATGAGTAATGATAAGATAACCAAACTATCAACTTTCCTTGACATGCTTTACATGAAATCATTATTGTCTCCTCTTAACGAAATTGAAAAACCAGAACATCTGACATTGTTCAAAATCGCAAAGGAAACTTAGTGTTTGTAACCACTATGACACGTGTCTACAGATCTGTCACGCTCATAAGAAACGTAACTCACAGGAATATAATTTTATACAGTAAGTACTTGGTTTGGAGGACATTTAGATGCCAACTTTTCAAGAATAATGCTCCAGCACTGACATTAACTGATGAAAAAAAAAGGAATGCTCAGCTTCTTTATCCAATTATCTCATAGGTAATTCCTTGTAGTTGAAAAAAAAAAACGAGTACACATAAAAATATAGACTTCCCGTAACATGTATCACAGGTCATGATCTCCACATTTGCTCCTCTTAACAAGAAATAGATATATATCTAAATTTGTTTTAAATGACCTTTTAACAATATAAGGAAAAACATGTGTCTGCAAAGGCTTGACACGTGTCTAATACTCGGTCACGCTCATATTAAACGTAGCTCACAGGAACAAGGAATTCATGTGTGTATAAAATAATACTGCAAGTACTTGGTTAGCTAGGGATTAAAATGCTAATGTTTTAAAGCAAATGCTACAGTAATTAAATGTTCAACTTCTTTTGATATAGCCAATGAGCTCATGGACGTACTATAGGAATTAGTATTATACCTTGTAGCTGAAAAGACGGTGACGAGTAAAGATAAGATAGCAAAATAGAGACTTCCAGCTCATAACATGCTTTGTACACACTAAGGAAAAAAAAGGTTCACTTTTGCACAATTTAAGGGTGCAAAGTGATGTCGCACTGGCGGCTTCCAATTGGTTTTATTTCGCACCCTCAAGAAATGGGTGCAAAAGTTGCACCCTGCGCAAGGGTATAATCTTGCACCGTGTGGGTGCACCATTGCACTTCCAGAGAGGGTGCAAAGTTTAACCCTTTATTGAGGGTGCGAAAATGTTCCCTTGGGTGCATCTTTCCACCCACACTAAGTGGTGCTAGATTGCACCTCTTCTTGAGGGTGCATCTTTCCACCCACACTAAGTGGTGCTAAGTTGCACCTTTCTTGAGGGTGCGATCTTGCACCCTTTACCTCTCGGCGCACCTTTGCACCCCGTGTAGCCTTTACATCTTGGTGCAACTTTACACCCTTGGCGTGAGGGTGCAAAGAAACACCTAAAGTTCCAAGATTGGGCCTTGTTTTGTGGGTGCAGTCTTGGAACTTTGGGTGCTGCTTTGTACCCGCAAGAAAGGGTGAAAGTTACACCCCCGGGAACGACTTTGCCCCCTTGGAAAAGGCGCAACCTCGCACCGAAGGATGCAAGAATTGGTATGATGTTGCACCTATGTGGTGCTTATTTGCTCCATGACTGCTGCAAAATTGCTCCTTTAAAGGAGCAAGTGAGTGTCACTGCCTGCTCCTTTATAGGGGCAATATTGCCCATCATCTCAAGGTGCAACTTAGCATCACATAATCAGGTACGATTAAGTCACTTAACTACTCTAAACCTTGAATAGTGCGAACTGATCTAAGCCTATATTTGCTCAGTATATAACTTATGTTGTTGTTGCACTCTGCAAAGTAAATAGGATTAGTGTAACTTGGATCTTGTGAATCATGAAATGTGTGTGCGTGTGGAATTTGTGAGTCGTGAAAATGTTAATGTAAAAGTTAACTTAGTTGTGTTTGAATAATATACTGAAACCAAAAAAATTACCCAATTACCTTTTCAATAAGGTGAGCACTAGAATCACTATCTATCAAACAAACCCTCTCGGCAAGAGTATACATCTGCATGAAGGGAGAGATGAAAATATGATATGCAGTTGTCTGGATACGTTTTATTCAAAACGTTCTTGAATGCGCACTTATTCACATAATCCATAAGAATAAGATATGCTTCTTACCAGTATTCAAAACCTCTAAAACAAGAGCATGCTTCTTACATTTCTAAAGTATACACCATATCTTAAAAACAAAATGTAAGAGGATTTAAGAAGCTGTTTGTATGCATTCAAACGAATCCATATTTCTATCTAAAATCTAAAACGTATCTTGTAAAATGGGAATTTGTTTTATAATGACGATGCCAATTGTCTTAAAGTCCTTATCACTACATGTCTTGGAGTTCACGCTTATTGAAAACATGAGATTCTTGGCATGTAGATTACAAGTATGGTTTAAAGAGTTAACTGAGATACGCATACGGTATACGGGCATTTTGATGAAAACATTTAAATACAAGGTACTGTAAATAATATGAAAATCAAACTTGATACCAGCCCTTATCGGCAACCAATAGAGACTATGTAGGATTGCAGTTATGTGTTCAGATAATATTTATTATTGTTTTGGGTGATACACGCATTCCGACTGATTTGGGATCAATTCGAGTCACTCGAGCTGAGATTCCGGAACTGCAATGAGCAAACCATCATTATGAATAACAAAGTGACTGAGAATAATGCATATACCAGTTTCTGTTTCGTTGTTCTACACAGAAAGTTGTTTCGTTTTCCAATCCTATGCAGGCACACAGAGATTTACAGAACTCAATCATCTTTGGCTATAACGCCATGGTCGCGTTGAAAATGAATGCAGCTTATCTAACTTAACCTGTAGTTACTGAATACGGTACTACTGTATATTCAATTTATACATATTATTCGGATGATAGAACCTGTCAAAGAGTAAACTGCGGATATCATATACAATTGTCAAATTCACTTTCTGTTCTATACATAGTATCAATGGAATGTTATGAACCACTTCAGCATTACCAAATCATGAAGTATAAGAATATCATAACTATTTCCCTGAAACGGCTGCATTTGTATGAGCGGGAAGAGTTTGGCATCATACATAGCAAGTGTCGTGACTACAAAATTAAATACATGTATTATACAAGGTTTCAGGACACTTTGAATCATGCCCCCCCCCCCAAAAAAAAAAAACCCAACAACTAGTGAAATGTTGTGTACCCTACTTCCATTAACCTATGATCTTTGACCTTTGAATACATGGCCCGCATTTTTTCAACGAATAGGCATTTGGATGCAACGTTAAATAAAAGAAAAAAACGTTTTAGGAAAATACATTTAACCACTTCAGAAATAATTATGGAACAAATAGCAAAATATTGACACGTTCACTTCTTCCGTAATGACATGACAGAAAACTTTCCTCACTGAATCGTTCGGCCGTAATTCATGTGCAAGTCATGGATATATACTTAGTTCGATTAAAAGTATACATTGAGTCATTGCAAAAGTATCTAATGAAAAGTATGCTTCAGAACTACATCATTGTCATTTTTTCTATAACACTAATAATATAGAGTTATTGTTCCGCCATATTGCCTAACAGGTCGTTGTCCTACGACGTTTGTTCAGCAAATAAGGCACAGAATTTAATTTTGCACTTGTTGCCAAAGACTTATCAAATACAAATCAAATAACTTACCAAATATTCACCATCTAACAAGGCAAAGGTGAAGTGATGTCTCGTCCACGTATCGACTTTGTGATTACAGAGATTTTCAAATGGTATAGTTCATTGACTCTTTGACTGTTGACGTAGTCGGACTTCACCAATATTAACACTTGACAACAATCATTAGATGATCTGAGGAGTGAATTTGGTGGTCATATAGCTCAAAAGTGTGGAAGGTTATTGAAAGAACACCAGAATACTATGTCGACAGTGTTTACCAGGTGAGATACAAACTTAGAACAAGTTCCAGTGGGTTTCAGGAGGTTACTTTTCCAGCCTAGGCTAGTCTAGCTGGTAAAATTGGGTCTTTGAGGGCATCTGGCGGCTACCCCTGCACCACTTAAAACGTCTGGCAACGGCCATGCATATATCCTGTAAGTGTAAATAACAAGTTCCAGTGGGTTTCATTAGGTTATTTTTTTCAGCTAGGCTAGCCTAGCTGGAAAAATTTGGGTCTTTAAGGGCGTCTGGCGGCTACCCCCACCACTTAGAACGTCTGGCAATGGTCATGCATTTATCCTGCAAGTGTAACTAACAAGTTCCAGTGGGTCTTTCACTAGGTTACTTTTTCAGCTAGGCTAGCCTAGCTGGAAAGTGTTGGGTTTTTGAGGGTGTCTGGCGGCTACCCCCCACCACTTAAAACGTCTGGCAATGGTCATGCATTTATCCTGGAAGTGTAACGAACAAGTTCCAGTGGGTTTCATGGGGTTACTTTTTCAGCTAGGCTAGCCTAGCTGGAAAAAGTTGGGTCTTTGAGTGCGTCTGGCGGCTACCCCCCCCCCCCACCACTTAAAACGTCTGGCAATGGTCATTCATTTATCCTGGAAGTGTAACGAACAAGTTCCAGTGGTTTTCATGGGGTTACTTTTTCAGCTAGGCTAGCCTAGCTGGAGGTGGGTCTTTAAGGGTGTCTGGCGGCTACCCCCCACCACTTAAAACGTCTGGCAATGGTCATTCATTTATCCTGTGAGTGTAACGAACAAGTTCCAGTTGTTTTCATGGGGTTACTTTTCCAGCTAGGCTAGCCTAATTTTGGGGGGTCATTTTTTTGGCCCTCCTGGCCACACCCACCACCGATGACCAGCCAGACGTGCATTTCCATACTCAGGGGCATATGTACTAAATTGCTATATACATAAAAATTGGTAACCTTTTCAGCTAGGCTGACCCCCGCTGGCTCCCGGACTATATATACTAAACCTTGTGTTATTATACTTTTATTTTGTGATAGAAGTTGGAGTGAAAGTCACATTCTGCAATGCACGATGCCCCAAAGGTCTCGACTTTTGAAAAGAAGGCTCAGAGGATATGGTCTCAAGAGGAAAGATATTTCAGGGAAAAATTTTTGTTACCTGAAGTAGTAACGTTGTTTCTCTCTCGCACACATCAATGCGAGTTTGTTTTTTAGTGAGTTGTAGATAGGATTAGGAAATGAAATGGAAATGATGAAAAGAAAAGTTAATGAAGACATCTCCATCGATAATTACAGATGGTTTGTACATCGGTTGTTATCAAGAGGAATGCGTGCAGAACAATCACCAGTTCAGTTTCGGCAGGTCACTTATCATCGATAACTGCACGGCGTTTTGCCGAGAAAGCGGATATCGCTTTGCTGGAATCTCCAACGGGACGGAATGTACATGTGGATATGAATTCGAGTGTTTAGACCACAGTCATCGGCTAAATTTAACAGACAACTGTGGGATACCTTGCCCCGGTGATAACGAACAATGGTGCGGAGGATGGGGGAAGATATTGGCCTATATAGGTGAGTTTGGCTATTTAAACAAGTTTTGGTTATGTTGACAAAAGCAGGAAGGAACGTTCCCGCTAATCAGTCATTTTTATGTGTACTTTTGTTTTAATTATTAAAAGATAGTATTATTATAACGACAATTCATAAATCATGAAGTCTACAAGTCAGTTAAGTCACACCATGCCACTTAAGGGCAGTCTGGGTCTATATAGTTCAAACACGAGGGTAAGTTGTAACATAATCGTCTTCTCAATATCTGAACAAGAGTCGGCGTTACTAGCTGTACCACATCAAAGCATAATCTACAATCTCTGCTTGCGAAATGTGATCATGCCTTCCACATAATAAAGAAATGAGGTGTAAAAAGACAAAGAAACTGTTTTTACTTCTCTGATTAAAATTTTGAAATATTTGACATGGTTTTACTTCATTAAACCCATCCACCTCCAATTCAGGAGCCAACAAACAATCCTCCGTTGGAGCAGCGTTGGCATAGTAAAGTCGACACGGCCGCTATCGGTAAGCTGACGTTGGCTCATGCAGCGTTGAGCCAATATCTTTATGGTCGCCACTGATGGACGTTGGATACTGGTTCTTGTTGGCTATCCTGCGTTGGGCCAACATTGGCAGTGTTCAGCAAGGTCGTAATCGGTTGAACTTATAATGGAACAACTTTGGGTCATTGTCCTACTTTTGTCAGTGATTCACGGTGGATATTTTGTTGGCTATCAAACATTGAGCCAACGTTGGCAATCGTCTGCAATGTCGTAGTCGGTAAACTAACGTTGGCACAACGTTGGGCCATTGTCAGTGATTCACGGTGGATATTGGGTGGCTATCTTGCGTTGGGCCAACGTCGCCAATGGTTGGCAACGTCGTTGGTCGTAATCGGTGAACAAAACATTGGCTCAACGTTTGGTCATTGTCTTACTTTTGTCACTGATTCACGGTGGATATTGGGTGGTTATCCCACATTGGGCCAACATTGGCAATGGTCGACAACGTCGTAGTTGTGGTCGTCCGTTATACATCATACAGTGAGAGGGCCTTGACAAAAGGCTGTGTGTGGCACTGCTGTGTGGTATTGTCCTGTGGTAGTCCTTTGTAATATTATGTCAAGAAAAAACAAAAACATAAATGCCTTATGGTATTTTGCTGTGATACTCTCTATTGTATTTTCTGTGCTTTTGCTAAAGTGGTACTGTTGGGTGGTTTTGCTGTGTGGTAGTCCTGTGTGGTATCGTCCTATGGTAGTCCTGCGGTACATGTCCAAAAACAGAAAAAAAAAAAAAAACCAGGAATTTCATCTCTTTTTTTTTTTTTTTGTGGTACTTCCTATTGTATTTTGCGTGGTGCTGCAGTTCGGTATTGCAGCAGGAGTACCGCATGACATTTTTGTAATGTACAGTCATGTGGCAGGCCTACATCGATATCGATCCTTGTTTTTGTTTTTGTTTTTGGTTTTTTTTTTTTTTTTTTTTTTTTTGTCCATTTGTTTTGTACAGGATTAGTACACACTTCAACCTGTCTTTTCAGTTAAGCGTCTTTGCTGTGTAACCTGGAATATCAAGACGTCATATCACGGAATACGGAAAATATTCAGTGGTTTATTGACGAATGAGATTACAGAATTCACGATCACTAAAAGATAAATTACATTATCACATAGATACCACATGCAGCCAGATATTCAAATTATCACATGCAGTGATATGAGTCGGTGGAGCCTGTAGTACATTACCACACACTGTCCGTGGTAACATACATTCTCGTTGTGGTAATTTATGTGGTACCACGAGCGTTCAAACACACTCACAGACAGACAGACAAACACACAGACACACATACACATAAGCATGCACAAATATGCATGCACAGACAGGAACACCGCTATTCATGAACACATATTAATTTTCAGATCAGCTTTTAACCGATTTGTCCACAAAACTATCTAAAGTGTAACAAAGCACCACGTGTGCTGTCAAAACTTATCCCAACAGCGAGGGAAGTTGTCACAAAATCTTATGGTTATTGAATCCGTAATAGAATTACGACATATCATGTTTTTCATGTTTGCTTGACTGTCAAATTTTTTACTCTTTCAAATAAACAAAGGGTATTAGTAGATATATATTTTTAAAGAGAAAATGAAATAAGTTGCTCTTTTTGTTTGTTTAATAGGCAAAATTTTAACAATTATAGACCCGAGTCTCCCCTAAATCGCCACGATAATAACGTTTATAACCTGATATCTTGCCAGTGATGTTTGAAAGCTTTTTATAGGCCTTGTTTCATTGTCCGGTTTTGACTTTCTCTTTAGATGTAAAGGATCACCACTAGGTCATCGAAAATAGATTTGTCTTCTGGGTTTACGTATATAATCACTAACATGCCATACACTTTATCTTCATGTCTTTCCGCAGTCTCTTCCTCAATTAATATCTCGACGGCCGGTGCTTGTGATGAGCCGAATGGTAAGTGTCTGTACTGAGGTGAAAGTTTCCAGTAGAACATGGCCGGCGGAACCGGGGGGCTCGCTGACCCCCCCCCCCCCCCCCCTCCATTTTTTTTTCCCGGAAGTGCGTAAGTGGCACTAGAAAGTAATAGATAGAAACCTTGTCAGCTGAAGAAACCAGGAAATGGTAGAGTAGGATGAGCTAAAGACCTTTGTTTGTTTGTTTGTTTGTGTGTTTGTTTGTTTGTTTGTGAGCTGAAGAAACCCGGAAGTGGAATGGGAAAGATGACCTGAAGACCTTTTTTTCCTTTTTTTTTTTTTTTTTTTTTTTTTTTGCCTGTCAGCTGAAGAAACCCAGAAGTGGCACCAGATGTTGCGCTGAAGGCTTTTTTGTTTCTTTGCTTGCTTGCTTGTTAGCTCATGAAACCAGGAGATCCCCCACTTTTGAAAACGATGAAGAAGGATGGGTCATCTTGGTAGCTTCCAAGAAGGGTATAGTTCTCCGAATATAGATAGTCCCTCCTCTAATCTAACCTGAAGAAATTAATAGATTATTGAATCGACGTGCTCACCCTTCCCCTCCCCCCCCCCCCCATAAAAAAATAACAACAACAAACAAACACACAAGATCAGATCATTGCCCATCTTCCCCAGAAAGAAAAAAAATCAAGATAAATGTTTTCACCTTCCTTTGAAATACATGAAGAAAATATGATGAAATTGAAGCTAAAAAAAGATGATGGGATCTTTAGGAATGCTAGCATAATATGTGTTATATACGCTCAATATTAGAAAGTTAGCCGAACTGATAGCCTTGCTTGTGTGTTTGATTAAATCATATTCGAATAGTATGGATCATTATGCATTTTTATTTCAAAATGTCGTTTTCTCATGGGGCATTGAAAGTTTGGTTGGTTTTGATTGGCTTGATTTACTGTTGTATTGGCAGTGTTTAACAAAACCAACATACACACATAACAGAAAGGTAACTCCCCTAAATAAATGTCACTTAAAAAAAAAAAAAAATCTTAACCAAAATTATTTCGCAGGCTATTGCTACACTTATTGACTAATTTCTATGTGAAAATAATGGCAGTGATCTTTATAGTCATGCACGAGTGACCTTTCATCCACGACAATGGTCACTTTTCAAAAGTCACAGAAGTTACTTTGTGGAGTATGTGAAACATTCTGCTTCTGGTAGATGTTTCAGTGGTGTTGTTGTTTCACTTATATTTTATTTTGCCACCCCTCCCTTATTTTACCTCGCGGAATACTAAATATTTGCGATTTGCGAGTAAAATAAGGGCAAATATGAAAAAAAAAATAAGCAGAAGGAAAGTGAAAAAGTCGATCCCGATCAACACGATTAAGAACCACGATTAGATAAGACTTGCTGCGTTTTGATACAGTCCAAGACAATCTTATGCGATGATCACGGTCAAAAATTAATCGTGGTAATCGTAGAAAATTTTTGAACCGTCCAAAAATTTTCTACGATTAACGCGATTACCACGATTGACCTCATGATCTGATACAATCTGATACGATCTAGTAAGATCACCACGATTGCTTCCCGATTAAGACTACGATTTCAATCGTGGCGCCAATCGTGATAGTGGGAACCCCGCTTAAAGACTGAACATTCAATGCCCATCTATAACAGTTGAGGTTACAGCAAAGCTGTCTTTCAAAACTGTCGAAGTTAGGAAAGTGTGCGATTTGTTACAGAATCACTGCCTATTGATAGAGCCGCATGGTGGACAACATACCGGCAAAGCTATTGAGATGCATCGCATCTTGGATAGCTCACCCTATGTCAATCAATATACCAACTACACAGTGGCGGATCCAGAGGCGGGGGGGGGGGGGGGGGGAGTCACAAGTAATTTCAGAGGTCTAAAACGAGTTACAGCAAAGAGTTCGAAATTTATCACGCATGTTTGCATTTAGGCAATGTTTACAGTACGTTTTATCACTTCTTGAGTTATCTTTAAAGTGCTCTCACCATAATAACCCCGACATTACTACCTCTTACGTCTACACCCATGTGTTGATGCTTATACGTACTGGTAATGATATGTATTATCTTTCAATAAACTGAATGGGTTTTGTAATTCTATAGCGTTAGGAGTTCAAACTATGGATAAAACAACAGCACTTAAATGTTACATACACAGAAACAAAATCCGTCGTAATCTCGTTTCACAGACCCCCCCCCCCCCAATACACACAAATACTAATGACTTTTGAAAATTTACCATTTTTTTTTTCTTTTATGTGTGCTCATTGATTCTCATTTTCACTCAGAAAGTTTGTCAATAAGAGTGGGAATATCCTCGCAAAATCATTATACTTCTTTTTTTTTTTCGATAAAATGTTATGCTAATCTGATAAAGGGAGTTACTTCTTTTTGTTGGTTATAGCGTATATATTGATCTTTGATTAATCCTATTCTTTTTCGTTCTCTCTAGAGCAACCTTTCGAATGGCACTACAAGTATTATGTGGTATACTTTGCCGCCGGAGGGGTCTTAATACTTGTTATCAACGTGCTTACAACGTGTTGTATCATCAGAAGGTACTCATCTACAGTAGATCGGGTGTCAACTCTTCCTCTTTCGCGTCCACTGCCTTCAAATTAACCCCACAACTTTGTCAATGTTTCAGCATATGATTTTATCGATATAACAGGCGTTGGGGTGAGGTTACCGCGAAAATAATATATGATAAGATGAGACATTATCTTCTCCGTTTCGAGAAACCATGTTCCATCTACCACAATCGTAACATATCTTATCCTCACGTCAGAACCTCAAAGCTTAGGCTTTATCAATATTGCTGGTAGAGTAAATATATATCCCCCGGCATTGATTGCTATTATAAAAATCAGTTTTAGCATAATAACTTTTATAAGTTTTTTTTTTTTTTTATTCGCTGTTACATTATGATCCATAGTTGCGGTCACACTACGCGAAACTACGCGTAGATTCACTACCTAATAGGCACACATGTATTCTGTTCCGTGCAGTTTGGGAATTGTGACCACTGCGAAATTTCTGCCTTGAATTAGGGAAGTTTTCACTATTCACGAAACTTACGTGTAGTTTTGTTGGTAATGTGAGCGCTCGCTCAAACTTCTGCAAGTTATCGAGAAGCATACAAACTACGTGCAAGTTTTACGTAATGTGACCGAGGTTACTGTGAATGTTAAACATGGTTACAATTATATTTGAATACCTTACGTCCTATTATTTCACTTTCAGATGCAAAAGACGTCGTACGGTGGCCCTTACGGCTTCCTACCACGCTGATTCCGAGCCAGCGACCTTCACTCCCCACATGACGGAAGTCAACCTTAATGCCATGATTGACTCTCCTCTGAGAAGCTCAACCTTACCAGCGCGTACGGGAAGAGCCAACGGCATAGCATCGGCCGCCAGTTCTTTCAGCTCACGTAGTCACACATTGTCATCACGACGCAACGGTAGCACCGCAGCCCTCCAAACCTCCGCCATCGACGACGACGACTCCGGCGGAGAGTACACACAGCTGCAGCATAGCTACCAGAAGCAGATCTACATGACACCCTTTGCGGGTAACAGCATCCGCGCGAAAGGAGAGGGTTCCGCCCGTCCAGCTGAAAGGCAAGACGACACGTGCGCCATGCTACGAGCAGGAGCTTGCTACAGCGAAGAGAGACTTGCGACCCCACACTTGTACGACGTTCTGGAGGAGGGTGGCTTCGGACACGCACTCGATAATGGGATCAATAACGAAGGTGCTGAATGCTCATCGTATACCGATGTGGAAGACACACTGTATGAAGGAGAGAGAAATAGAACTGGCACTGTTGGGAGTCGTCGCAGTGCCCAAAAGAAGACGAAGGACTATTTCGACATGACGTATATCTAGAGACATTCGTTCGGCGTTTTTTCTTTTTCCCTCCTCAGGCCCTATTTGTTCTTACCCATACATCAACGTCAGATGTGAATGTAAAATATCCAGGGGAGCTACAAAACACGCACAAACACACATACAGACACACACAGACACACACACACACACACACATAAAGTCATGTTACACTTCTCTTTGCCAAAAAAAGTCAAAGTGAATAAACAACAGTGAACAACAGAAAGTTACGTAGTGTAAACTATATCACGCTTTCCCGACATGCCCGAAATACATCTTCCTACAGCCATGACAGCTGTGGCGTCACAATGTCGGGAAATTGACACAAGATGACAATTTGTGTAGGGAACTTTCAATTTCGTGCGAAACTGTTACCCCGAACGTGGTCAAAAGCCAGTCAACAGCCAAAGCAAGTACAACGTACGCCTACGAGAATGTCACGCAATGGTTCTCGAACCACACGCGATGGCTACGCGAAGATGTGAATCTTTATCACGACGTTTACGAGACGGACACACGAAAGAAACAAAATATAATGGCTTATGAAGATTTTTCAATCGCTCAGGAAGTTGCTGTTGGATTTATAGAAACTCCACCGGCAGTCATACGATGGCTTAAGATGCCATCATGAATGATCCGCTCTTTATACGATCAAACCAAACTTGAAAATGTTCTTTAATTTATCGTCTTCCACCTTTGCTTAATGTTGGGACAGTGTGACATCTGCGTTAAGCTTCAGTTTGTTTTTATTTCTCCACTTGTACAAATGAAATCAGTATGACAAAATCAGCGATTTTAACATCAAAGTATGATCAAAAGTACTCAAAAGAAATACTGTCAATATTTACATGTGTAGTAAATGTACATGGTATATATTTCATCGTATTTTTCGTATTATTATACAGGTGGAGGAGACCGTTATTGATAAGTAATTTGCTGGCAATAAGCAATTTGCCAATCAGCCTAAGAAAGTGCGCTGCCTACAGGTCTCTCGAGGCTAGACGCTATGGCAACTGAGCCGCACAAGAAGGCTCCGGAGCTGCCACACACGCAGGCTATACGAAGATGTGCATTTTTAAGGAACTTACCCGAAGGACACACAAATGCCACACAATGGCAATGACAAAAACACACGATATCGTACTATTGAGGGTCAATCGGCCTTACAAATGGTAAAATGGATACACGAATTCAACAAGAAAGTGAACTTCGCAAGGTCTTCGGGCATTTTGTCTTTTCTTATGTCACCCCCAATACTTTGCCACCGCTTGTCACGAAGCTGCTGCAGCTGGAGCTTGAGAAACTCCAACGGGCAGCGATCACACAATGTCTTAAGATAGCCTCGTGTTATTTGTTTTTGTTTTTGTTTTTGCTTTTGGGTTGTTGTCTTTTCATCAGGGCCGAATTTGAACACTTCCTTTATCGTGTGCCCATGTTTGGTCAACTTTGTTGTTCGTTGATGGGAAGAACATAATCCCAATTACTGTCATGTAAACAAAGAACATTATTTTTGATTTATGGGCCAGCTATAAGGCGGCTATGGGAAGTAATTAAAATGATCTTGTAACCTACTTTGGTATGTGGTTTTCAGCATTACTTTGTAAGGAAGTTTCAATGTCATCGAAGCTTTATTTCTTTAAGCTTAATCCATTATAAAGTACTTGAACGTGAAGTCGATTTTCACCTTAAGCGCTATTCCAGACTTGTTCAAGTTGCTTGCGTTCAACCAGAGTGGCGGAGGTTCGTATACAAATATTGACTGATCATGAGGATGGTTATGGAAATAATCATTCCCTCGGTGCTTTTTATACCAACCCTTCTATCACCCCTCGACCAAGGCCTCGATGTGATAAAAGGGTCGGTATGAAAAGCACCGAGGGAATGATAATTTCCACCAACATCCAAATACAAAGGAGTCTATATCTGTTTTGTATACCTCATCGTTTTAGACTAGGTCCTAGTAGCTATAGCTTTAGGACTAGTCAGATCTAGTGCAAGTAGAACCAGACTTATAACAGGAAGTGATATTAATATAGAAAATCGAAGTTAATTTGTGTAGGCTGCGGTCACCACGAGCTAGTCTATACGTCGTGTACCTCGTGTGCAAATGTCGCGGAGGGATGGATACGTATTCTTTCAGACGGTTTCTGGCTTTTTATCATTACTGTATTTGACATTATGTCAAGCTAGTGATAGAAAGTCGAAACCCTGAGGCAATGATAGGCGGAACTGCACCACGTCACATGATATACTTTTGACCAATCAGTGATAAGAATCTTAATATGAGGTACTGAAACAAAATAAATTATGTTTCGCACATTTTCGCCAAACTGTGATACGGTATACACAGCAACCACATACATACATTCAAATCAGTGGAAAAGATGTTGAAGTCATGGAATCTGCAGCCATCTACGCACCTACATATGAATCTCCAACCAATGCAGAATCCTTAAGGAATCGAGTCTTTGCTGTGTTACATCAATCTATATCAATGATGATTTCAGAAGAGACGTCGTTGCTGACAAAAATTGTGATTTTGCCATTCTTATGCATAAACCTGTAACAAAGTTAAATGATGGTATTTGAATACATCTTCCCAGCAAATAAGATGACCTCTATATACTGTATTACTTTTTGCCAAACATGTACAACTTTCAGATTTCAAAATTCACGTCTTACTGTAAGGCTTTTTTTAATGAAACTCCACACATTATCCGACTTAACTCTACTAAAATCTCAAAGTCGATGTGACCATAGTGTTGAATTGCGCTTTAAATACAACAGGATGATAAAACGTGAGATTTGCTGCTATGCGATCTGCTACATAATTAAGAGAGAGATTAATGTCATCGACTCTAGTATAAATGTAGGACGACAGGCTTTCGTGTGAACTATTTCCGTTAATGGACTCGACAAATAAAACCGTCATTAGCAGTATAAATGAGGTACATGTACTTCTTTTTTTCATAAATGAAATGACAGCTATATAGGTGATACAAGACACGTTAGCACAGCTAAATAGGTGATACAAGACACGTTAGCTACTCGACAGAGAGATGCCTGGGGCGTTTGGGATTTCTTGGAGGCCTGGTTGTGCCACACGCTTTTCCCAGAAGCTTTTCTGACTTATGAACGTATATAAGTTTCAGAGGATCTATGAACATGTGCCTTTTGCTCCAGTGATTCATCATACGAACTATTTATTGTAATATAATTATCATTCGCAATGTGATGATAATGACTAACTTGCAAGCTAATTAAAGGGGCTGTACAGTACTGGTCAAGGTGCGGATTCATGCTTTGAACATTCCTAAGTGAGATAATGAGAAACCTCCTATGAAATATGAAAGAGCATGCAAGTTTAAGAAGAATTCAATGTTTATTTGATGAAAATCGGCTGCCAAATGGCTGAGATATCCAAAAAAAGTGCTAATAATAAAAGGCGACATGCCACAACTTTATTAGGATCTCTTTGTTTCACCTTGTTTTTGGATATCTCAGCCATTTCAAAACCGATTTTCATCGAATAAACTTTTGATACCCCTTAGAACCACATGCTCTTTGACATCCCATAGAGTGATTTCTGAATATCTCGCAAAACGTTAAAAGCTAAATCCTCACCTCTACCAGAACTGCACACACCCTTTAACCTCAATTTAAATTGTAAAGGCGCAACAACAGAAATCATCAAACATGCACAGTGAAGCATAAGATATTTAAAAGTGCAAAGTATACACTCCTATCGGAAGGATCACTTCTCTCTTCTTTTTTAATGAACACTTGAGAGAACAAAACAAATATCCTAGTTGTGTTGTACTAAATCTAGTTGATGTGTTTGGCTATTTTCTCTGAATGTCTGGGAATATAGCCATTCGTAAACGCACGTAATACGCGTGATTTATAGAAGTGATGTGTCGTCATGCGTAAAGATGATTAGAGCGACACACATAATGGAAACAAGCAGAACTGAAACTATTCATTAATTTTGAATAAACTGAAACTAATTTACGTCCACACATTCACATTATGTGTCACTCCCACGCCTGATTTAAAGGGACTGTTTAACAATACTTTGGTTGTTGGAAATACGTGTATATAAGTTTGAAGGCATTATGCACCATATTGGTATAAGATTATGAAGCTGTGTTAAATCTTTAAGCTGCAAAGTTCGATACTCTTTAATGCTTCATAAAAGTGAAAATCTGTAATGTAAGTTACCGGATTTATCATACTTATCCAGTACACCAACTTTCTCCGTGACAGTAGAAATGTTAGAATAAATTACTCAGTGAACGGTCTATTTGCATGTTAATGATAAATGAAGGTCTCTTGTCAGTGAAGGCACTGTCCCAATACTCCAAAGTTGTACATTGTCTATGCATGCAGGACCGTTATCTGTTTCTGCAGATTTCTTCATGCATTTTAACATTACATACCTCAGCACTCAGCATACCTCAGCACGAGAATTTTTGAAACAGGGCAACTACAAAAATTGTATCAACTCGTGACCTCAGAGATATTACGCTATTCCCAAGGTTTTGTGTATGTTATATAATAGAGTTTTAAATACGCAGCACAACCAGTTCCCGGAAGTAAACGGTTTTTAGTATTAACCCTAACTAAGCCGGGCTATTTAGGTAGATGATAGAGGGGGGGGGGGGGCCTGGGAGGTGCGATCGCGACGAAAATTGGCAGACACGTTGCCTATGACGTAATCTAAAGTACTATGAAGTTAATTTAAAAAAAAATATGATTTAAGCTAAATTATGCAACTTTATGCATAATGATGCATGGAAATCGGACAATTTGGTATAAATCAGTAAATAAAGCTCAAAACAGGCACATTTTTTTGTAAATATTCTTTTTAGTGTCCTTAGCAAATGTAAGAGGAAAAACATTGTGCTATCAGAAATCTGAAGTATTTCATTGTTTTTTAATTTCTTATGTATTTCTGTTTTTTCGACTTTGTTTTTCATTGTTTTTTGATGAAATTTGTCCGTGACATTGATTGATTTTAATCAATAAAACCCCCAAATAATCATGCTTTTATGAAATTTGCCTGTAGTTCTTGCACAGTTTGCATTGAAATTGTACACGAATTCACGTTTTTGAGCAATTTTTGGTCTGACATGCACGTAAATATTTATGGGCAACTTCGGAACCGCGCGCCCTGGCATCGCAAGTTTGGTGTTAAAAGATGCGGGAGACTCGAAAGAAAAAAGTCATGAAACGTCGCGGCGATAGAACGTCCGGGGGGGGGGGCTAGCCCCCCCCCCCCCCCCCCGCCTAGTTAGGGTTAAGCGCCTACAGGATGCACGCAAAGTGTGCATGTGTATAACTGCATAATGTAGACGACGGTATCCTTTATACGTCACGTATGTGTATTTATATACATAAAGAGAGAGAGAGAGAGAGAAAGATATAATCATATAAACATGTGAGTACATGCATGTGTACAAATCATGTGTGTGTACGTGCGCGGGTGTATCCGTGTCAATAAGAGAAGGAAATCAGCTTTGCACTTAATGAAGTGGGAATAATAGATGTTAATTGATATGATTGAATAAATTGATACTAGTATGTGTATGTGATGTATTAAGAGAAGTCCGGTAAATCGTTTCACTCATTATCATTTGTTACCTGGTATACCTATAATGTCATCCCAGCATCCCTTTCAATGGTTGCACTGCTCTTGGGTACATAATGAATAAAGATCTCAATCACAGTCTGACAAATATAATGTGATTCCTGTACTACTAGTGTCTATTCGTGTGCATTCAATTCGTCATATTGTTATTGCTGGATGTCAACTTCAAAGGGGACATTTTAGTCCCTATTTTGCACAGAGTACAAGAGTGTGCCAGGGCATGCCTAGAGGTGAGATTGAACCCGTCCTGAACCAACTCCAAAGGGTATTTCACGAAGGATTTAAGATAATCATAGATAGTTCGGGTGCTGTTTGTTATTCCGAAGGTTCGTTAATCCGAAACACACAAATTCCCTATACCTAGAGGTTCGTTAATCTGAAAATGAAAAAGGGTTCGTTAATCCGAACATTTGTACATCCGAAAATGAAATTCGGAAAAACGAACCTTCGGAATAACGAGTTGTAACCGATAGTTCAACCTTTCCACAAAAAAAAAAAAAAAAAAAAAAAAAAATATATATATATATATATATATATATATATATATATATATATGATACAGTGCTTTGTGTTTCTTCATTGATATTTTATCTCCTTAATGAAAATGAAGATTTTGAAGTCCTTTTTCATGCATACAGAAGTAAATCAAGGGTGCTGTTCGTTAATCCGAACATTTGTGGCGTTATTCCGAAGGTTCGTTATTCCGGAGATTCGTTAATGTGAAAATGAAATTCGGAACAACGAACCTTCGGAATGACGAATCTTCGGACTAAGAGCCTTCTGAATAACGAACCTTGGGAATAACGAGCTGTAACCGTAAATCAATGCCAAAAGAAAGTATTCTATAAATTTTGAAAAAAGAAAAGAAAAAGTGTAAACAGTTCTCAAATGATGGCCATTTGAATAAATTGAAATGTTATCAACCTAGGGATCCTGCCTGAAAAGTTTGATGAAAATTCGTCGAGAGATTTTCAAAAAGATGTACAATATGAAAAAAAAGAAGAAGAAAAGTTTAGGCATGACGCGTGGAGGCCGCCGGAGGCAAATGAAGCACACATGATACATGTACTTGACATTATATATATATATAGCCGGGAGTTGTTTTTTCAGACTTTGTTTTTCATTGTTTTTCGATGAAATTTGTCCGCAACATTGATTGACTTTAATCAATAAAACCCCAAAATAATCATGCTTTTATGAAATTTGCCTGTAGTTCTTGCACAGTTTGCATTGAAATTGTACACGAATTCACGGTTTTGAGCAATTTTTTGGTCTGACATGCACGTACATACAGTATTTATGGGCAACTTCGGAACCGCGCGCCCTGGCATCGCAAGTGTCAAAAGAATGAATGCGGGAGACTCGAAAGAAAAAAGTCATGTAACGTCGCGGCGATTGCATGAATGAATGTATGAATGAGTGAGTGAGTGAGTGAGTGAGTGAGTGAGTGAGTGAGTGAGTGAGTGAGTGAGTGAGTGAGTGAGTGAATGAATGAATGAATGAATGAATGAATGAATGAATGAATGAATGAATGAATGAATGAATGAATGAATGAATGAATGAATGAATGAATGCATCAACGGAAGGAATGAACAAACGAACGAATGACTGGACAAATGAACGACTGAGCGGATGAGCGAGCAAATGAATGAACTAATGAATGTGCATATCACACATGTAGCTGATACACTCACACATCATTTACATGCCTCAACACTCATTCACAGTTTGCTTGCATCCAGTGAGCCTAGAAATCTTCACAGCTACAGTGGACTCCCGTTAAAGCGAAGCCCTCGGGAATGGCAGTTTTCTTTCGTTACATCGAAATTTTGTTCCAACCGAACAAATAAACAATAATAAAACATAGAGCCGATAATGTTGCGGCCTGAATTTTTACTTCGTTGTAACCGGAATTTTGTTATAGCCATGTTTGTTGTAACAGGAGTACACTGTTGCAGTACTCCAATGAGAGCAAGAGATCTCAGACTCTATAATATAGGTTTAGCATGAAGCAGTCTTTGAAATAAGCACATAACAAAAGTATGGCAAATTTAACTGACTATAAGTTAGTCTCTTCTGTACATTTTATTCTCAATTCACTTTTCATGGCTTATCACCTGAGCGTGTCACAAAGCCATGTCTGACTACACATGTGTAGCTTACATTACAGTACATATCATATCTGCACCCTCCGTTGTTTCCTTGTACAGGTACTGTGCCTATAATAGTAATAAGAACAAAATGCATTTTATAGAGATTTGAAGTCAAATGAATAATTGATGCACGACCATCAAATAAGAAAATAAAATGAGTGATACTAAAATCGCATCATTCATCAGACGTTTCACGAGGAAACAAGAATAACAGAATTGCTGTCACGTCAGGTATTGAAGTTACATGCACCAACAATAATCTATGAACACAGTTTTATCCTACCCTGGGTATTTAAATTCATTAAAATTCTATAACCCCAATGCTCACAGCCACTAAATATAATAAAAGTAAAGTACACATGGTTACAACACAATTCTTTGATATTGCAGAAAAAAGGTCATTTCCATGCTCTGAATCTACAAGCTTTTCTCGTGCTGAGAAAAAGCAAGTCAGTTTTGTAAAATCTATTTTGAAATTCACACACTACGTGGATGGTCACAACAAGGAAATAGATGTCATAAAAATGTGTTTCCCACGATAATATTTACAAGAAACGTTGTCCATAGGACCACCGGATATTCAGTCCCCTTCAGGGGTTTGACACAACTAAACAGAGAAAATGAAAGGAACAGAAATGGAAGAACAAGGAGGTGACATAAAACAAACTAATCCCAGCAAAAATGATGGGAAAACGAAAGAGAAAAAACACACTCTCCAGTGCTTTTAGTACCAGCTTTAAGAGGTAACCAATGAGTCTTGTGTATTATCTACAGAATTGTACATACCTTGTGAATTCTAGACTGAAGTGGGCACACACAGTATATAAAGGAACATTATTCTGAAGAATTTTCAGTATTTGCATCTACAATTTGTCTCTTAAATACTTTCAGGACCATGGTATTATGCCATCATCCACAGTAATTTCATTAAGTTTTTGCCAGTACCTCTCACATAAGGTCACCTGTTTGAGATCTTGTACTAGAAATATTTGTACAGTACACACATGAATATTCGGATTTACATGAGGTTTGCAATTCCTAGACTACAAAAATTATGCTTTGGTTCTTTAAATACTGAAGTCACAAGTGAAACTTGACTCCAGTATTAATGCCTATTTTAAAATAATTCCTTGCAATATAATGGAAACAAGACCCATAAATAAAAATACTACATGGACATAATTTGAATCAGAATTTAACTATTAGAAATGTCCCTATGGCAAATGCTATGCCTATCAAAATCTATTTTGCATCATTCTTCCAATAGCTCAATATACAGAACATCTTTCCAATGTGAGACAATGATTTCATTGGCAAATAATCACTATCTGCATAAAACAATATTCATGACAATACATGTACTTTGAGGCATTTTCAAAATATGGAGAAAAATAAAGAAAATTCAACATTTTCTCTTGACCTTTGATCCAATTGCCCAAATCTTCCCAAGCGAAATTTCAGCATTTTCTCTTGACCTTACGTACATCCAATTGCAAAAATTGTTCCCTACAGAATCACTGTGCACTATAAGTGTATACAAAGTCATTCTAAGGTACGTATCACACTCTGTGTGGAGAAAATTGTATAGCTTCACCATCAAGAAGAGTAATTCTAGTGTTGTGACTTGACCTTTGACCACATGATGCAAAACATCCCAAGAGAATTATTGTCAGGCAAAACCTGTACATGCACTGTCTTTCCAGAAGATACTTTGAGCCATTTACAAGATGTGGAGGAAAAAAAAAATAAAGTGAAATTCTAGCACTCTCACTTGACCTTTGACCCTATGGCCTAAAACTTTTCATAGTGACATCTTGACCTATGACCTTTGACCTTGAGTTTCCATAAAGTGACAAGCACAGCTTTGTCCACCCATACAGATACATATTATGCCAAGTTTCACTTCGATACTTCGTAAGGTGCGTAAGTTATGCTGTCCGCAAAATCACTTACGGACGGACGGACAGACAGACAACCGCAAAACATTGAAATCAGACTTTCATTTTATGCAAACATTTCTTAATTCAAGCATACTTTGGTGCCAAAAGTTTTGCGTATTCTTGTAATATCCATACTGAAAGAGGGAAAAAAAAATGTACGCGCGTGTGTGTGTGTCAGAGTGTTGATGAGCTTGCATTTGTGTAACAGTATGTAATAAAGTCATTCAGGCATATCATCTCTGCAACTCATTACACAAACACCCAATCCCAGGGGGGAAAAAAAAAGGAGAGCAGAAAAATTACAATGCGGTATATGTTGAGGTGCATGTCTAAATACTGTGCCTAAATACATCAGCTGCTCATTATCTTAATCCACTGTTTTGTTTTGTGTTTCTTTTTAATAATCTGAGAGAGATATCTTATAAAATCATAGGACAGAAAGAAAATGTTCGTGCACTGTGCATGTCCCCTTTCTGGGGCTGCTGGATCACCATTATAATCACATCATACCATGGAAATATCTTCTGCTGTGTGACATAGGGTGCGTTCGAGCGCTCTTCCGAAGCGAAGCGAACCTGTACGATCCCGAGCCAGAAGAGTGCTCGAACGTTGCAAAAGTGTACCGTACCAAACCGAACTGAGCCAAGAGTGGACCACTTCCCAATGTGCTTCAAGAGGGTACCAAAAGCATAACACAAGTTCGCATGTGAAGAATGCGCGTAAAACATCTCACATATATCATAATACAGAGTTCACTCTCTTTGTTCAGGGCATCTGTAAGTAGCATAAGAGTGCCAGGTGAATGACTTTCTTGCTAAAAAATATGTGATTCCCTTCTAAGAATAACTCTTCAGGTACGCTTTATCAACAGAGCTTTCGAACACTCGAAAAATAGAGCAGCATGGTGCAGTTCGCTTTGGTTCGCTTTTGAGCGCTCGAACGCACCCTTTGTCAATCCTCCAGTAGTCTCTGAACAATCACTCCTTGCGATAATAAGTGACGATGCTGAGTTTGGTCAAAATGAACCTGCTTTGTCCGATGAGTTCACACGTGTTGGCTGAAGACTAAGGCAACGCTTTCTGCAGGAATTCCGAAACCTTGCTCATTTCCTACAACATGAAAGAGACAGAAACAACAAACACTGCAATGTAAACTGAGGGAAAGAGGGAAAGTGTGTGTGAGTGTGTGTGTGTGTGTGTGTGTGTGTGTGTGTGTGTGTGCACTGTGTACGACAGGGTGTTAATATGTCTGTTTTCAATTCAACTCATCAAGTTCTGGACACCACATTCCTGTATTTTAGTGTTGCAATATATCTGAAATTCCATAAACTATTCTTTATACTAGTGTATGACCATGTGGAATAAACAATTCTTTGTCACTAGTCCTCTGTTTGTTGTTGTTGTAGAATTTGGAAATTCCACCATTTGCGGCATTACATTTCAGCAAATTTTCATATTTCATAATTTAATTTCAAGTTCATATTAATAATAAGGTCAGTTAGTAACATTATGATAAAGGGCATCATTGTCTGCAGACAAAAAATTTGCTAACATGTAAGATACTTCAAACAAAGTGTTACATTAATTTTCATTATAACATAAAGACGAATGTTCCAGCAAATATTTTTTAGCAGTTTAACCCATAATTTTTCAGCAAGATCTCAAAAACATGGTTAGGAATGTTATAAATTATTCAATTGTACAGTGGTCAAGAGCAGGCATAAGAATTCATTAATTTGAATAAATATGCAGTACCTCCTGCATGTTATAATTTTTGGAACTAGCACTGGCTGTCAGGTTAAAGTTTTGGTAGTCAAGGGGATGTGATGCCTGTCCAATAATTGGATGATTGTTGGCTTGAATTGAACCCGGTTATGTATGCCCAAGACGTTTTATCACAGCTACTGCTAAAACACTATTACTCTGTGCCTGTTTGCATCAATGAAAGGCAATTTGTAGAAATAAAAATAACTCAATGGAAGAATTCAATGATTTGAATCCAAGGCATTGCATGACATACATATATGGCAAACACTCTTCTCCCTGCAATGAAACAAGATGTCACACTCGGAGAAAGATGAGTCACTCCATTAAACTCTGCTTCCCCTCACTGAACAGAGTACCTCATCTGTCACATGTTGCTTTATAATAGGGAGCTTCAGATTTTCGTGATGGGGACGTTCAGAGGAAAAAAAACCCTATTCTGAGCATGCACAAATCGCGTATCAAAGTCGATCTATTTATAGCTCGCGTGCCTGAGTTTTCACTACACGTTCTTGGCTATTTTAACGTCCGCTCAATTCAAAACATAGACAGCTACTTCATACACCGATCATATGGGGGTGCCATTTTATTTTTTATAGGTTGCGTCTCAGTGTAATCACGCTGATTTTCATCACGCTGATTTTCAACACGACGCAGGGAAGCGAACGTCCAGCTCAAGCGTCGCCTCAAACGTCAGTGCCGCAAATCTAAAGCTCCCTAATCTCGCACCAACAGACATGTGACCTTCCATCACTTGCGTGAGGTTCCATGACATTTGTTCCTGCGACAAGTGGTTCCACAGAATATCTGCACACTAAGCCAAAGATAATTTCTACCCACAAATATAACCCTCTCCCTAATCCTAATCCTAACATCAAACTAAACCTAAAATCCTATCACAACCCTAACCCTAAGTCCTTTGAGGAAATAAGACCGGAGCAATTGCCGCAGCAGCAAATGTCGTGTCACCGTATCACACATTGGGAACAGAGCTGACCTGGTCACTAGAGCTATGTCCAAGACCGTCAAACTTCTTGAACTCCAAGTTGTCCAGTTGCGACTGTAGGAAGACCTGTGTCATCTGCCCAAGTGTGAATGGGACCACCATGTCTGCCGTCCCGTGGCACTGCAGGACGGGTAACGATTTTTTCACCACTCCGTCCGTCTGCGAAAAAACATGGATGAGACCGATGAGACGGGAATCCATGGATTGACATACAGAGCAACAAAAAGCAGGTATTATGAACATCGAAATGCCTTTTGCTAAGTCTCTTCCCATGGTGGCACAGCATGTCATTTTCAGTGCAATGCAAAAGACTGTTCTTGGAGTAGGTTTCATTCATTGTTAGTTCTTTTTCCAATCTATACACCTGCCACAATTAAACGCACAATATACCATTTGCAGATGAAACAGAAACACAGCATTAGTGCTTCAAAATAGTTCTAAATGTGAGTTAATGTAAAAATTTGAACAAGTATAATCGACGTTAAGTATTGCTAAATATACATAATGTGAACAATAGTTATAATAAAATTGTTTCTAGAATAAACCATCAACAGTAAGTTGTTATGGTTTATTGAGAAAAATAGCAATAATCATCTCCTTATATTTTAGGCTTTACTGTGAAATGTTTATATAGTAGGATGTTTTGTGATACAGCTGATCTACACATATGCATCAAATGAGGTACATGTAAGTATATCTTGAACATTTTTAAATCACTGCTCCCAAAGGTAAACATGACCTTTAACAAGACTAATCTACCCTTAATGTGCTCAGGCACTTGACTTCACTCATCATTGTTCTGTAATCCATTCAAACTTGACCAACAAACGATATTGTAGTTGTGCATTAGCAACCACATCCATGTGTAGCAATGTGCCTCAACAAGAAGACCATGTTGACATAATAGGGATTACATGGGTTATGGGGTATGCTTTGGTATTGCATGTCAAATTGCTCATCAAATTGTTCATCAAATTCCCTTTGGCCAACAAAAAAAAGAAGAATTATATCCAATGCATCACTGCCATAAAATTCTAATATAAATGATCTCTTTTAGGACAAGGGTCACTAAATGCCATATCATTGGCTATGAAAAAAGGCTTGTTTTTTTTTTTTTTTGTGTGTGTGTTTGTGTTTAAACAAACCATCAAAAGGCAGACCCTCAGACAAAAGCATGGGAGCATACCTTAAAAGTTTTGTGCAGTGGCATCCATCCGCTCAAGCTGACGACTCCAGCCAGTGCCTTGTCTACCGTAAGGGCCGTGTAGAGTGCAACAGCGCCCCCTTGAGAGAAGCCTCCTATAACGATGCGATCTGATGATATTCCTCCCTTCTCCTCCTCCTCAATCATGGTCTTCACTTCAAAAGACACATACCATTATAGTAACACAAAGTTAAGCTCAAGACTGGTGCATCATCCTTCAGTACTGTGGAGTAAAATTTTGACTATACATATATTGTACTGCGTCTGCACTAGGGCACATCAACTCAAGATTTACTGGTAAAACAGTGTCAACACTGAACAGGCTAACTTGTGTAAAAAAAAAAAGACCATATCATTATACTATCATTGTGTTTAGTATGGTACAGTCTGGAGAATGACAAGACTATGTGTCATGTTGCTGTCTTTAAGGAATTACAGAAAAGAGTCAGTTGACAGACAAATTGGAAAGGAAAAGAGGAAAAACCAGTCATACATCCGACAGGGAACCAAAATCCAAATAGCAATGTGGATTGAGTGAAAGCAGCAATATTAGTAGAACACATTAGTGAAAGTTTGAGGAAAATTGGACAATCGATGCAAAAGTTATGAATTTTTAAAGTTTTGGTGTTGGAACCGCTGGATGAGGAGACTACTAGAGGATATGACGTATGAGTGGACAACCAAATAAAGAAAATATAAAGGGAATTCCACAAAAATTCATTTTTCATGAAAATTACACATTCCATCAACTTGATACTGACATATGTTAAGGGTAGCAATTATTCCCCCTGCTTTCTAAAAGCGGTTAGTCAAGTGCTCATTCATAATGCTAGAAAAGTGAATTTTTGTGGAATTTTCTTTATATTTTCTTTATATTGTTGTCCACTCATACGTCATAACCTCTAGTAGTCTCCTCATCCAGCGGTTCCAACACAAAAACTTTAAAAATTCATAACTTTTGCATCAATTGTTCAATTTTCCTCAAACTTTCACTGATGTGTTCTACTAATATTGCTGCTTTCACTCAATCCACATTGCTCTTTGGGTTTTGGTTCCCTTTGAACATTAAGCTGTTATTTTCACGTACAGATATTTTTGCGAATTATAAGGTCACAGACATTTTTGCGAGATGTTGTTTTCCTGAAATGACACCAACACTATCTTACACGCATTGTTACCCTAGTGTATGGTGCATTTTCATGTGTTGTTTAATTCGCGATCAAACTGTGATTCACGAAATTCGCAAAAATTAAACCCTTGCGAAAACAACTGCTTATACAGTATATTGACAAAATGGACGGCCAGGGGCCCATCGTTCAAATGATATTCCTTGACCAGGCAAATGAGCTGAGCTACCAATATCTCCTCAAACTGCCAGTTTTGTCTGTTTGCTTGTTAGTTTGTTTGTTTTACATGCTTATTCAACCAGATACTCATGGAATACATAAGGCAGTAATGAACACACCCTAGTTTAGTGAAAAGGTGTACTTGTACATAGTATGCAAACAAAATATTTGCAATGGCGGAAGGTACTGCTTACATAAGAGTGCATTCACATTGGTGCACACAACCGATGCACACTGTGCTACATGCACATACAATGTCTTGTAATTATAAGTTAAACAGCATTGTAACAGTAGTTGTAGAAACCAAATTGTCATTCTATCTTCAATATGGCTGCCTTGTTTGTTTTCTTGGGAACTTACCCATGTCAGAAGCCTTCTTGATCCCGGCGTCGTCCTCCTTGCCGCCAGCACCGAGCGAGAAGATGTCGAACCACGACGGCATTTGCATTCCTGCATTCAGGGTTACTGGCATAATGGATCTGGAAAGGCAGAGGACCACAAATGTTTTCATTTTTTAGAGAGACGCCCGAGCAACATGGATTGCCATATCCTTGGGATGGGTCTTAACTTTTACATGTTGTCATCCCAGTGATTCTCATATGTGGCAGGTCACCAGGTCATTACTGCAAGGTGCAGCACAAAAGATTAATAAAACTGCAAAATTGCATAGATTTAAATATTTCATATCTCGACTACAGAATCTATGAGATGCCAAATTCAAGAATATTTTAAATGTGTACACTTTCAGGCTTTATTAAGATATTTACTATGATGCTCTATAATGGCCTATTGCCCATTAAACCTGCAGACTGGGCAGCATCTGAACTTCAGAACCGACTTTTTCCCCAAACCGTGCTAATCTAGTGACCAGATTTTTCAAGGTTATGTGTTTAATAGTCTTATAGTAATATAACAGACATAAATTAGGTATTGACCACTGGATGGCAGCATCTTTGTTTTGTTTTGATGTGCTCGTCTTCGTCTAGAGAATTTATTTTACCAAAACACAAAAGGTGATAATAATTCAGCATCGGGCATCAAGGCAGCAGGTGACATAAGTTGACTGTTGCAACCATTATTTCAAGAAATTGAGAATATGGTTGTCTATGCTCAGTCAAATCCTCCAAAAATAATTAGTCTACGTGTATGAGGGCTATTAGGAATCTGCAAGACTTAAGGATCAGCTCTTATGGAGTAAGTACAGGTATTCAGTATGTGCACATGAAAATACCTTTTTTTCCACTTTCTTTCTTTTCTTTGTTTTTGTTTGTTTGTTTGTTTTTTTTACAATTAGCTTTACTAGACAGTGAGCAAGATCAAATGAAATACAGCTACATGTAAATGACGCAAAATTAAAAACAGAAAACGTGGCTAGCTAAACTTCTATTTATGCACTGTATGTAAATACACCTTCCAAGTATTAACTGGGAAAAAAAAACAACAACATAAAAGTATACAAAAGTATCTCATAATTTTCTTTGATTACATAAGTTGATATGAAACACAAATAGAACTGCATTGTACCTGTGGATGCCTCTTTTACACAGGAAAATGTCATGAATGAAGTTTCAATAAAGGGGCATCCATCACATTAAAAGCACAAACCCGTCAGCCTCTTCAGTATGAAATTGAATTATGGTTCTGGGGGGCACCGTGTTGCGCAGACTTACTGATGACTATGGCACTGACGTCAAAGGTATCTAAGAGCCTAAGTGCATAATATTGAACAATAACATCTGACTCCTGACGATCAAGGTAGCTAATCATTGGAGTTGTACTCACGCATGGGGGAAAATATATTTGATGTGCGGCTGTTTTATCATTTCAAAGAACTCCTTCCAGCCATGTCTATCGAGATACAAATCAGACAGGGAGAGAAAGATGTTAGCATTAGGTTGAAGAAGAAAGGAAAAAACAGGAAATCAGAAAGAAGGGAAATGGGTGATAGGTATGTTTACTCTTATGGATTATAGTGATTGACCCATGTTACTTTGCATTGTAGTTTCACATTGTTTTATGCAAACGGATAATAATGATTAACCCATGTTTAACAATGCATTGTATTTTCACATTCTTTTATGATTGAAATAAACTGAACATCTGAACTGATGCTTCAAAGACAAACTGCTGAATTTCTGCTCCAGCAATACCCTGTATAAAGTATGATCTTCCATAGATACATTATGCTGATCTCTCAAAGCAAAAATTTTGTTGTTGCCCTTCATCAAATGCACCCTTTACTCTCGGGGTTTTCCTATCATGGTAATAATCATATCGACTGCATTTATCTGCCTTGGCACCTAAACTTGACTTGCCATTTAAAGGCTTTTTCATCAACATGAAGTACAATCCATCCAAACTTGACCCAGTTGTAAGTTTAAAGGCATAATTTACTATTTGCAGACGAAACAAAAACCATGCATTAGTGCTTTTAGAATAGTTCTAAAATGTGAGTCAGGGATAGAAACAATCACTGTAAAAATTTGAATCGGTAAAATCGATGTTAAGGATTGTTGAATATACAAAGTGTGAACAATAGTTATACTACAAATGTTTCCAGACTAAACAATCTACAGTTACAGTTTATTGAGAAAAGTCAGATATCTCCTTATATTTTAGGCTTTATTGCAAAAATCTCATATGATAGGATGTTTTGTGGTACATATGTACAACAGACCTGCACATACGAATCAAAATGTCATATCATGAGTTTTTTTGTTGTTGTTTTTTTAATCACTGTTCCCAAAGGTAAACAGGACCTTTAAAGCATACATGTAAGCCTAATAAGGTATAGCAATGTACTGTACAATGTACCTCACTTCATAAGGGAGGGTACAGCGATACAATAAGGGGATATGTAATCTCTATAAAATACATTGACAAGTATTTTCTGAACAGCTATGATGCAAGTATTCAAAAGTGTGAGCCAATTGGCAAAGTAAACACTGTGGTTTACAATGTATATATTTATAGTTTATTATAAAAATGAATCATTTAAATATCACTTTAACTTTTAAGAAAGTCTGCAGTCCTCTACTTAAAATCCCGGCAGCTATAATTAATGTCACTTACCCCTGATCACCTAAACCATGTAGAAAGATCACCTGTCAGATACAAAAAGGTCACATTGAGGAATGGTTAAGTACTGCTGTTAGCCATCTTTGGATTAACAAATAGTCATCAATTAGAAAGACAAATCATCAGCCAGTGAATAGGTTTCAAGATATTCATACTTTTCTTCCTAGCACCTTGACTGATACAGGGGAACCTCAATATGAGTTGTTTGGGACTACTAAAATTTTATGCTGAGTCTCTTGTTTGAATGTTACTGCAGGGACAAAAAGCAAAAACACACAAAAGGAATGGTAACTGCAAAATTACTGTGTTTAATATATCAAGTACGAGTATGTGGATCTTGTTATGGCTGACCTCATTAAACAAGGTTTTGAAGTGTGTACTATAAACTGCATTGATTAGGCAGAGCAAACGCCAAAGGAACACAGTGCTACAACTGTACATCTGTCATACTTGTATACAGTATATTGTATATTGGATAAGGCTCTAGGTTTGGAAACACATGGTCTGGCATTCAAATCCTGCTCAGTCTGATCATTCTTGGACAAGATGTTTGCTTGAACAATGTCCCTCCTGGCCACTGGTATTTAAATGGGAAAGTCCTCACAATGCTGGGGTTAATAACTGTAATGGCAGGGCCCTCTGGGCAAGCAGTTTAAACACTGGAGAAGCTATGCATAATATTTTTTTTTTTTTTTGGTATCATATATGATTTTTAATTCATTATCATAGAGGACATGTATTTCAGAGCAATGCCATAGTGATATATTTCATTTAATATTTGATACATTAGAGGAGGCAACAATCGTAATGTTCCCTGCTGTGTTAACAGAAATTGCCAGAGACAGAATAATGCTCTAATTTGAGAGATAGCTCGAAAATAGAGGAAACTTACTGTGGCGGTGTGAGCACCTGATGGAATAACGGCAGCGGAGTTGGAAGACGCCATACTGGAGTACGAGTTGCCGCACATGTACCGACTGCTGATTGGCCCAGTTGAATGCCCGTGTGGCCCTACTGGACAACTGCCTCCTTTGTCTGTTACCCCTCCTGCTGCTGATGGTGTTTGACAATTGTAGGTGGGGCCAGGTAGTGGTGGGTGCGTCTTGGAGGAATGCAAGCAGCTGATTGGCTGAACGAGGATGGAAGTGAGACTGACCAAGGACTGTAACCTAAGCGACAGTCTGGTGACGGGAGAGGACAGGCTAAACATCAATGCTCCCTGCACACCTAAAACAACAAAAAGTGAAATAAACAACAAGCAAACAGTAAAAATCAAAGCACCAAAGTGTATGACAAACATCCAAACCTGACATTTAAACAAATCTTGTTTGAGTTGGCTCAGTCGGTAGCGCGTCTGCCTCACGATCACACGGCCCAGGTTCGAACCCGAGTCTGGACTGAGCAATGTTGTTTGTACTGTAAGCATACCGTCCCCTCTAGCAAGAGGCAAAACACTCTGTCCCTCGGATAGGACATAAAATGGAGGTCCCGTGTATGAGAGAGTAACGACTCATGCACGTAAAAGATCCCGCTTCGTACATTCATCGCAAAGAGCAGGGTGTCTAACCCGGTGAAGTGGTCCCACCTCACACCCAACTGGACCCCATGGAAGACCAGCTTAACGTAGCTGAATATGGGCTATCCAGCCATCTTCTCAGATGGAAAATGAACAAACAAACAAAACAAAACAAATCTTGAATAAACTTTACGATCACAAAGCATACATCTAAACAGTTAAAACCTGTGCAGAGGAAAGATTGTTCAGGAGGCTATGAGAATGCTATTCAAGCAAGAGCAATGAAAGATACACCGTGTACACAAATGACCTGAAAATATTGAATTGGAGAATAAATCAGTGCAGCTCAGTACTTCTAGTCTGCAAGACTGATTCTGTACTTGTGTCCAGCATCATGCAGCACTCCTACAGCAAATATAAAGAAAACAGTGCTTTTTTTGTGACACATACCATATGTGTTTCTTTTTATAGCAAGTTAATTCGAGAAAAATTATGTCCTGTATAACTAGTGTTCCACCCTATTTTCAGCTGTAAAGAAGGCAGATTGTGTCTTGAAATGCTGCAGTGATATTTGCTATTTAAAGCATCTTCACACGTGAAGTCCTGATCAAGCTGTGGCAACTTTTGAAATTTTCAAGATACACCGTATAATATTTCCTACGAAATGAGATAGACGCCACACAAAATCATATAGATGAGATGAATCCCAGATTAAAACAACAGCACTGCACACTCTGTCAATGTGCCGAGTATGCAATATTCATTTTCATAAATTCTGAACTGCCTGATTTATGAGTGTCACCTCACAATGGCTTTCACAAAGGATACAAGTTTACAAGTTTCCTGAAAAGGAGAAAAAAAAATAAATATCACAAACATACAACTCTAAATCATACTCCTTTCACAAAATTTATCATTTCACAAATGCATCAGCCTGCAAATTATCAATATCAGAGTAAGGCAAACAGTTCAATAAGAATTGCGGTCACAAACGCTGAATATTATGCACATGTACACATTTTTTTTTTTCAAGCCCTAATTTAAAAAAACAAAAAAGCCTGAAAAAGATGGATTATCATCATGGTACACATTGCACACGCCCCCTCTGATGATGCTTGCAGCGTAAAAAAAGGATGCCCTTTTGACCGCACCTTGGAAATAGTGCCCATCATTCTGAATTGTGTTCACAAACTCTTTATAGTCTGGTCATGATGCTATGATGTCGATAATAGCAGCGTCAAAATTGCAAGCATTATTCTGATCTCGCTCTGATTTTATGACCAAAATAATGCAGGTATCTTATCTGCATAATTGAGTTTATGAAAGGGGTAGTTTCACACTGGTACTGTAGTTTCACACTGGTTAGGCCCATGAATACAACTGTACATGGTCCAATGATACATTAATTGATGGAAGCATACAACCACACAAAGCATCTATTGATTGGTAATTAAGAGCAAAGCTGTCTAATAGGCACTGACATATACAATGTAAGTGTAATACTTACAAATTCATCAAGAGATATCCACTAACACAAGCAAGATAAACACATAGTTATTCCATGTCTGCCCACAGATGTATTAGATATTAAGACCCAGGTGCTCACTCTGCCTAATACCAAGAGATGAAGTAGTCTCCCAGTTTGTATTATGTAGTGCGAAGAGTTAGAAGTATCAGTGCTGTTAGCCTGGCTTCCAGCCTATCTCCATAATGTTTTGATTCCCATTATATCAACGCCCTCTATTAATGACCCCCCCCCCCCCCCAAAAAAAAAAAAAAAAAAAAAGTAAAAAAAAAAAAGTAGCAGATTGAGCTGGATGGGTCGTTGGCAAAGGCAGGGACTTTGTCACCGTGAAGAGAGCATTTGGCCAATGGGACTACAGTATTAAAGTTGGCAAAGTGGACTAGAAACCAGACTATATCAATGCACACAATTCTTCTGTGCTTGGAATTTGTGGGAAAAATATTAAACAGTTATCAGGGAAAAAGCAACAACAGCAACAATAACATCCCTTCCCTTATCGAATGAAGAGCAAACCATCAATTCAAGGCTTAGAATTCTGAATCCAAGGGAGAGTTTGCGATGAATAGGTACACCGGGTGTGGCTCAAAATGCTATGAACCTGCCTCAAGAGAGAGAGAGAGGAAAAAAAACACCAAAACACACTCTTTTAATGTCAAACAAGCATGCTCTGTTGTCTGGATTGAGGCTTTGAAAATGGCCATAATACTACAGAATAGAGTCATCACTGCCATGGTCTGCATGTACATTGTACCTGCCTAACAGCAGTTCATTTTAAGATTTTTGTGTGTTGGGAGAGAGAGCAATGTGTATCATGTTTAACAAAATTTAAGAGTTTGAAAATGTTAAATCAAATTCATAAGTCAGTACTCTAAATTACCATGGCAAATCAAAAATAGCATACACTTTTGTACTGCAGTACAGTGTACATAAATAAAAAAAAAAGAAGGTTTGACAAACTTGTAAGGATAACAGGCAGCAAGGACGACAAAGCATTTTTTTCAGTAAAAGAAATATCTAGAAGAATTTAACCAATCAAGGCAGAAAGACATCACAAAGAAGGCTGGGAACAGACTTAAAAAAAAAAACATTCTATCTAAAGCAAGGGGAAAGAGTGTATAGCAGTCTTCATCTTTTTTTTTCATTTCTTCCATTTTCTGTTTGCAGAGAAGAAAAAAATATGGTTACCTGTAGGTACCGTAGCTGCAAACAATATTTTGACTCATGACTTTAATAACAAGATAAGAAGAAATATCAGGGAATGAGCAACTTGGCAAAACAGCAGTAAGATATCAAATGTACCCCTAATAGGAATAGATAGAGTACGGTACTTCAGGAATCTACAATGTACATGTATGCTTCTGAGAGTCCGCAATGAATAGAACACCAAATGATGACATGTACACTTATAGACTAAAAGGACAGACTCAACTGACTGTAATTAAAATATTAAATTTCAATAGAGGTGAAGAGAATTCACAAGCCTATTCCAACTACAGGCCTATCAACACAGTTTGTATCGACGAGATTCCCCGATAACCCTTACACCTGTATCTTATATATTGACTGCAAACAAAACAAGAACATTATTCATTGAATGATAAGTTATGTGTATATTATCCTACAATTTAGCTTAAAGGGTTAGCACAGTATTCTTGGAGATGAGAATTGGGCTTTTAACTTTTTGCGAGATATTAAGAAATCACTTATGATATATTAGAGAGCATACCATTTTAAGAGGAAGTTAAAATTTGTTTGATGAAAATCGGGTTTAGAATGACTGTAACATCCAAAAACAAAGTAAAACAAAGCGATCGTAATAAAGCGTGGGTCCCACACTTTATCAGAATCGCTCTTTTTAGGATATCTCAGCCATTTCAAAACCAATTTTCATCAAATAAACGTTGAATTCCTCATAGAATGACATGCTCTTTCATATTTCATAAGAAGTTTCTCAGTATCTCACCAAAAAATTTTAGAAACCTGAAATTAGGTCTCAACCAAAACTATACTTTCCCTTTAAAATTGGAATGTATTATTCTTTATTGCTTTGGACAGGATGAAGATCAAATGAAACTTTTAATCTTCTTTGATAATTATCACACTTAATTTGGGATAAAAATAACCTAAAATGAACTATGTAACTTTCCTGGATTTGACGACAGTGGTCAGGTGAGAGGTCACATGTTACGTCAGGCATTTATAATCACAAAAGAAAGAAAGAAATGAACACGGGAGATGTTGTACATTTGTACAAATGTACTCAAAACAGTTCTAAACAAAACTTGCGCAGGAACTGCATGGCATAGTGGATATCAGGGTGTTCAGATGCAAAATAAATCTATACCGCGGTACAGCTTTACCAAAACAGTAGAACTATACGATGAATTTATATTACTGTAAAACATGATATATTCGCAGTCCAATTTTCGTGAATTGGCACTGGCGTTCAATGCATGTATGGTGTAAACAAGAAATTTCGCGAGCATTTTAATTTCGCAAATCTTGGTGCTCGCAAAATTTGTGAAATTAAAATGCACACGAACATTCCTCGTTTTACAGTATGTCTGAACGCTGACTAATGAAACAACGTATAAAGAAACGATGGTCAGGTCATCGTTTCAGCTAGAATTCAATAATGAATCAGCATTTAAACACGTCCACACTGCATCTACCTTTTGAACATATGGTGACCATACAACGGTATAACTGGGCGGGGCTTGATGTGAGCTCTCGCGAAAGGTGACCCTCCTCCTCTCACCAGCGGTGACATCATGATCATTACAACAACATGCACAGTGGGAAACTGCGCATCTATACGTTTTCCAGGGCCCCGTTTTATCAAAAGATAAATTGAACATTAAGTCAAGATAACCTATGATTAACCTCTCAAATCAACTCTAAGTCCACTTTAATAATCTATGATTAACTTCCAAATAAACTTCAAGTCCGTTTTATCAAGACACCCAGAGTTGAAATCAACTCCAACTTCCTCCCAAATCAACATATAAGTTTTCTCAACCGCTCCAAACCCATGATAACTTTACAGTTGATAACATATAAACTCTAAGTAGAGACAGTCTAGGTAGACTCAATTGTATTATAAAGGCAATTTACAGAAGAAAATGACTGTCACACTTTCCTAGTCTAGCTGGGGTCTTGTCACAAATATTTGTCTGTTAACTGCTCACTTTCTCTAACATTTACACATTATGTAGTTGCGTTTCTTTCATGTAATCATGGTCTTTTCCTTGCATGAAATTCACAATCGGCACACATTGCCTTACGCGACTGCTGCACGCAAACACCCTAGACAGCAGTCTCAATCCCATCCTGCGCACCTGGCGCCTCGGCCCGCCCACCCGCCATGAGCCATCGCCAGCAAGGGCAAGTAACCGAGTAACTGGAACCGCGTCTGTGTGCAATGCATATCTTGCCAAAGAACCCATATGTGAGGAAACCAGTGATTTCTGATGTGCGTAGGCCTACGTAGAGCTAGTTCGTCAATAGATACTAATTAAGAGTTTAGTAGGCCAATACAGAAAATAAAGAGTTTAATTCTATAGCACCGAGTACGACAGTAAGATCTACATTGTAACCAGTGAATAGGCCTATTACATGAGGCCTATAAAAGTAACGTTACAGCGAGTTGTTTGTGTACTTACCGTAACACTGCAGACTAGAGCGTCTACTAGGTCTAGAATTTCGACATGTAGACTCGCGATCTATTCTTTACAAAGCCGATCTGCACCGTAGAGGTAAAAGAACAAGCTACTGTGGTCACCACACTCTCACAAGTTTCCATAATCCTACACGTAAACACACAAGACTTGAAACAATGCATACACGACCTTCACCTTGGACAGTCGGTTACTGTACGTTTATAGATATATTCATGTCAATGAATACTGTTTCATATAACGTTAGATTTACTGAGATCCTACGTAGTGTGCGGGATCTTTACGGTACGCGCGTACGCAGATTTTCGTTGAGCTCGAGATGTGCTTGATCTATCGACCTACTTTCTTCAATACAACGCAAAACGGCGTATTTTGCAGTTCTGTTGCAAACATACATGTATTTCTAATTCAGTGGCTGTAGCGCTAATAATACTGCATCGCACTAGCAGACTACGCATCTACAGTATGGCCGTGGCAAACAATCATGTACATTACATGTTTTTGTTGTCGGTTTTGCTTTATGTATTGCGTTGTTTTTAAGCAGACAGTACCGGAAACCAGCCTCGTCTCGTGATTTTTGTTTTGACTAAATCAATAATAAGTCATGGTGATGAGCTATTATAATCGACTATTAAGTCTCTTCGTAAAACGGAAACTTACAGTTGCGGACTTCAAGTTGGATAAAGTTAGCATTGATTTCACAATCAACGCTAACTTTATCTTGATAAAACGGGGCCCAGAACGGTCAAATATAGACCGATTCGGGTTCGTTGAGGGCAGCAGACAATTTGTGGCACTGCGCGCAGCCATGAGTTCATTTTGCAGTGTCTTAGCCGACCCCCCTCCTCTCCCCCACCCCCGGGCAACATGTTTATCGCGCACTTGTAACAAAGGTTCGCTCATTTAGCAAGCATTCGCGCACTCAGTACGAAACACCCATTGGCTAAAACAACCATGCATCAGTTTTTCATTCCGTGCGCGTGAGAGGGGTGGGGGAGAGAGGAGGGGGTCGGCTGAGACACCGCAGCAATGGCGCTGCCCATGCCAAAAATACACATAGCGCGTCACAGAATCGGTCTATAGCGTCTGAACGGTCTGTCGGCTATACGACGATTCTTTTTACAGTGTACAAACTGGCTTGCGTCTGAACAGGGGGTAGGACCCTTAATTTTCAATCAGAGAACCCAAATTTGAATCCCGTTCAGTGCTTGTAATGTCCTTGGACAAGATGCTTTAAAGGTAGATAGTCCCGGTAGTGTAGAGGGCGCTGTTGATGATACTGCCGATCACCGTTAGCATTGATACAAAGATTACCGAAGTTGAGCTGTCATCAAGAGTAAAGTGCATAGGTAAGTAACGTTGCCTTTGTTGTCTTCTAGCTGCGCACCGTGCAGTCTGTAGTAATGCCAGGGTCCGGGACCATGCACCTTTAACCTGCCATGTCCTGTCAACCTGGGTGTGCAAAGTGGGTACCTGACAACGCTAGGGTATTAATCATGGCAGGGCAGAGCAGTGCAGTGGTAACAATGAAGAGGCTAATTTAACCTGGATAAAGAAGTCCATTATAAGTGTACAATGTACGTATGTACATGACAGCAAATATAATGATGAAACTCCACAAGGTCTACATTTACAATAAAGATACCAAGTACTGCGCATGTTTTTTCACTTTGGAATAGCACTCAGATATTAAAATTGATCTAATGCAACAACTTGTTCATACATGTAGACCTGGGGGGGGGGGGGGGTTTCATCAACGTTTGTCAGTGCCGACAACTGTCGGTGCTGACCAATTTCAGCAAAATCCTTGGTTTTGATTGGCTGCGACTGCTCTGGTCACCGACTGTTACTATGGTGATTCAAGTTGTCAGCGCCGAAAAACGTTGATGAAACACCCCCCTGATGGTGCATAGTGTATGCTCCACAGAGCATACAATGTACAGTATTCAAAGACATCAACTAAAGTCATAAATTCTAAATTACGAATGCTATGCATTCATCTCATGCAGAAATGATCTAAAAAATGCATTGTCCCAGGCACCACATTCACAATTAATTGCGATCAGATGATGTATTCTGTTGATAAAGGCATCGACTAGAACCGCCTCACAATAATGAGATAAATCATGCCATGCAAACATTAAAACTGATGGGAAAAAAATTTAATTGCACTCAGGGGACGACTAGCTAGGAATATGAGCTATTCTTTCCCTGAAGTTAATTCCATTATGCAATTGCGTTCAATTACCAGAGCCCGGCCAGGGAAGTTGTGCAAGCGTCTATAAATATTCTCCATGGTTACATGTAACCATGGAGAATACAAGCCTTGATGAAATCAATTTCGTCCTGATAGACTACTGAATATTGTAAAAGAAAACAATATGATTATAGTACATGTACATTGCAGCTATTAAACAAGCAAGACAAACAATCATCAACCTGTAACTGCACGGCAAGGCCAGAACAGTTGAGATCTCAGTATTTGTCAGTATTGCACTCTACTGATATCAAAGTCTTTAAAAGAATACAACAACATGGCCTACTATTTTCAATTATACATTGTACATTCAGCAGGCTACAATAACAATCTCTAAAAACACGAAACAAAACAAAACAAAAAATCTAGAAAAGATGCAACCAGATAGAGGAAAAATATTGTTCTCACTGCACAACCCACAGCTGTGTGCTATCTACCAGTACATCAACAAACCTTTGAGGGCATTCACCGTGTATAATATGCTGCCAACTGTCACTCTCAATTACGGCCACTTTACATGCTGTCGTCTTTCTTTCTGCTGTCTTCAGTGCATATGATAATATAATCATAACTCTCTAAAGGGCACAGAATTGATTGTCCACAGCAATGCAAGGTAGCCACTTAACTACATGTAGCTACAGAACGTACATGTAGTGTACATTGCGTGTCTATAGAAGGAAGACGTCCGCTGGTTTCAGCATGCAGGGGGCCCTCCATTTCTTGGGCACTACACCAAGGAGAGAACGAAGGACGGAGAAATATCAAATTTTGAGGATGCCTCGTCCTCTTCGCCGGCCTTGCCTTGCCGCATGGCTGGTTGGCAACATGCCATGGTGAATTGGCAGCAACCGAAGCTTTGCTGTCTTGTTTGCATGCAGCTTTTATAAAGAAACACTGGTTACCCTACTTTAAAGGGACTGGTCTGGTTAAACAGGAAAAAGGTGGTTATACAGATAATATGCCTTCAATAGCAAACATTCGTTCCTTTTATAGGAGAGACAAGTGATTTAGAATTTATAATTTCTGGATATCAAAAGATTCTCTATTGAAAGAAATGGTAATATCAAGATCCTCATAAAACCGTACAATGTGATTTTTGGTATTACTGCTAAACAAAAAATGAGGGAGTACAAGTGGTTGTAGTTCAACCCACAAGATTTTGCAACGGACAACTGTGGCATGATTCCAATCCTACAGACTCCCATACACACTACACCGTATGTGTGGGTGGGGGTATTATAATGTTATCGTAAACGTATAGAAATAACAAATGAAGATAACATGATTATTACAACTTATAAAACAATATAATGCACTTGTTGCAGATTGAAAGCATAATATGCAGTGTAAAAAATTTGTGAGGAGAGTGGATATGACATTTGTCTGCCTGTCAATTTGTGTGTGTTCATGTGTTGTACTGTTAGTACCAGTAGGCTATTTAAAATGGAGGTACAATGTAAAATCACTTGGACACTTCTGCAGTTTAGTATGTGATGGTGACTGTCATTCACCTACTTCAACGGCTGTCCTGGATGCTTGCAAGTCAGGAGACTGAATATCAAGTTAAAAATTCATGATGGAGTGTATGAAATTTTTAAAGGGGATGACTAGTTTCTGCAGTGATACGCGTACCTAGGAGCTACACTACTTTATACATTGTAGTATACGGTGTGATATGGTCACTAGTGATACAGACACAGATTGAATCCTCAGCTTGGGACCCAGCCTGCGTCCACCCCCCCCCCCCCCCCCCATTGAGAATGCTAAACAAAGAGCACCCTAGAGGTTTGACCATATGCTAAGGCTATAACAGATTCATGTGTGTGCATAAACTTGCATCGTATATATCGCTGTACGTATGCACAGACACACGTGCTTACAATCAGGTTCAAATTTACACAGGACATGTCCTCTAGCCTGCAGTCTTAAAGGTAGACTTCAGTGAAGAAGAAAACAAGGTGACTTAGAATCAATTCTGTATTGAGTACAACGCTGTATAGTGATGGAAACAGTTTTGTATTTCACTTAAATCATGTAATACAGTGTACACACAAATCATGTAATACAGTGTACACACTTGTACTCTATGATTAAGAATCATCACTTATATTGATGCCTCACATGTACACATGAAAGCAGAGTAGAATCTCATTGCAATCAACATGTAGCATGTCCCTGCAACATCCTAATGTGCAAACATCAAGGCAAAGACAAAAGGAACTTGCAAGAGGAGAGAGACATACTAGATGACTGAATTCCACATCAGGAGTAAGCGTGAAAGGAAGATGGCTGGGCATGCCCTGTCGTCGCTGGGGTGACAGAACCTCGTATCTCAAAATTGTCAAATGTTCAGGAGAGCGAAAAAACATGGCGGACAAAGCACTATAGTGAATGGGAAAGCCTCTTTGACTTGTCAAGGTGGCTTCATTTTTGGAGTAAGACAGTTAGGATTATGGCCAAGACATCACTTGACCCATTATTTGACCATTAAGCTAAAAAAAAATGTTTTGACATTTTTGAGATACAAGGTCTTGTCACCCCAGCGACGATGTGTATTGCAGAGAGAGAGAAAGGGAGACAGTGTAATAATACAATGTATTATAGATTGATACTGTATTCTATCTACAGCAGTGCTGTCCTTGGCAATGTAACTCTGCTGCACCTATCAAGAGTGAAAGTGAAAAGAAAGCAAGAATGAATTCATGAGAGAAAACAGAGGAGAATGAAAAAAACAAACAAACATAAAAGGCTGAATGCAGTCATAAAGAAAGAGAGAAAGAGAGAGGGGTAGAAAGAGAAAAGGAGTAAAACAGGAAGTAAGTATACGGAGAGAGATTCACTGACAGGAGGGGAGGGAAAAGTTGTGCAGTTCACAGGCTATCTGATCCATATAGCGTACAGACAATCAATGAGGATATTAGCCGGTAGGTCTACATAATACCCTGTAATATCACATTTACATGTACCACTGCCTACCTGCCTTCTATCAATAGAGCCATCAGCATATTGCTTTGCATCACGGCTGAATGCATTATGTGCCTAAAATGCATGTCTACAATGTGATCCATATTTCATTGCAGTGCCTTCTGTCAGGAATAGACTGCTGACACAAGGGAAATAAAAACCCATAAAGCTTGTGACCTCCAATTCATGTTAACCCGTTGAGGACGAGTCCCGAGTATACTCGGGCAAGCATCTATGGGAAATGTGTGATGTAACAAAATCAAACCGTCCTCAACGGGTTAAAAAGAAAAAAAAAAAAAACTGAATGTGACAATTGATGGAATCCTGCTTTTCTTGTGTGAACACATAATATCACTGTAATCTTGGTAGGAGAAAGAGCTAGCATAATTTGATTTAGGTACATGTACACAGGCAAGCTTCTTTTTACATACGTAATTTGTCCCACACAACAAGTCTGTTAAAAAATGAATGCAACTAGAAATGTCGCTTTGGCGACTGGTATGCCTCCGCCATAATGCATGATTTTCCCAATAGGTCTAGATAGTACATGTGGACACTGTGTGATTACATTTTCACAAAATTGGTAAAATATTGGAATGACAAGTTTGTCACAAATGTGTTGAATGTTCACCTTCCTTGACCTAGGTTTAATTGGATGAATAGGAGAGCATGTATCTAGGGATTTCAGGACTTTAACTTGACTTTGACCCATTCATACATTTAGGCATTGAGTAATTTTCAAGGTACAGGTGTGGAGAAAAAGTGCAATTTCTGAATTGAATAGTAAATTGTTACCATTTTCATCTGGCCCTTGACCCTAAAATTCATAAGATAATTACTTTCAGGTAGAACATGCATAATATGTACTAAGTTTCAAGGTAACTTGAGCCACTTCCGAGATATGGAGGAAAAAGTTAGTTCAGCACTTTCACTTGATCTTTGACCTTTTGACCTTTGAGGCAAAAAGAGAAAAAAAAAACTTTCCAGAGAATTTCTATTAGGTTACACACGCATACACCAAGTGTAAAAAAATAACCCTGCTGGCATTGCATAAATATGAGGGTAATAGTAAAATTTTGAAGTCTTGCATTTGACCTTTGACCCCTGACCTTTGACCCCATGAACCCTACATTCTCTAGATAATCACTTCCAGTCAGTACATGTATATACTATGTTCCATGAAGATACCAAGAGAACAATTTTCCAAGGTACGGAGAAAAAAAAGAAGTTTTAATATTTTTACTTGACCTTTTGACCTTTGACCTTTGACCTCATGACCCAAACTTTCACCAGAGAATCTTAATTGGGTAAAACATGTATACACTAAGTTTCAAGAAAATATCTTCAGGCATTCAATAGATATGGTGGAAATAGTGAAATTTTATGTATTTGACCTTGAGCATGTGCACCCAAAAGTTGATAGGCACAACTTCACCCCCCTAATACACATACATGCCAAGTTTCATTAGGATACCTCAACAGGTTTCGATAGTTACCTTGTCCACAAAATTCATTACGGATGGACGGAAGGACGGACGGACGGACGGACGGACGGAAGGACGGACGGACGGAAGGACGGACGGACGGAAGGACGGACGGACAACCCGAAAACATAATGCCTCTGGCACCACTTCGTGGCGGAGGCATAAAAAAGGATGATAAAACAATAATTGGTAAAGCTATTCCTCCTTTTAACCCGTAGGGTTTATACAAAAATAAATGATTTAAGAGCATATGTACAAATGTACATGTCATGTAATATTACTAAACTGGTCACGATATACAGCTGTACACCAAAAAAAAAAAATCACAAATAAAGCCATTACATGAGAAGAGCTTTAAATATTTCATAAGAAATGTTTAAATACTGTATTTTATTCACTGAATGGAATGCATCATGAAGTAACTTCTTTGCTGGGTTTGTATTAAAGGTACAGTTTACCTTTGGGAGCATTGATTTAAAAAAAAAAAAAAAATCAAATTATCATGTTTGATCAAGGAGTTAGAGTACCTCCTTGGTTTGATGTATACAAGTATGTGTTACCGGTCAATGGTATCACAAAACATCCTATCATATGAAATTTTGCAATAAAACCTAAAATGTAGGGAGATACATATATCTCTCTTTTTCTCATTAAACCATAAGTGTAGACAGTTTCAATAGTCTATAAACAAATTTGTTATAACTGTACTTCACATTTTCTAGATTTGACAATACTTAAAATTGATTATCCTGATTAAAATTTTTACAATGGTTGTTTCTATGCCTAACTCACATTTTATAACTATTTTGAAGCACTAAAGAAGAGTTTTTGTTTCATCTGCAAATGGCTACCAATGCCTTTCACAGGTTTACACGTACATGTAGTTTACCTGAGCTCAATTGATTTTGAGATTTGACATATCTTATACACAGTCTCTATGAATGATAAAATTATGTACATTGTAGCTGCTGCATTTAAAAACTCTATCAATAGATTCAACATTACAAAGTAACAACTGCATTATCCAAAGGCCATAAATTGAGAGCTGCACTGCTTTATTGTCCATGGGGTAGCCTTTTGCATACACCTGTGTGTGTGGTACAAGTAGCACTGCTCTTTCAGGGGTCTGCCACTGCCACTACCTACAGTACAGAGCACTAGTTTTGATAGAGCTCTGATTCCATAACTGGGTCAAGAATGTGGGCATGAATAAATATCTCCTCCGATTGATGTGTCCACCAGACAAGGTACATTATGCATCAAATTAAAGATCTCCTCTGATAATAAATTGCTCTTTGCATTTAATACCACAACCAGCTAGGTTCCAATGTTTTTCCTAGCAACTGGCTTGTTGGTTTGTGTGTCTGTCTGTTTGCAAAATCTATAGCTCAAAAAGTTATGAATTACATGTATGAACAGAAAAAAAATGATAATGACACAAGAGATGATTACATTTTGGCAGTAATTTGGGTTTAATACCACGCTGATCCAGGAAATTCATTGAATTTTTGAAGGACTCTTTGTTCTTAGGATATTTACAAGGCCAATGAACGAGGGAATGCAAGCTGCACACTCTCAAGGCACAGGAGGAAACAATAAAGTTAGTGACACCAGACAGGAGTCTTTATCATTGGGAAATTATTTAGGCGGATCCAGGAATTCCATAAAGGGTAGGCACTTTTACAAAATTAAAGCGTCCCCCCCCCCCATTTTTTTCTATTTATTTCTTTTGTTTTAACAAAAAATAAAGAAGGGGTGCACGCCTGGTGCACCCCCCTCTGGATCTGCCTCTGCTGATTTTCAGGATCTAAATATGGGTGAAAATTAGCTGCTTGATGGAGGTCTGCGTTCTCCGAGTGCTTTTCTACGAAGAACTCTATTAGTACCATAGGGCTCCACCCTTGAGACTACTTTATACGGTAATAGAAAGCACATCATAGTTATTATAGACAAAATATTGGGGTCAAAAGCAGAGACATCCATGATTCACACACTGTAATTCTTTGGACAGAGCAGACTGCATTGATCCCTGGGCAGGCCATTCATGTGTTAATAACATGTCCACATCTACTGCTGATGACTAATTAATACAAGTTGCACATAGTGCTGGGCATATGCATTGTGTATGAGAATTACGAATTTTTAGTATCAGGTATTACAGAATATTGAATGTGCATTTTTTTGTTTTAAGTGTGTGCATGTGTGTTCATTTGTGTGTGTGTGTGTGTGTGTGTGTGTGTAGTTAAATGAGACAAAAAGGAAAGATAGACCAACAGATAAAAACAAGTTGAGAGGGAGGAAAAAGAAAAAAGAAAAGATGATATTAATATCTATATATTTCTACATCATCATTCTTTTCTTTAATATAAGATTTCTTTTCAAAACGTTGTGCATAATCCTACATGTAGCAACATCTTTAGATCATTAGCAAGTAAAATCATTGATACAACATGTACAAATTTACAAAAAGATCAAATACTACACTTTGTTGTGTACATTTGATATGTATTTTATTGAAAAAAAAAGTGTACCCAATGAATTTAACAATTTTTTACTTGTGTAAACTTGTATGCGGATTAAGTGTATGTCACTATCATGCATAATACTGCCTACACTGTTTATTTTTAAAACACAATCTACATTTATACAAATTGTATTAAAAACTGGGTATTTGCAACTTTGTACTGAATGCTTTTTGTTCACTATGAAACAAGGAATATTCAAAGATAAAATATCACACACAAAAGCTCTTTTATCAACTCTATTTCTTCTCTGTCCACACCAATGTTATCCCACTGATGCTGAAAATCATTTTTCCTGACAACTCTTGAGAGACTGAGCAATGAAACCACATTAACCCTTTGGAGACGAGTCCCGAGAATACTCGGGAAAGTGTCTATGGGAAATGTGTGTTATATAGCAAAATCAGTCCAACCTCAATGGGTTAACATCCGGAGGGTGGGAAGGGGGAACACCTCATATAGGGTAACATGATTTGCAATTACCCTCCTGTAGTTTAGGGTTCACCCAATCCATTCTGTTTGGTGTACATTGTACCTTGAATTATTTCAAAGGTTTTCAAATCATTATAAATTGTCCATTTACTTGTATAACGGGAACAAATGAGCAAACATTGTACGCAAAATTCAGTGTACATCACAAATTTACAACACCCACACAGATTAGCGATAGCTCATCCTAAACTGTTCCCCAATTTGCCCATCTGTACACAACTAAAATGGGAAACACTAGCAGAGTGGACACAAGTCGCCTGAGATTGATAAGCCATAAAGCACCGTGTTTACAAAGCCCCCGATAGCCACAAGCTGTTCTCTCTTAAGCGAAGCACCCATCCCTTCTTTAGAGTCAAATCACTCCTTTCCCCGCAATCTTGATTGATGAGGTCGGCTTTAATAACATGCTACCGAGGCGACATAAGTGTGGGGAGAAGCTGGAAGAGGGAAATTACGCAGAACCGACTTGACATGCAGGGGAGAGATTACACAAGAGCGTTCTAAAGACAGAGGGGCAGAGGCGCAATGTAGATAGAGAGAGAGAGAGAGAGAGAGAGAGGGAGTGAGGGAGTGAGAGAGGGAGAGTAATAATGAAAACACATAAATGTGAGACAGAAAATACAAGAGACATAAATGTATAAGAAAATACAGAGACATACAAAAAATGAAAAAAAAAACCCAGTAGACTGCAGTGAAAAGAGAGATAAAGTATGACAAAACATGTAATGTACAGATAGAGAGAGAGAGTAATAATGAACACACATAAATGTAAATGTGAGATAGATGAATACAAGGAGAGACAAAAATGTATTATAAGAAAATACAGAGACATATAGATAAAAACAGCAGACTGCAGAAAAAAAAGATCAAATACAAAGAAACGTAATGTAGAGAAACAGAGAGAGAGTATTAAATAATGAACACACATAAATATGAGATAGAAAATACAGAGAGAATCATAAATGTATAAGAAAATACAGAGACATGATATAAAAAATGAAATAAAAACAGGAGACTGTGCACAGGAAAAAAAAGATAAAATACAACAAAACATAATGTAGCTCGTAGACAAAGAGAGAGAGAGAATGACAGACACATAGATATGAGTTAAAAAATACAGAGAGAATCGTAAAAGTATAAGAAAATACAGAGACATGATATTAAAAAAAAATGAAATAAAAACAGGAGACTGCAGGGAAAAAAAAAAGAAATGTTGCTATGGCGACTGGTGGTATGCCTTAGCCATAATGCATGGTTCTCCGTCCCAATAAAATATGAGAAACATTGTGAGGGATACATTGCACATTAGCGATAAATACTGAGAGAAGTCAGAGAACAGAGGAGAATTATGTAATGCATTGCCATTCTGGTGACAAAGAGACTAAAGTTGTGAAGAGAAGAGATGAAGAAGATAAAGGTGAGAGACACAGAACTGAACTCCCATGCATGCAGAGAGGAGAGAGATTTTATAATAAAGAGTATAAAAGACAAAGGAACTATACAACTTGTACATCAGGGTAGTCCGGAATTTGAGCATGTTGCAAGCTCAGAACCTGAGAGTATTGCAGAAATTGTATGTGCGCAGAGATCATGAGCACTGTAGCACACAATATTTCACAGCTAATCTCTCTTTGTGCAGCTGCTTTACAGTACACTCAATGTTCTCTCATGTTTTGCACACAAATATCTATTAAAGTACCAGGTATTAGTTTGATGTTTCTTTAGTTCTGCACATGTTTTGCACATGTTTGAATACATTTTTTTTTTCAGCTTGTTGCAAATTCTTGAGGATGTTGCACATGAGTTGAGGATGTGCACACGAATTTGAGCATGTTGCAGCGACATGCTGAAACCCCTCGTGGACCACCTTTGTACTTTTGTATGTACAATACATGCATAAAAGGGGGGGGGGCAGAATATAATAAAGACAAGGAGGAATGTAGTAACAGGGGAATATGTCTGTATTAAGATTACTGTCCACAGTGAGGTCACTCTGTACATACATTGTACGATGTATTAATATATGTAGAAAAGACTGAACAATTACAGGTCTTTGAATTTCTGTATATTTGAAATAAAGAAAATGGACACACTAGAATAAATGGACTCATAGAATACCAAATAGATAGAGTATTGTGGAGAGAAATAAATGCAAGAAAAGAGAAAGATGAGAATTTTATTAAGTGCAGGACAGATTTTACAATATGGATACCATCGGAGATGTATAGAGACCATAGATGATGGGGGGGGGGGGGGCGCAACCTCCAAGCAAGAAAGCTGGTACATCAGGAATTAAGAAGAATGGCATTGTAACATGCAGCATCCACAGTGGGACAGACATGTAGTATTACTATGGGTGAGAAAGTTGACAGGCAGATGTTTATAAATACAGGAGCACATGGATCAAAGACAGGACAAGTGTGGAGAAGCATTACAACAAGAGAGGGTTATAGTGCAGGTACTGACAGAGTGGGTAGACAGGCATACAATGTACAGTATCAAAGATACTAAATTCACAATTCAATGGATCACAAAGAAACATTTGGTGGCTAGTGGTTGGGTCTGTGCATCTGCTGTAGGGCCTATGCTACATTTGAATCCTTGAGTATTATAGTCCTTGAAATACAGGTTTTGCTCTTGACTAAAAAACAACAACATTCACAACTGAAGAGTTTGGTCTTAAAGAATTTTGCACGACCACTACACGTACACTGTATTATGGAGAAATACTGTACATGTACAATGTGTACGTAACATGCAATTTTGTAAAGGTATCATGACACCCTGACTACTTTGAATTGTAATTGTGGTTTAAACATTAGTTCATGGAAGTGTGTTTGACAGCACTTGGTTGAAAAATATGGGTGTTGTAAACTGCTTGCCCAAGCTGGAATTCATAATCATATTCTACCCTGCAATTCTGGAGATAAAGTTTTATTAAAGACCTTTTCATTCACTCACACCCGTGTTCTGTATAAATCTATCAAGTTTCTACATCATCAATTTGTAACATACAATGTACAGTGAACATTGTACATAAGCGTATGCACATCCACAGATCAAACAATAAATTTACTCTATGATACGTAAAACAGAATGACTTTTCATTTCAAAGTACAATGTAACAGGTATCATGAATCTCAAGAGTAAGCTGTATGTCATACCCTGTATAATATGCACTTTTGGAATTAAGATGTGGGGAAAACTCACAAATTTATATGCAGACTATGCTTTCATGGGGATACAGTACATGTAATATCCTAGAGGTAGTACATTGTATAAAGCATGGATACTATCCATGAGGAAATAAAAAATCCACTTCACAGTTCCTACTTAGATTGTGATATCAGGTCATAAATCATGATAAAAGTGCAGAAATACAGTTGTACCATTAATCCGTTTATTGTAATCAAGAGATTTGATTATAATTTGACATACTCCTGCAAAGGACTGTAACAATTTGATTTCTACACAAGGTGATAAGCACAATCTGGGTATACATTGTACATGCAATCATGGTTTTCTCACTTTAAACAAGGCAAGTGCCAAAATGTGTCTCGCCCATTCCCGTACAAGGAATTAATATTTTTTGTAACTCCCAGAAGTTAATTGACCTGCTTATGACCTTTGACCTTGTGATGACCTTTAACTCCCCAAGGGACATCTACCGTCCAAGTTTGGTCACAAACGGATATAGGGATCAAAAGTTATGAGCCACAATCAAAACGCGCCCTAAAAACATAACATTGGGATTCGCGCACAACACAAGTTGAAGTCTCCAATTGCTAGATGGGTGTCAGGCGGGAGAATCTCCAGAATCTATCAGAAGGTGCTTGGGGTTGGAGTCTCTGCATAGACACTTGCCAAGTATACTCGGGACTCATCCTCAACAGGTTAAAAGTGATGAATCACCTTCAACTGAATCAAGATTAAAGTGTATCTGTACAGAGAAATTTAGTTTTCTGACATTGTAAATTGTATTGTTAATAACCCTATGAAATATAAGAGTGCAATGCTACCTACATACAGAAATACAACAACTTGTGTACTTGTATGTATAGCAATAAAGAGACATGGCAATCTCTAAAATGCCAAAAATTACATGCAAGAGTAGTCTTCTGGCCCTATCGACTGCATTCGATGTTTCTGTACGATCAGTAGCTCTACGTTACTCTCAAAACACGCAAACACATGCAAATGTCCACATACGCAGCTTCAACTGTACATAGGTTGGTGCTTCCGCGCCGTGCGCTGGGCCACTGACCAGGCAGCCGCCGCAGCCTCTACTCATGCGGATGCATCCATGGCTCGATGAGGCAATAGCGAATGACAAGAGTACATTGTATTCGATATAGCTGTGTGCAGACAGAGGCGAACGAAGGAAACGTGCACACACTGATGGTCTACATGCGGCTACTACAACGTATTTTCAGATCTGGCTACTATTGCAGCACGTACAGTACGTGCTGATTTATTAAAATTAATGTTTCACAGTTTGGGACACTTTTTGTGACGGGATAGAATTTTCGTTAGAGTTCTTCTAAAGGACATGCTCTCACACCTCTCAAATTTTAGGGAAGAGATTCCCTTTAAAACCAGCACGGGTGGAAGTGAAGGCAGTGCTGCTGTCCAACATGTTGTTCAGTAAATATCATTTTCTCTACCGACAAAAAACAAACAAAACAAAAACAAAACAAGGAAAAGTAGAAATTACGCGGTGCGTAATATATGTCCCCGCCGGAAGTAGCATTTAGTAGCAAAATGTACAATATAGGTAAAAAATCAAGGTCAAAGGTCAAAGAAGTCAAAGGACAAAATTCTGTGTAGAAGTTTTGAAGCCCTCACCTAGTGCCATCACATAAAGCAAACGGAATCGAAATCGGGTTAGAAATGGCGAAGGAGTAGCATTTAATAGCAAAATGTACAATACAGGTCAAAAATCAAGTGTATCCCCGACGACCAGATACAGACCGATCTTTCGGTCAAGGCCGTGGTGATCATGAGGAGGGAGGCCACCATCCTTTAAGGCTTTATGAGCAAGACTCCAGGAGCCCCCCTCATGAGCGGGATTTCCAAATAATACAACACTCAGTAATTACATATGTATGACAGCTGAACTCCAATCATGTACAAACTACAAAGATCTACTCGGAGACGTCTTTTGAGCTCTCGAGTCTGATTTGTGATCCTGTTTTTGTTTCGAAGGCCAGGGGAAGGGCTTATCTGACAGTCATCTGCAATGACCAATGCACTAGTGCCTTGTTACATTACGTAGGCCTACATGTATTTGTACATAGCTATAGGGGCCTACAAGTAGGCTAAAATAGCCATCATAGCATCATTGCCCGATCTCTGCAAGTACCAGGAACTTTCAGTATAAAGACTTTAGAATTCTACACATTCATATCACTATCACTGTAATATCAGGGAGGTGGGTAACTGCGACCAGTACCAGCCTCACCGCGAATCGTGTACAAGGAGCGTCCCAGGGTTAGGAGGTGGGAAGTTATAACCATTTAAAGCCAGTTTGGGGTTAGCTCATGTACAGGTTTCAAGTTTCAAGTTTCAAGTTTATTCAAAGTTTCCACAATACAAAAATTACATAAGAACAATAATATGTAACAAGGAATACATTGTTGAATATATGCAATTAAAACAATTTGCAGAATTGAATATAAATTGACAATGCATGTAGATGCATATAGATGTAAAGTGGAGGGGTCTTAGAAAAGCAAGCTTGTATAATAAGAACCCCTGGAAAGGCAAGTTAAGACATGTAATATAACAACTCACTACTATATACAAACATTAAAGCCATAGAATTCTACTGGAATTCCTCAATCCCTCACACACACACACACACACACACACTACCTATGGAATTTTAAAGCAAAACATATCATTGGCATTTGACTATGTTACTCAAATGGAAAGCAATGAGATGAAGTCATGTATCTAGAATTTAAAAGGAGCAGCATCAATGAGACTGAGAATATCGATGAAGCAAATACTTCCGAGCCAACACTTTAAATCTGGAAAAAGTGGTACTATCTTTAGCATCTGAGGGTAACATGTTCCATTCTTTTATGCAAGACACATAAAAAGAATTTAGGGCAATACTGGTAGCTACACGAGGTAGATGCAGAAGGTTTTTCTGACGTGTATTATGGGAATGAACAACTGAGTTTTTGACGAACAAATCCAGAAATAAGGAGGGAGAACTGGACATGTGAAGCTTGTACATGAATGCCAATGAGTTAAAAGACACTAACTCGTTTAGAGGTAAACAACACAGCTGTAAGAACTGGGGGGGCACTTGGCCTAGTAAGGTGTGAGCTTGTTATTAGCCTGATCCAAATGACCTTTCTTCTTTCTCAGCTGATTAGGCACTCCACTGCACTAGGTTCTAGTCTTCAAGCAACAGAATTCATCACTCAGCTTGCCCGACATAACAATTCATGGAATTCATCAGCCATGTTCAAACAAGGGATGTACTCGCGTAGACCAGGTGACCAGAATGATCCATCATGCATCAACTGGCACTTCTGAAAACATCCATTTATTTTGCATTGAATGTAATGACATTGACCAAATAGAAAAACTGCTTTTGCTGCCAGGTGGATGTGATGGTAAGCACCAATTTAATCAAACTTACAAGGATTACTTGAATCATTCATGGTACATCACAGTAGCCCGACCAGACGCTGTTAAAGGGACTGTACAGTACTGGTTGAGGTGGGGATTAATGTTTTGAACATTCCTAGGTGACATAATGAAAAGCCTCTTATGAAATATGAAAGAGCATGTAATTTTAAGAAGGATTCAACGTTTATTTGATGAAAATTGGTTTTCAAATGGCTGAGATATCCCCCAAAAAGTGCTTGTAATAAAAGGCGACATGCCACACCTTTATTAGGATCTCTTTGTTTCACCTTGTTTTTGGATATCTCAGCCATTTTAAAACCGATTTTCATCGAATAAACTTTTGATACCCCTTAGAACTGCATACTCTTTGACAGCTCATAGAGTGATTTCTGAATATCTCGCAAAACGTTAAAAGCTAAATCCTCACCTCGACCAGAACTGTACGTACAGTGTACAGCGACTGGGCTGTGTTCTAGATCTAGTTAAGTTAACATCACAGTAACTACACGCAGCCGCTGTCGCGAATTGCGACAGCACAGTGTCTGGTCAGGCAAACATCACAGATGCTTATCTCAGTGAATTTAAAAACCAACATGCTCTGCTGGTACAAATGACCTTTTTCTGCTCATGCTCAAAGTGGAACCCCGAACTGGCTTATTCTTCCCACCTATACAGTTAGTTCCCTGCTGCTCGATGCTCGTCCCTGGATGTACAGTGCATGGACATGGTGGTTGCAACGCAATCATCAGCAAGTGTTGTTCTAAATTTATAGATCGTACTCCAGCAGCATTTCACACCATCCACCACACTATCAACGACATGCAGAATATACGTAACTCTACGTCTTTTACTCTTCATGATTACTCGTACTTACCTCAATGGAGAACTTCCGTTTTTGCTGTGTTCTCTCGCTCTGCTTTGCACTCCCAACACAGTGGCTAAAATTAAAGATAAAGCCGTGACTGTGCTGATGCGGTACGTCTAACGTCTACGTATAGTACTACTGTCGCGGGTGGGTACCGGGTAGAGCGGGTGCCTGTGGTGGACTGTGCAGTGCAGTCTGCATGTGAGTGCAAAGGGGAGGGAACTCGATTGATCATGCGCTATGCACTCGAGGCCGAGATGAAGAGGAGACTGAGGTACTAGTAATGTCATACCAAAAACAACAATAACTACAAAAGAATACTAGCGCCCTACCGATGATTAAAAAAAAAAAAAAACATGGTGTCTTTCAATATGTAAAAAAAAAAGACCAGTCGCTAAGATTCTAATATGGTAATTGGTACCGCGGTATATAAAGTAAAAGCACAATCATCATCACTGAATTATTGACACTAGGTATTTGTTTGATTTTGATTTGATTTCATTCTACTCTTCCGACCCCATTCCGGGGTATGAGAGTACAACACATAAATACAAGATATGGTCATTACAATATTAAAAAAAAAAAATACATGTTTGTGATGTACAATGATGTATATAAAATAGTCTATACCTACTAAACATATATACAGTGATATACAAATTGGCAAGCAAGGTTAACTAATCCGGTATGAACCATACGACCAAACAATCGTGACATACAACTACAAAATATGTACTAGAGATCGAGTATCACTGGATGCTTAATTTTGTAGTCTACCACTACGAGTTACAATATTTTCTTTCTTGACTACAGTACACTCAACTTGTTCAGGCTTCTGCAAACTTGCAAAATATGACATGATCAGCCTCACAAATAATACTAATCTCCTAAATGCGAGCATGAACATTTCTGGACATGTATAATGAGCAAGGACGTTTAACCAAATAATGATTGCTTAAATATAACTGTCCTTTTCAAAGAAGGGGCAATTTAAACGAAAACATAGTGAAATTCATCACCTGTTTCATGTCTATCACAACAAGGGCATTGAACATCCCTTTCATCAAATGACTGTACAAATCTTCTATTATTAACTGGCAACTGATTTGACCTACATCTAAAACGGCTCAATGAAATTCTATCCCTCTTTACTCAACTGGACTAAATGCCTTTCAAAGAGACTATTCGTCTTAAAAATCCTATAATTTAAACATACTCTATTTGACCAAACATTTGCCATCAAATCCTGTTTAGACATATCACTTAATCTCAGCTTAAGGTGCTCAATATCCAGTTTACTAAATCCTTCCCCTTTCGCTTAGCCATACAACACCAAGACAAGCATTGTTTAAAAAATAATATGAGATATCCACTTAAAAACAAAGGTCGTGTCCTGTTGACTTACTAATCTTTGGAGTGTATAAAACCTGAATGAATATTTAGCAGAAGAACCCTTTATGATCCTCAGCCAGAAGCTAACCATATTTACAATCTTGCATGTTAGAGTTGAATTTATTCATTTAGAATTTCTATTCATTAATAGAAAATAAAAAAGGCAATGACAAGGCGGAAAACCATTCATCGTACAGTCCAACATTTCCTAAATGTGAATCACTGATTTTATTTTCAATTTAGATGTTTGCTTTCACCAGGGAGGTGGAAGAGAGACTCTTCCACCTCCCTGCTTTCACACACAATGTCATATTGACTCACATATTGACGCGCCCTAATAGCCCAGTCTTTTATTTTGTAGGTACAGCTACCTTATTATCATATCATGTGTGCAGGGTGTGATGATTGCAGCTATCTTCATCTCGGGTAGGGGTGAAGTTCATAATACTGAGTATTCATCATGTCGAAAACTGAGGGAATAAGACGAGCTCTTGAAATTGTGCGAGGTATGCCGAGAGTTGCCCTCAACAATCTAAGAGACAATCCTGGATCCAAAAAGAATGTAAGTTTTTATTTCAAGAGAGATAACCATTTTGGTGTGTTGTAATGCTGGCTAATTCAGAAACTCCGTCACGCTGTCGCAGCAGCGATTGCCCATAAATGTCCGTAGTCCCATTAATACATATTTGTGCTGCTCGTCTCAGTTACAGCATGCGCATGGAGCTATCTAGCCCGACCAGACGCTGTTAGTACTTTAGTAGTGTACGCTGTGCGATGCGAATTACAGCGACTGGGCTGTAAGTGTGTATAGTTAGGAGCTATCGAGCTCTGGAGGTTTACTACGTAGGTAGCCTACACTACAGGTACACACTGTATAGGCTCTACTTGGGTGACCCGCACCTCGTCATAGTTAATGTTTGCGCATATTTGAATCGCATTTCGCCACTGAAATTCTTGGAAATCCAACTCACATACAGGAAAAATGCTGAAAATTCCAATGGAACCACAATTTCACTGATCGATATCGAAAATTTGCTGCTATCGTCGTCAAACGCGAACAATGCGAAAAAGTTGCGCGCTAAGGAAGGGGCCCGCAACTCGTCACCCGCGCTCCCATAGACAAAGCACGTAAAAGACGTGTGCTGGTGACCGTGATGCTCCCATAGACATACACGTAAAAGATGCGTGCGGGGACAGTGGTGATACTTATAACACGTATTCCGATTAAATTTCAGATTTTCGCGAAAAATTGTTCGGTTTTCACCACAATTTGCTTGGTTGTGGTAGCCCTGCCAAGTTTCAAGCTTACTGAACACAGTCCCGGGCATAAATTTTTGTTTAGTGCGCTTAAAACAATTTTAAGCGGGGTGACGGTATTCGGGCCCCTGACGAGGTGCGGGCACCTCGCTATACACATATTGCACATGTGTACAATGGTGTAGGTATAATGTGAATTGTCACCCAGAGCTGCAGCTGAAGTTCACGCGCGCGGCACTTGTGTAAAAGTTTACAGTGATGCATAATTGTTTTTGTATGTTCATGATGTATTTTATGTCTAAACTTGCAGGTGTTCTCCTCTGTCCAAACCTCTGATATAGGTATCTGGTTCTACTAACACATGTACTACTACGGTATGACTACTAGGTACTAAAACTAAAAGCTACTGTAGTCTAGAGCCTTGTATCTTTGACTTTAGCCTTATCTCTGATTCCAGTAGATCTATTAGTATGACTAGATTACCTAATTAGCAATGACGATAATGATAAAACTGAAAAAGAAAAAAAAATTGACATGTAAATTACAGGACTACATGTACACGTCTACAGTGTATGCATCATTACATATTGGACTCCAAATGGGCAGTTGATGGGGTCCATTGGTGTCGTCATCAATTTCATTTGTTATTAGTGTCATGTCCAACCTGACTTGGAACCAAGTGCCATCTCAACGACAACAAGAAATCATCAGAACATTATACAAAAACATAGATGATGTATGGTGTAATCCTACAAAGTGCACAGAGTTTACAGCTACCGTGAGATTTACCATGTTTAATAGACCTTCAATCTTCTGTATTGTACATGTAGTGTAGGGTTACAGGCTTTTGCACCCTAAATTTCTGTCTGTAGGCCTACTGTGTACTACTGTATACACTTTCCCAACTGTATGATGTATTTGTGTTCTTCAATTATGTGATAAAGTGAAATGTTCCTTTGTGTCTACAGGAAAATCGCAGGGGGCGAGGTCAGCACACTGGAGGAATGAGTGGCCGTGGTAAGAGTGGTCAAGGGATGAGAGGTACAAAGCCCAGGATTGGATTCGAGGGAGGACAGACCCCTTTCTATCTCAGGATCCCTAAATACCCTTATTACAAGGACTACCAGTAAGTGTTCTGTCTTTACAATTTACAAGCTTCTTCTTGTCAGACAGCAGTTGTGACAACTGCACACATACCCATCATACCTGTATTAAAGGGATGGTATAGTTTTGGTTGCAATTGGGCTTTTGCAGGTTTCCAACTTCTTTGTGAGGTGATGAGAAACCTAAAATATGAAAGAGCATAAAATTCTGTTAAAGATTAATTCAAATTTTATTTGATGAAAAATGTTTGTGTGAAATGGCTGAGATACCCCAAAACAAAGAGGCCTAATAAAGGGTGGGACCCATCTCTTATTGGGAACACTTTGTTTTACTTTTTTTGTGTGTGGATATCTCGGCCATTTTAAAACTGATTTTCAGCAATTAAACTTTGAATGCTTCTTAGAATCGTATGCTCTTTCATACTTCACATTTTAAGTGGTTTCTAATCATCCCACAAAAAGTTAAAATCTGAATCACTGTCTTAAACAAAACTATGCCATCCCTTTGATTTAATTTCCTTCCTATTAATCTATGTGATGCTAAGGCAGCATTTTTGCCAGTAGAATGATGACATTCTATGTCTTCTTTTGAAGAAAAAAATTACAAAGAATCTCACTGTTTTACAAGGGAGGACATAGAGTAATAGAAGATAGTATGTGTTCCTTATACCCTTTGTGACTATCACTAAAAATGCTCTTGGCACCCACTAAACACTATCTGATTTTGGGAGGAGAAAGACAGAAATATATACACTTCCATATAATGTACAATGTACGTATTGTTTTCATTGCTGTTTTCATATTTCTATTTGTGCATTCATCAGCATTCAATGTTATTCATTTTCCCTTCATTCAGCTTGAGGAGGCAGTACATGCCACTTTCCCTCGCCAAACTCCAGTACCTGATTGATGTCGGTCGAGTTGACCCAGACCAACCAATCGACGTCACCTCCCTGGTCAACTCGGGGGCAATCAACATCAACATCAAAGACAGACACTATGGGATCAACTTGCTGCATGAGGTTTGTGTAACAACTTGTCACCCTTGAGAAGTGGAAGCATGGGGAAAGAATACAATGAACTCCTGTTATAACAAAGTCCATGGAACCAGCAGTTTTCTTTCGTTTTATGAAAATTTTGTTATAACCGAACAAATAAACAATTAAGATGGTAGAGCTGATAATGTTGTGGCCTTTTATACTTCAATGTATTCAGAATTTTGTTATAACCGTGTTTGTTATAACGGGAGTGCACTGTCTTGTATACAGGTGATCCCCATTCTAGGAAAAGTGCGGATTAAAAAAGATTTGTCGTGAATTGAGAGGATATTTTCCCAATATGGAAAAAAAAACCTAGTTATCGACAGACAGTATGGGATCAACTTGCTGCATGAGGTTTGTGTAACAACTTGTCACCCTTGAGAAGTGGAAGCATGGGGAAAGAATACAATGAACTCCTGTTATAACAAAGTCCATGGAACCTGCAGTTTTCTTTCGTTTTATCAAAATTTTATTATAACTGAACAAATACACAATTAAAATGGTAGGGCTGATAATGTTGTGGCCAGAATTTATACTGTACTTCACTGTATTCAGAATTTTGTTATAACCGTGTTTGTTATAACGGGAGTGCACTGTCTTGTATACAGGTGATCCCCATTCTAGGAAAAGTGCGGATAAAAAAAGATTTGTTGTGAATTGAGAGGATATTTTCCCAATACGGAAAAAAAACCCTAGTTATCTACCAGGCAATGCTCGTATGTGACTTTGGCGGTCCTGAATTTTCCAGTAACTGTATTTAGCTGATTTCTTTTTAAAGGACAAGTTCACCTTCATTAACATAAGGATTACGAGAATGCAGCAATATTAGTAGAACACATCAGTGAAAGTTTAAGGAAAATTGGACAATCGATGCAAAAGTTATGAATTTTTACAACTTTTGTGTTGGAACCGCTGGATGAGGAGACTACTAAGGCTCGTGATGTCATATGAGTACAACAGTATAAAGAAAATGTAAAGAAAATTCAACATATTTTCACTTTTTTCGCATAATAAAAGAGCACTTGACTTGCCTCTTTCTAAAGGCAATGGGAATAATATTACCCATAACATATGTCAGTAACGAGTCAAGAGAAAGTGTACTTTTTTCAAAAGATGAAATTTTGTGAAATTCTCTTTATATTTTCCTTATATTGTTGTACGCATGTGACATCATACACTGCAGTAGTCTTCTCATCCAGCGGTGACTGCACAAAAACTTCAAAAATTCATAACTTTTGAACGGATTGTCCGATTTTCCTCAAACTTTCAATGATGTGTCCTACTAATATTGCTACATTCTCTCAATCCTTATGTTAATGAAGGTGAACTTGTCCTTTAAGTACATGTATGTTTAATGTGTCCTGACAGTTTCAAATCCTCACATGTAGAATGTATATATTTATCAACCATGGGCATACATGTATGTTTTAGTGAGGGTTTGTCATAATTAGAACACTTAATTTGGAATGTTTTTACTTATCAAACTTTTCAGCCCGACGACTGAATTGTGTCTGATTTACAATACTAAGAAAAGTTGAACTTTCAAGGCATTTATCAACAAAGTGTCGGTTGATTTTTATTCTCTTCCTTGTAGGGACTAGATAACTTTGAAGCCCAAATCAACATCGAGGTACAGCACACGTCAGAACTGGCCATCACAGCAATTGAGCGATGTGGTGGTGTTGTGACAACCGGCTTTTACGATCCTGTCAGTTTGGATGCCCTGGCGTATCCCTTACAGTTCTTCCTGCAGGGGAAGCCCATCCCTCGACGTGCTCTGCCACCCAAGGACCTCGTCAACTTCTACACCGATCCAGCGAACCGCGGCTACCTTGCCGACCCCGACAAGGTCCGCAAAGCCCGGCTGGATCTCACGCGGAAGCACGGTTACGTCCTTCCCGACCTCACGAGTGACCCGCGGAGGGAGATGCTTAGAATGAGGAAGGATCCGCGGCAGGTGTATTTTGGACTCCAGCCGGGCTGGGTGGTCAACCTGGCAGACAGGACAGTTTTAAAGCCAGCAGATGAAGACCTGCAGGAATATTACAAGTCATAGTCATATCCCAGTTATATTTTGCAGTGTCACTATCATACGGACAGTGGTGATACTCTGCAAATGGACTTATTGAACTGAAAAGAAAATAAATGCTTTCTGTGTGGTCTGCTGAAAAGTCTTCAAGTCTGGGAAATTTACAGAGAGAACATGCATTATTATTAGCTTTCACATGACCTCGAATCTTCAGTTTTGTTAGAAGCAGTAAGGAGATACAATTGTAGGTGCTTGCAGCAAAATACTCTAAATTGTGCAGAAGGAAAGTAAAAATTAATTGAAGGTTGTTTTTTAATCTATGACAAGTTTATAATTTACCACTGACTTTTAGATGCATTTTTTTTTTTTGTGTGTGTATGGATTTTTGTTACTTGCCTTCTCCAATTATTATTTTTATTATTTTTGTTTTTGTTTTTGTTTCTTTTTTTTTTGTTTTGTTTTGTTTTTGTTTTTTTTTTTGGGGGGGGGGGATTAACGGGGGTGGGACAGTATTCACACACTGGGCATGTGAGGCTCTTATGAATGATATTGAGTATCAAGCACTGGATCGAATCCTTGCGGTTCGCCCCAGGTGACTAGCAATAGTCAGCAAACAGTATCAGTCAGGTACATTGTGCCATACTTTAGAAGAAGAAGAAGAAGACATTTTATATCACGTGGGTGATGAGTTTGCTTTGATACTGTTTGAGCGGAAATGAACTCTCTGTGATACAATGTATTGACAAATTCAAAAGAAATGGCAAATAATGTTCACAAGATTTAATCTTGAAGCATTCTGCCCAAGTACTTGTTCTTATTTATAAACCACACATTCACCTGTAGTCCACCTCACGGAAATTCAACTTACTGGAAGTCAAAGAAAAAAGAGAAAAGAGTAAATAAATGGCCAGTATCTTGGGGTATAATGCATGCTGGTATGATATGCCTTCCTTGAAAATTACAGGGAAAGCATTGGTATTGTTTGGCTTTTTTTAAGAGTGTGATGTTTTCATCCTTTTTCATTGTTGTCCTTAAGAAAAATGAAATATTTTGATTAAAAATATGAAGAAAAGACAAGAACCCTGGAAAATATTATTTCTGTCATGCTGCGCAAACCAAGAGATAGAGACCCTCATCAGGTTTGCTATCTTTCAACATGTTTTATTTAATTTTGATTGGTTTCATGTACCAATTATTTGAAGCAAATGTGGGTTACCTGTACTATTATAATGGTGACAATGATATGTGACATTCAAGCCAGAATTCAACTTTGGAAATCATGGTAGAAGATCATATATAGATTGATCATGCTGACTGCATTAGGATGGCCACATGCTGGAGGGAGAAAAAAGAAATAAAAAGGATACCTTACAGATACACCTTTTGACATTGAAGGCTTGTGTTCCCTAGAACAGGAACTTTTTATTTGAATGTGTTTTTCCCCTTGATGCTTGTGTTTCACATTTACATTATGAGGAAAGTACATGTACATGTAAAAGTTTGTGTTTGTGTGTGTGTGTGCGTATGTGTGTGTGTGGGGGGGGGGGGGGCTGGAGGGGGGAGGGGGCATGGAAGAAGCTAGAGCATTATTTGTTTGCATCTCTTTGATAATACATGTAGCCTACCTGTTCCATGTTGAGGCAGTTGTGGTTTCTCAGCTAAAAGCTGCATTTTGACCCAAACCAAATGCTGATTAGCAAAAAAGATATGCTACATGTACTGTATAAATATCACACACACACACACACACATACAGACAGGAGGAGTTCAGATGCAGAAACAGACATATCCATTTCTATCAACATATTTTTCTCTGTTTGATGATGCCCTTAAAACGTTTGGAAAATGACATTTATCTGTTTTTGTATTTAGTTTCTTTATAATCATAACATGTTTATTGGAAGAGTTGAATGCAAAAACCATATCCGCACTTTAATACACTTTACTTGATATTGCATCTGTTGGAAAGAAAACACAGAAAATTATTTAGATACATGTACATGTATATGTTAGAATATTTATCTTTAGAGAGAGAGAGAGGGAGAGAAATAGAGAGGGAGAGAGGGAGAATATACTCCATTGACTCGGAGGAAGACAAGCAAAAGTCCAACACGTAAAGAAGAAAGAAATAGCTTCGACTTGGAGAAACAAAATCAATAGCATACACTCGTTGTACTTGTATTTATACATGTACATGCATATTATTATAGAGAAGAGGACTTGCAAAGACCTTTGACTTAGACCCCGTTTACAGTGCGGGGCCGGGCTCGGCCGCGGCTCGGCCGCGGCCGAGCCCGACCTCAATTGCGCGGCCGAGCCTCGCAATTTTGTCCGTTTACACTGCTGGGCTCGGCCGCGCTTTTGATTCAAACCTTTCAACATTTTGTCGTAGTGGCGCTCTGCTTGTAAACAAACGCAATTTGGTATTGTCTGGTTTTCAGACCCTTTGCCAAATGAATTCCGTGGCGACGAAGTCGCCGTTCGGGCAAAGGCCTTTGCCGAAGGAAAAAAATCCTTTGCAGGACAAAACCACCTTAAACTATACTAGTTTTCGACGTTGAGGGGGTTAATATCCTGAATAGCGAAAGATACAGGCAGAGGGTTTGGAAGTCAGACTAAAATTGGCCGCGCAATTGGCCGCGCATTTGGCCCAGTTTGCGTTTACACCAAGAAGAGGCCGGGCTCGGCCGCGGCTCGGCCGCGGCCGAGACCACCTCCAGAGCGAGGCCAAATGCGAGGCCAATTTTGGCCTCGCATTTGGCCTTTTGCGCGTTTACACTGAAGCGGGGCTGGGCTCGGCCGCGGCTCGGCCGCGGCCGAGCCTCGCACTGTAAACGGGGTCTAAGGCGATCATTCGACTTATGCGAGGTCGACGTAAGCAAGGTTGACTGTATCTTCTCTTCGTCCTTCCCTGCCCCGCCCCTCACTCACTGTCTCTCTTTGTCCTCTCTCTCTTGTTCTCTCTCCCTTTCCATCTTGCTCTCTCCCTCCCTCTCTGCTTCCGTGTAATTGCCAACAAACCAATTACCTAGATCACAACTCTGGGCAATTATGACAATGGTGTTATTGATAGGTGATTGAGAAGAGTTATGTTAGTTGGAGATATCATCATTATTGGGAACAAGTCCAGTGGCGGAGCCAGGGAGGAATGACGCAGAGCGTTGTGGCAGTGATGTTTTTACACGTGTAGATAGCGGCAGAATGTTGGATGTCCACCTGACCAACATGATGGACAATGCCGATGGTACTCGGTGGCGGATTCAGGGGAGAGCGCACCGGGCGCCCCCCCCCCCCCTTATTATTTTTTTTTAAACAAAAGAAATAAAAAGACAAAATGGAGAGGAGCTGGGAGGGGTGCGGCCCCCCTTTAATTTTGTAAAGACGCCACCTCTTTACAGAATTCCTGTAGCCGCCCCTGAAGTCCAAATTGTTTTTATGCTCTCACTATATAATTTACGTTCATCTCGGTTCACATCACAGCACTTACCTTCACAATCTGTCACTCAATCTACTTATCTACCCATTTATCTATTTTTTATCTACAGTGTATCTCCTTAACTCAGTCATCTCATCTGTCCTGTCGTAAATAATAGTCATAAATAATGTCCGTGGACCAAGTTTAATAGTAACATATTATATAGGGATGCATTATCATTTAATTCAAAGAATAACATATTGTTTACTCGCAGGAATCAGCATGAAAAAGAACCCCCCCCCCCAAAAAAAAAAAAAAAAATAATAATAATAATGATAATAATAATAATAATAATAACAATAATAATAATAAATAAATGATAAAAAATAAAATAAGAATAAAATAAAAAATGAAAAATAAAATAATAATAATAATAATAATAATAAGATGAAATGCCTTTATGTCGGCACCTATACAGAAATGTAGAAAGCCTGTGATAATTATGTTGGTATAATCTGGCCATCTACTCAGTATACTCTGCATGACACTAATCCACTTTGCCAGAAAAAAAAGAAAAAAAAAACAAAACAAAACAAAACAAAACAAAACAAAAAATCTTTTTTTTGGGGGGGGGGGGCCGGGGTGAGAGGAGCATCCTCTATGAACCTTAAAGGACAAGTCCACCTTCTCTATATACATAAGGATTTTAATAGAGAATGCAGCACCAGTTAAGTAGAACACAACATCAGTGAAAGTTTTAGGAAAATTGGACAATCCATTCAAAAGTTATGATTTTTTTTTAATTATCTACGCAGTCACTTCTAAATTAGAAGACTACTGCAGTGAATGATGTCACATGCGTACGACGATATAAGGAAAATAAAGAGAGAATTTCACAAAACTTTACTTTTTGACTAAAGTGCACATTTCTTTGACTTATTACTGACGTATGTTAAGGGTAACATTATTCCCCCTGCCTTCTGAAAGAATGAAGTCGAGTGTTCTTTTGTTATGCGAGAAAAACGGAAATATGTTGAATTTTCTTTATTATTCTTTCTTTATTATCGTTGTACACATGTGACATCACAATAAGCTATAGTAGTCTTTTCATCCAGCCCGTGACTGAGCAGAAACTGCAAAAATGTATAACTTTTGAGCGGATTGTCCGATTTTCCTCAAACTCTCACTCAGGAGCCGCGGAAGCGGGGGGGGGGGGGGGGGCTGGGGGGCTGCAGCCCCCCCCCCCCCACACACACACACACACACATACACACACACACACACACTTTTGGTTCGTCCAAAAAAAAAAAATCGAAAAAAAAATCGAAAAAAATCACAACACTTATGAATTTCAATTTCCAAAGATTCCGCCCTTAGATTCGGTGGTCTTGACCTTGCCACCCTCCCCCCGGTCCCGCAGCCCCCCCCCCCCCCCCCCACACTGAAAAACGTTCCGCGGCCCCTGTCACTGGTGAGTTCTACTAATATTGCTGCATTCACTCAATCTACATGTCTGATATGAGGGGGAACTTGTTTAAGTGTTATGCAGAAGTAAGTCGGTAATGTTGTGCAAATGGCTATCTGCCAAGATCAGGTGAGAAAAATGAGAATATTACAAACAATAAAGTTATCAATATCAATATTTTGTTCTCGTACAACCTTAGTGCATTATGCATTATTTGAGTTCTGTAATGCTGAAAACGGGAAAAATATAATTTTGTTTCATTTTTTGTCACGCAGCTAGATGTAGACATCACAGTATAGTACAGCTGTATTAGTGTTCAGAGTGTAGGCCCTAGTGTTCCTTCAGAGGAATTTACTTTAAGGCTGATATAATATATGTCCGTAACTATCACTCGCACCCCGAAACCGTTATTCACTTTTAGTTTCCCATATGAAAATAAAGCCGGCCGCTATAAAAGTTAATTTATGAATGAATTAATGTCCCACTGGTATTCCAGCAGCGGTTCAATTTCAATGACATAAGATGTAAACTCATTTATCATTTCTGACACTGGACTTATAACAATGAGGAATCCAACCACTTCATGTGATGTTCTTTATCCCAAGATCGCATCACGTTTGGAACATGTGGCATCTTTATAGCTATGCTGTTGAAGGTTACAGTTTGTTATTCCGAAGGTTCGTTATTCCGAATGTTCTTTATAGTCCGAAAGTTCGTTATTCGTTATCCCGAAGATTCGTTATTCCGATAGTTCGTTAATCCGAAAATGTGATAAGGTTTGTTATTCCGAAGGATCATTAATCCGAAAACGAAATAATTATGGTTCGTTATTCCGAAGGTTCATTAATCCAAATATGACACAAAGCTCGTTATTCCGAAGGTTTGTTACGGACCCTATTTCATTTCGGATCAACGAACCTTCGGAACAACGAACCCTATTTCATTTTCGGATTAACGAACCTTGGGAATAACGAACCCTATATTTTCGGATAAAAGAGCCTTGGGAATTACATAGCGAACCCTATTTCATTTTCGGATTAACGAACCTTCGGAATAACGCCACAAAGTTCAGATTAACGAGCCATTTTTCATTTTCGGATTAACGAACCTCTAGGTATAGGGAATTTGTGTGTTTCGGATTAACGAACCTTCGGAATAACGAACAGCACACGCTGTTGAAGCGGGAACTGATCATGAGGATATAAGGCTAGATGACAATATTATAATGATTATATTGACTTGTGTTGATTCATGATATCTTCAACATCACATGATTATGTTGTGGCCTCAGTATTTTGACGGATCAGTTGACGTAATGTTGTTTAATGATGGAAAGCCAAAACCCTCTGATAGAATCATATAATTATAGCTACTCTTTGCATGTCATTACCGCCAGCCCTTGGTTGGCCAGCTGCATGCAGGAAAACAAAATGATGGCGCCCTTCCGTGTTAAACCGCACCGCACCGAAGTCAATCGCTAGCCGTTGCCTTTGCCCGATCCCCGACCTGTTGTGGGTCTTTGTCTATTTTCCATATTGACAGTTAGGGGTAGTAATGATTTCTGCCAGTTTCTTACAAATCAGTGTTGGGGAAGATACTTTTTACTCACTTTAGTTGCTATCCGAAGAGGAAAAATAATTATACTGTCAGGTTGACTGACCGCTGGGTGAAATAAGACCGCATTGGTGATTATGATAACGGACTGATAGCTCTCTCTCTCTCTTTCTTCTTCTTATCACCTATAAGATCTGATATGGAGAGTTTAAACACAAAAGTTGATAATCCATTCACCACATTTTGAATCTTGAGCTGGACGTCGGGATTAAGATTTAAAACAAAAATGATACAAACATATAAGTTGAACGGCATCTAATATACTACATTGTTTGTAATGAAATGAGTGCAGTTAGCATCCATAGCATTATTAAAAAGATTTATTTTTTCTATTTTTTTTAATGATAACGTGAAAAAAAAAACCCTGAGACTTATATGGGCGGCGTTCCTCTGCTGTTTTTTGTTTGTTTGTTGTTTGTTTGTTTGTGTGTGTGTGTGTGTGTGTGTGTGTGTGTGTGTGTGTGTGTGTGTACCAGTATTCAAACTATCTATTGCTATTGATGAGCCTACAAATTCAATTCAGCTGTTGCTTCGGATGCAACACGATCACTCCTCTAATTTTACATTAGTCGATTGTAGCCATTCTTTGGCGCTATCGTAGATCACTGTGAAGGTTCAGAGAAAAATACATGTAGCAGTTAAAAAAGAAGAAGAAGAAAAAAGGAGAAGGAGGAGAGGAAGAAGAAAAGAAGAGAAAAGAACATGTCTGACAGAAGATCATAAAAATCCCTAAACAGTCGGTATATAAGTAAAATTAAATCTGAAGAGTTTAAATGCAAAAACCGATGAGGGGTATATCCATTTTGTATAAACAAAAGATGACTCTGCTGAAAACAAATAAGTAATATAGATAAAAATGATAATTTTTTATAATCTTCAAAAGCATTTTTTTTTGTGTGTGTGTAGGAGTGCAGAAGGGCCTGCGCGTATATTAAAGTCACTGAATACTTTTTTTTCTCTCTGATGGGTGACGTTTACCTGTATTGCATTTAAACTCTTTATTTAGACCTGTTAAAGCTTTCTGTTCATATCTAGCTATTTCAAAATTACCATAAATCAAAGTTGATTTTATTAAATGCACATCATGAGATTCAAGCTTATGCAACAGAAAAAAAAAATAATAATTAGGGCTAAACAAGCGCCAGTTGGTTTTAGGACACTTTGAATGTCCAACTCAGATGTCGTGAATAATGCTGACACGATGAAAATCATAACGTCATTGTGATACTGTCCGGAGTCTTTAGATCTGTTGTTTGTCGTAGACGTGTTTGCTATAGTAATACAATGTGTGCTGATTCATAAAATTGCCCATTTTCGCGAATTCACTCGAGTCGGCGTATACAGCGCCAGCATGATTGAACAACGTTTTGATCGGGCAAGGAGCGTTGCCTAGGCATTGGGGTTAAACAATTTTTTGACGTCATCGGAAAGTGTGCTCCCTTGGTATCCCACAAGGCTTGTGCGCCCGGAAACCGATTAACATGCAAATATCAATGCGCACTTTGTTTCTTTCATAATTGTTTCTATATTTTAAAGATGAAAACATTCCAGCCCTTTTCAAGATTATGTGCACTGATTTGTCATATATATTTCTCTTTATATGTGATTTTCTGCTGTTAGAACATAAAAATTGAAATTCAAGGAATGTAGTTCCTCATAAGTGATGCGGCAATAGCTATTTACAAATTGATTGCCGACTTCGACCTGGAAATGAATCCCTAATTCTTGATATATTTCATCTTGAACTGACAATACAATGACGTCTGAAGTAGAAGAGCATGTCCTCGCAAAATATGAAATCAAGAAGCGTCTTGGAAAAGGGGTCAGTATATTACTTGCTTGAATTTATTTTCCCTTGATTACAGCAGTCACATCGCGCGATAGTTCACGGGCATTTGTCGTTAAGAGCGGAGAGGCAAGAATTGTCTACCCGGCTGATCCGGGTGCCGATTGAGTGGTGGCTGCTGTAAACGTTTACATCCCGGTGCGGTGTATGGAGCCGCCGCGCGTAATTCCTGTCATCAGTGCTGTGGCTGTGCAGTGCATGCGATGTGCATACCCTACGTAACGTTAGACAAATCTCTTGAGATTGGTTGAACACCTATTACCTAACTTTGCTATGTTAGCACCTACAGGCTAAAATTGCAATTATCAGTTTGCCCGGATGGTGTGAACTGGTACTAATAATCGTACTATTTAACTTAGCATGAGCCATGACTAGCCTGAATTGAAAGCTGGTTCTACTTCTAACGTTAAACATCCTTTGCTGCTGAGAGAAAAAGATGCCCGAAGCAGAAGTGCGGCGAAGTCAAGAAGCCGGAAGCAGAAGGTCAACTTGTGTAAATTAACATTTATCGCTAGACCCCCATCTACAGATAAGATAAATTGTAATACAGCCTAGTAACGGTGTTACAGGGTAACATTACTACTATACTAGCCCGACCAGACACTGTTACGCTATGCGAAAACAGCGTCTGACACGCACGGCATGCAGCCTCGAAGTGAGGAACCTCAACACAACTACAAAACTTAGGAACATGTATACTTTTCTCCTTTAAACAGAATACTTTACTCACGTTAAATGCTACAGAAGAATAGTTCGCCACACTGGGTCCATGGAGACCACTTGCGATAAGTCCGTGGAACAAATAAATGACACTTTCTGGCGCAATTCCTGACCGCCGGGCTTCGTCGTTGCAGGATTCAAAATGGCGCCTTGACTAATGCGCATGCGTGACCGGATGTGCTCCAGAGCGAGCGCGTGTGCGTTGAAAGTGTCGAACAAACCTTGGCGTCTGCGACACAATAACCCAGTACAGTTTATAGCTGTATACCTTATACTAGTAACCGTGCGTACGCTGCTTGAAAGGGCATTCACATCACGTGACCACCCGATATCTGAGCTTGGCCTGGCGTGAAAGATTGTGTACGGTGTGGACATGCTGGATATGATGATCAATTTCGGTAAGTTTCATTACGTACATTTGAATATATATAGCATCAGATGTAGAGTAAATATTGAAGAGTATACTCGATGAGTTTGAGGTGACAAAAATGATCGTAAGTATCAAAAGTCAAAGCTATCGTGTACGATTACGTCGCCTCTCCTAGTGATTGGTGGTCGCGCGCGTACAGCCCTGTCGCGACGTACCATGTACAGCGACTGGGCTGTGTATAGTTACTACTATACTAGATCTGTTTGGCATGGCTGAAGTTAACTTTTCGAGAGGACTAACGTTAGTGAGAATGATAGTGATATCAAGTTTAATAGGCCTACTTTAATGTTGAACCTGTAAATGTAAAATGATTGTTACATCTAGCCCCTACTACTACTAACGTTAGTAGAAATTGTGATGAGATCTCCCTGTGTGAGGCCGAGCCTTACTGCCCTACTATTGGCCCAAGTGCAAGGGCCAAGGCAGGCAAAATTGCAGAACCCACCCAATTTTGCAAGAGTGACTTTGCATGCACCATGATACATTTATTGTAGACCGTAGAGTCTACTGTACGAATTACATGATGTCAAGCGTTGAAAAGAATGATTGTATTTTTTTTTCTTCAGTCATTTAGGCCCTAAACATATCTATTTTCTGTTGATTAGCCAGAAGTGTGCGTTCTTGCCATGATCTTAGAATGGAAATCATAATGAACCCATCAACATCGGCACACCCCCGTCTGGTTGGCCCAAAACCCCAGGGCGCTCCATGTAACATACACAGTTAACGCTACGGCTGGTCGCAGTTACAGTACTAGTAGGTTGGCCCCTGCATATTAAGGTGTTGGACAGTAAACCAAGAAAAAGAAGAAAAAGAAGAGTACCGGTATGCAATTCCTATTTATTTCATACTTGAAACCTGACCATACCTATGCTAGGGTGTTTAATGATTCTTCCATATTACGTTATAGGTGGTATTCAAAAAGCAGCTTCAGACCAGATATTTATTGTTCACTTGTTGCCGGATAGAGATAACATCAGCAGGTTCTCATGTTGCATGCCTTATATGTTTCTTTTTTTTTTTTTTTTTGAATCAAAATTACCCAGGAAATACATGTTATAAATGGTATTGAAAGTGTTTGATCAAAATGGTGCATCCTCCCCCCCCCCCAAAAAAAAAACCCAACAACAACAACAAACAAACAAACAAACAAAACAAAACAACAACCTCAAAAACAACCTCAACAAGAACGTAAACTGAGCTACCACACTACGACATACTTCATATTATAGATTGACTCAGAAATCATAATGTCAACAATTCTCTCTCCTGGGCAGACTCTTATTTTTTTTTTTTTTTGATTATCCTTACAATGGAGATTATTGCAGTCAGTATCTACATTTATATAACGCCCGAAGAGATCCTTGTCATTTGATTGGTTGTTTGACATTGGTCATTTGGCCCATTTCACTATGACGTCATCACCCGTGCAATTGCGGCTCCATTTACCACGCAATTTTGGATCCATACGATTTGCTCCATTCCACGCTCGCTGAAAGCCCGACACACTACGCGTTTGCAGTGTGTGTATGCGACAGCGCGCTAAGCGCTAGGTTAAGCATAAAGCGCTCAGTGACGATCTCAGATTCTCTCTTGTTTCTAAGTTGATAAAACATCAAATGAGAAGGATCTATTTTAGGCGTTACATAAAACAAATAATAAATGTTTTTCATTCGTGTCATGGACAGAATATTTCATTCGGTGAAAGATGAAATGTAGATCCATTCAACTCGGGTGCGCCTCGTTGAATGGATCATTTCGTCTTTCACCTCATGAAATATTCTGTCCATTGCACTCATAAACATTCATTATTTGTATAATGTATAATGTAAAACTCTTTCAAGAATGTGCAGTTCTTGAGTATCTCTCTTCATGTTTTTCAGATAGTGGTTTGATACTGGTGTATAGGTGTATAAATGCTTCTTCTTGTTCTTCTCTCTTGTCATGTATTCTATTAATATTAAAAGTGTCACATTTTGTGGTTTTGTAGAATTTGATGCCTTATGTTGGTGTGACCTGTGGCTTATTTTCTTGCAGGCATATGGCATCGTTTGGAAAGCCATTGACAGAAGAACCAGGGAGGTGGTTGCCCTCAAGAAGATTTTTGATGCTTTCAGAAATCAGACAGATGCTCAGGTAGGAATAGCATAAAATGCTATCAAACTTTTATAATGGTGCCCTTCTGGGTCAGGGAATAATAAAAAGTGACTGTCTAGGCCCTAATGTATTTGGTATAATTTGTCAGTGTGAGGTATTTACTGCCTGTATTGTGTTGCTTAACATGCATTTATGTTTCAAACATGTTGCTTATTACTCTTGTGGAGCTGATGTATGCAATTATCGCTATGTGATTGCAGTTCATGGTTTGAAGCTAGGAATGTGTGTATTCTTGTATGCTATAAACATGAAAATAGAGTAAGGTGATTTACAAAAATGCAAGGATGAAAACTTTCTTCTCCATCTCTGATATGTACACATCCTGTATATTTCTGTTTTTCTTATTATGCAGAGGACATTCAGAGAGATCATGTTTTTACAGGTAAGTAATACACAAAATTTCCAAACTTGTCCTTCATTTTGAATGAAAATTACACTTTTAGTAATGCAGTAAAATCTTCAAATTGTGCGTGGGCAATTTCCCCTGCATGGATGACTTGTAGACTTTTTCAATATTTTTTTTTCTTCAAAATTGAATAAACATGAATGAACGTGCCAGTAATGTGTGCTAGTAACTCTTGACAAACTATTTCTGTTTGGCATAGTTTGAAAAGAAAAGAAAGTAGCATACGCATTGTACTTGACAGTATTAAAGGTATCCGTGGCAAAATCTCTCTGTTTGGAATATTTTGATGAAGGCTTTTCTTCCAATGTGGATTCTGTGATCAAATGTATTGCGTTCTTGTTACATATTTTATGCAGATTTAATATAATTGGAAGGAAGCATTGCTGGGTAAAGGGATTACAGTTTTGTTGTATATAAGTCAGTCCTGTTTCAATATACAGCTGTACTGTAACCTCTTCAGGGATATGATTGTGGGATCTTTCTCTCTCATTATCTTTGCAGGAATTCAGCGACCACAAAAATATTGTCAAGTTGCTCAACGTGATGAGAGCGGAGAATGATAAGGACATCTACCTTGTATTTGAATACATGGGTGAGTTGGAAACTGGTGCTGGTTTGAAATGAGAAAGATATGAGGAATACACAGATTCGTGAACTCAGGTTATTTGTGTGTGTCCAGGGAAACCCAATCATGTCCCCGATACCGCTGACTTGCCTCATTATCAACTGGTACCATGTTTACATTGTAAACGTACTAGAAAAGAAGTCTGCCAGCCAAACACCGTAAGGAAAATATCAGGAATGCCAAAGTCAGTTCGTTATTGAACTGCAGTACCTTGTCGTAAAATTGTTATAACATGGTTTCTCTGTATCACTTTCAATTTCATGCAGTCAAGAGAATATTAGGTTTAAGTGAGTACTAGTAAGTGCTTTATGTGCATTGTCAGAATGAATGTATTTTTGTTGTTGTTGATTTGTTTAAAAAAACAACAACAGTATCTTGGAGTCGTAGCATGTTTGATTTGAAATGCTAACCCAGACAATATGTTTTGTTTGTATGCCATGTTAATGCAAAGTAGATTTAAAAGGAAAAGATGCAGAAGAATTCAACAAGGAAAAAAGATTAAGAAAACCTAACCTGCATAGCAAATAGAAAGAAATGTGATTTTGTTTGCTTCTGTCCCTCAGACACGGACCTGCATGCTGTAATAAAGAAAGGAGGTATCCTAAAGGACATCCACAAACGCTACATCATGTACCAGCTCATTAATGCTACAATGTACCTACATTCTGGCAACGTTATCCACAGAGACCAAAAGGTGTGTGCTCTGAAAGATGTGTACTTTGGCCCCATCCAGCCCCAAGAGGGCTTGGTATTTGGTCAGCAGCAAAACCTAAATATAGATGTAAGAAATCATCTACAAAAAGAGGATATGGAGGAAGGTAATGTTAAAGGGTGTGTACAGTTCTGGTTGAGGTGAGGATTTAGCTTTTAACGTTTTGCGAAATATTCAGAAACCACTCTATGAGATGTCAAAGAGCATGCAATTCCAAGGGGTATCAAAAGTTTATTTGATGAAAATTGGTTTTGAAATGGCTGAGATATCCAAAAACAAGGTGAAACAAAGAGATCCTAATAAAAGGCGTTGCCTGTCGCCTTTTATTATTATCACTTTTTTGGATATCTCAGCCATTTGAAAACCAATTTTCATCAAATAAACATTGAATCCTTCTTGAAATTACATGCTCTTTCATATTTCATATGAGGTTTCTCATTATCTCACTTAGGAATGTTCAAAACATGAATCCCCACCTCAACCAGTACTGTACAGACCCTTTAATGTATTGATGGGCAAATACAGTGTACAGTATGTACTATGTACAGTCTACAACACAATATGAAGATCAACATGTCAATTTTACTGTACCCTTGTGATTGAAACTCTGACCCCTAGAGCAACCCATGTTGATTCCTCGAAGCATACATAGTTTTCATTTTGTTATTCTCAGGATATTATGATCAGGAATACAAATTACATAAATGTTTGGAATCAACCATTCTAGTGAGCATTTACCTTTACATCTGCAGGTTACTCTAATAAATGTTTGTTTGTAGTCTCTGTTTTTTTTTGTTTGTTTGTTTTTGTTTGTTTGTTTCTACACTTAAAATAGCTCCTTTAAATGGAAATTATTACCCCGTTTATACTGCGAGCGGGTTTTCGAGCCGCCTCGAGGAGGTTCGAAAACCCGCTACGAAAAAGCGGGCTCTCGTCTGTTTATACTGCGTGAGCGAAAGCAGGCCCGAGCGGGTCTGAGCAGGGTCACGGCTTCCGTTCCTATGGTAACCGAATTCCCCTCCGAAAACCGGCGCGCGCTTTCGTGGCATCACTTTCGCGCGGAAACGTGACTGCTGAGCGCGAATTTATAACAACGTGGGTTCTCGATCCGGTGCAGTTGCTTGTTTACATCATGAACGCGCGATGACCTCCAGTGATAACTTCTGGGTCGGCAAAAAAGCGGCTTTTCGAACCCCCTAGCGTTTATACTGCTGTCGAGCCTCCTCGAGCCTGCTATAGCGGGTTCTGAAACCTCCCCCCGTAGGAGGTTTCAGAACCCGACCGGACCCGACCCGACCGGATCGCCTTTTCTGAATTCTGTCTGTTTATACTGAGCTGAAAGCCTGCTCGAAGCGGCTACAGGGGGTTTCAGAACCCGCTTTTTCCTTAGTATAAACGGGGTATCAGAGTGTCATAATGACTTACTGCTGTCCATTAGGTAAAAGGAAGCAAGTGCTGAGAGTGTTATGTCATGTTCGTGTGTTACTCCCCAAGTGTAGAGCAATGGGTATAACATTTAAGTGGGATGCTGTTCACTCGTGTCTTATCCCTTTTAACATATTTTTCATCTTTTAGCCAGTCTACTAGATATCATACGGTTAACTCTGCCCAAGTCAACGCCGCAAATGTAAAATAATCTGCTTTAATAGTCAATGAAGATAAGAAGTCCCAATCTTAGATCATAGCCTTACAAATGTACATGTGTTATCTTAGAAGTTCAATTTTGCCTTTTAAAGTTGATGCATTTAGCCCCAGCCCTGTCAAATTGACTGATGCGGAGTCGACTGTATGTATCATATGGCTCAGCATATTACACAAACTGTTGCAAATTGAGTTCTTTTCTCTGTTTTGCTACCAGCCCTCAAACATTCTATTAGACACGGAGTGCTTTGTGAAAGTGGCAGACTTTGGGCTGGCGAGGTCCATCACTCAGATCGACGCAGCTCTCAGCGACGACAATCCAGCTCTCACAGAGTATGTGGCCACGAGGTGGTACAGAGCCCCGGAGATTCTTCTTGCATCTAAGAGGTATGCAGACACAAGCCCCTCACTTCCTATGCATTAACCTTTACATGGTGTCTTGCCTGACATTTAGTGTCATATTCTTTTTTTTTTTTCAAGCCTTGAAAGTCGGATATGATAAGAATCATAGTGGTAGAGCAGTTGTAAAACTCCATGATTTTCTTTTTCTTTATCTAATGGCAGCATGCTGAAAAACAAACATCATCACAGAAATTAATCAACTAGATCTGATCTGTTGCAGTGCCAGAAGGGTTTTGTTAACAGAACATTCAATTCAATTCAGTTCAATTCAATTCAATTCAATTCAATTCAATTCAATTCAATTCAAGTCAGTTTAGTTTTATTTTACATTGCCATTTTCTTTCAGGTAGTAAGCCTCTTCAGAGTTCTTTGAACTTTGCCAAATGTTGTGATACTCCTTTTAGAAAGGAAGGCTAACCTATGTTCACAAATCAATAAACACTATGAAAAGCTCGCATGATTTGTGAATTGCTTCCTTGCAATGAATACCGTTGGGCAGTGAGTTGGTCATGTGTGTGTTGTGATTTTTCGATAGGTACACCAAGGGAGTAGACATGTGGAGCTTGGGATGCATTCTTGGGGAGTTACTGAAGGGGAAACCCATGTTTCCTGGGACATCAACATTCAACCAGCTGGAAAAGATAATGGCCATCATAGATCCACCATCCAAGGGGGACATAGATGCCATCCAGTCAGACTACGGGGCAACCTTTGTAGACATGTCAAAACTCAGGTAAGAGGTTTCAGTATTGAATCGTTCACAGGGATTTTTAGTTTTTTATTATTACTGGTATCATTTTTTTCTGTTTGAACAGTAAGGATCAGAATCACCTAGTCCGGACTTTGGCAATGTGCACTACAAGTTAACAGTCTGATCTGTGAAGAGTGATAAAGATATTTAAACAACTGCTCTATTCATAATCCTATGAATATTGGGTACAATGCCAATAGTGTACATTTTGATTGTCTATTTCCAGCCCAGACTCTCCAGGGTTTGCTGAAATCATCACCTTTTTCTCAGAACAGCATTTCAGCAGATTGACAAAATATGCATGAAGTGAATTAATTAAAAACAGTATTCATTCGTGAACAATTCATTGTCGTCAGATTTCCATTTGTTGCTTTTATGGATGTAAAGTGATTTTCATTCTCTAATATCAAGTATTTGTTGTACCTCCTTGCAGCATAATAATTATTTCTTATCTTTTATTCTTTGATAATAAACTCATTAAATTGTATGAAATGTGGCAGTTTTTCTGCTGCTTGTCCAGATGAATTTAAATCAGATACAATGTTTCATTATCATTGTGTAATGCTCGTCATTATCAGGCACAGACAATCAATAGAAGAAGTTTTACCAGGTGCACCGGCAGACGCAGTAGACCTCGTGCGGAAACTTCTCCACTTCAACCCAGACAAACGACTCACTGCCAAACAAGCTCTTTCACACCCCTATGTAGCCAGGTACGTCTCCAGCGCTGTATAAAGATGGTATACCTAATTTGCACATTGCACCCCTTGGCAAAACATTATTATCATTATTATTTTTTTAAATGATGGTACAATGTTTGTAGTCTTGCGTATTCCACCTACTTAAGTATGAATGCATGCACACATAAGCAATTCTAGACTTCCACCTGGTATGTAGGAAAGCAGGCAGTAAGATCCAACAGTCCGCACCTTGTTTAGATGTCCTCGAATAAATAGCAGAACACTCTTGTAACTCAACACTGTGGGTGCTGCATTGGAGCTGTCAATGTCATACTCAATCACCCTTGACCCTGGCTAAGATATTCATGTAACTACAGTCATGTACAACATCTTTTGTGCATACAGGACATCTTGATTAAGTTTTTATATCAACAACTTACAAATTTTTCATACACTAGTGATGTAGTGATGCCAGTTACAGGATGTACTCACTATTGTCTGATAAGTAGCCAAGAAAGCATCAATGCTCCTTCAGTAAGAGTGGGGAAGAAGGAGGCTTTGTGTTATCTAGCTTATGGGCACCGTATTAAGCTTGAAAATATTGAAAGGCTAATACTCCTATGCTTGCTTTAATGTGGCCTGTGTTGGAAATACATCAGTTTAGTCATTAGTTATTTCCTGGTACTGACATTGGCTTTTAATCAGGGAGACCACAATTGCCTCATTAGTCGGCACACTGTCATTACCTCCGCCAAGGGAGGAGGTTATGTTTTCGTTACCGTTGGTTTGTTCGTTCGTTCGTTTTTTTGTCTGTGTGCAAAATAACTCAAAAAGTGGTTAACGGATTGGGATGAAACTTGCAGGAAAGTTTGAGAATGACACAAGTAACAAACGATTAATTTTTGGTAGTGATCCGAGAATTTTGGGGGAATTTATGAAGGATTTTGATATTTTGGCAGGTAGGGTCAATGAACTTGGGAGTTCAGGCTGTGCGTATTTGAGGTTTGCATGCGCGCCCTAAAGTGCATGCTCTAGTTTCTGCTGGGGAGAGGCGCGCCGCGCATCTGAGGGCTTATGACGTAACAATGGCTTCTATATTGGGAAATCGGGCGATTTTCATTGGGTGAAAATCACTTATCTCTGTGGAAGAGCAAGATCATTAGTGGAAAGTAAATGCTTGGCGGAGGTCTGCGCTCTCGGAGTGCTTTTCTAGTTTTGTAATGTGTCTTTCTTTTCTTTCGTTTCTCTTTCAGATTTAGGAATCCAGCAGGGGAGATCCAACTCGACTACGATGTTGTCCCTCCTCTGGATGATGATGTCCAGCTCTCGGTCAATGAATACCGGTCAAAGTTATATCAGGTATGAGAGCATGTCAGTATTTTGCAAATCCACCCATACTGTCTGTGCTGTGATGCAACTATTATTCATGTGATTTCAAATGTCTCATTAACCCATTGCTTGCTGTAGGCTGAGCCTGCAGTAACTGAATTCTGCAGGCTTCAAATTTTAGAAGTGCACAGTGACACAGTTACCCAACTACAATCTCGGCCATACAGATGTAGCTTTTATATCTGCCTGGTTGTCACTGTGAAACCAGGGAATTACAGTTTTGAATTGTATGACTTAGTGTGCATGATTTCCCCTTTGCAATAGAAGGCATGGACTGTAAATGCTGTGCTTGTATACATGTAAATTATATAAGTACGATTATTGAAGACTAGATATGTACGAGGACTTTGAAATTCATACAGCACTTGGTGGGTGGTACACACGGTGATGTACTACTTGGATAACTGATTTTGTTGTTACTGTAAATCTTGTAATCTTGTACTGTAAATTGTGAATATAGTATGGATAATCATAGCAATTTTTATATGCTATGAAAACAGTAGCCATTATTCACATTCTTTGTCACTTTGAGAGTGTTTAGGTAATCATTTGGCAATATGTATAAAGCCATCACTGAATGCTTGTATTGTCATAAACCTTTAATAGCAATATCCCAAATTTCAAAGTCAACTTATGCAGAAAGAAACAGAAAATTGACATCTGTATAACAGTTGAAATTTACAATTGCTTAAAAAGTGAAAGGATCTTACAAAGATAAGAACTTCTTTGTTCATGTGGCCCAAAAGGCAGGGCTGATTATTTTCAGAATGAATCTTCAGGGCAATATCAATAATCTTCCTTGGCTAACATTCTTCCTGCCCCTTCTTCATCCCCACATCCTAACCCTTCTCTGTCCGTGATGTCCCCACCTCACCATCGCTTGCTCCCTCCCATCTTCTTCCCGTACCACCAACCACCATCCATCATTCCGTCTGGTTTTTCCTCCCGACAGATGATGAAGGAGAAGAAGGCCAAACACCGGCAGCAGCTGAGAGAGGCCCAGGTGGCCCAGCGGAGGGGCAGCCAATCCTCCACGCCTCCCTCGGAGCAGGGCAGCCCCGTAGTCAACGGCGCCACCGCCTCGGCCCGATCATCCCACTCTACCAGTAGCAGACACAGTGGGGGTGGGAAGCAGAGGACACACCCAGTGGGCGGGGCTGGGGCTGCACCCGCCGGCGGTGCCTACACCAATTACTCAGGTATGGATGTTGGTAGTTCGATGCCTTCCTTTACTGTGTACCATTGTGATTTATCAGTGTGTATTTTGTCGTGCATGAAAGTCATTACCATGGTGACCGTTTTTATGCATGTTTCCCAATGAAATGCATGCTGTGGGTGTAATAAACTCTGCTGTATCATTTCTCTTGGAGCACTTTATTACTTGTCACAATACCAAGCAATTCATTGATCAAGTTTTATCACTGTAGCCAAATTTCTGTTTGTGACTCAATATAGTAAAATATACGTGTAGAGAGTTGAAATTTGCAAGACTTAGCTCCCTCCCCCTCCAAGAAAAAAAAAGAGAGAAAAAAAAATTGTTTCATCTTTTGCCAAGTGAATTGTTCATGCAAGTATGTACATATATATGTATATAAATAATGCAAATCAAATCAAACTAAAAGAAATCTGTAATGACTTCACCCTTTTTCCTAAATTTCAGTAATGAAACAACAACACGGCCATCCTCGAAACAACCTATTCTGCATCAAACTTGGCATCTCTGTACAAATATTACATGTTGATACAGTGCACTATTTGTAATTTTGAATTAAAATTTCACTTTTGGCAGTAGCTAGAATACACCGAAGGAGCCACTCCCAGTCTTCTTCATTTTGTTTAGAATCTTTCGATATGTGACCCTGCACCTCAAAACAAACAAAAAGTCGCCAGACATGAATTTTTAGTTAAGAACATATTCTGAAAGAGCAGACTTTAAGCTTTAAAATGATGTATAACTCAAATCAAATGGACTCTCCTAACCTCTCTAAATATTGGAAAGAACGCACAAACTCAGGAAAAGTGTGAACTGAGAAAAGAGGCTCTGAAGTACAGTGTCTATTCAAGCGCTTAATCCTTACCAAACAGTGCTGGCTGTGCGATGAATGGGACAAAAAGCAGGAAGTAAACCACCAGAGTAACAACAATGAAGGGATTATCAGATTAAAATGAAATTAAGCATGCCTCATTAACACATTCTGTCCACAATCAATGCCAACTTTCAAAGCAGTAGCACTATCCTGTCAAAAATTATCAGAGTTGAAAGTGAGAGTGTTGACAAGGTTTTTCAGAAATGAAAAAGGGAACTCTAAAAACACACCTAATCTCACTATTCTACCAAAAATGTTCGAGATAAACTGCTAAAAAAAAACACACTTTCCTGCTCGTTTTATGATACCAAATTTTATCATAATGTAAAAGAGGGCCCGCTCTTTCAGAAAATATGAAAAAGTCAAGTTCGGCTAGGTTGACCCATTTCACTTATTTTCAGTCCTCACGCAAAATCAATGTGTGCGACTTTGTGTTCGTTTTGAGGTGCACGGTCACATATGATACTCATATTTGTATAATGTCCAGCAGTGTTAATGTTTGTTCATGGTTTTATCACATCCATTTGTCTTTTCTTTTCCACTGGGAGGAAAACATTTTTGTGTTTGGTTCTTGATTGCTTTATGTTGGCACTCTGTCATGCAATAAGCAATTCTAGATTTGATTACTTGCCACCATAAACAAGTGAAAATGCTTAATACTTCATTCTTGCCTTCATATTCCCATGCTCCGCAGTTACATATTATTATTTTGTGAGTTGTTTATTTTCATTTGAAGCAAAACGAAGTTCTGAGAAAAACATGAAATTGTCTCAAGATATCAGTATCAGAGCATAAGTCACTTCTTTCAGAAGCAGTTGGTACATTGACAATGGAAATAACTCCTTTGGTTTATAGCAGCCCTATATTGTATCTGGCACTTTACATTGTAGCATTTCTGCATTTAAATCAAAGCAGTATACTACCTGTCGTTAAATGGCACGCAGTTCTTTATTTGCAATTGCGCTTTACTTTGTCTATAGTTGCAAACATTTCCTTCAAGCAGTTTGAGAAATCAGTATCCCTTGTGCATTCTTTTTCTTGAATATGCATAACGTCGCTGGGGCGACAAGACCTCGTATCTACAAAATGTCAAATGTTCAGGAGAGCAAGAAAACATGGCAGCCAAAGCACTGTATCCAATGGGATACACATTCCTTTGACATGCCGTGGTGGCTTTATCTTTGGGGTAAGACAGCTAGGATTTGGACAGGACATCACTTTATTATCTGACCATTAATCCAAAAAAGTCATTTTCACCAAAATTGCAGATACAAGGTGTTGTCACCCCAGCGACGATAAACTTGTGACCTTAATTTTGTAGTATTTCTATACTTCGGCTGCCTTCTTCACTGCACATTTAGATGTATTTTTGTTTTCAATAAACTGTGCAAAAAGAATGCATTATTTGAGTTGAAAGCCACTGTTCTTTAATGCATGAATAAATTTAGTGACTGGTCTCTTCTGCCATTTTGTTTTGTTTTGTTTTGTTTTTGTTTTTGTTTTTTGTTGGTTATGTCTCTGCTCTGCCATGGTCTTGTATTCCATCTGTTTGCTGTGCATCCATGTGCTGTGGTCTGGTTGGTCCTTTTTCCCTTCCCCATCCTCCTGTGTGTAGCTGAGGCACGAAAGCACAGGCCCCCGCTGGGCCTTACCTCGGGTAGCGGGAACTCTCCCAGCAAACGGTTGCACCAGACTGTTAGCTCCCCTTTGCTGCATGCAGGTGACAGCAGTATATAAAAGAAACTTATGTTATTCCTTTTTTTTTTATTATCATTATTATTACTCATTTATTCAGTAAGAAAAAAAAAAAAAACAAGTCTGACTTTAGGTGTGACTGTTGTTATTGCTGGCATTATTGTCAATATCATTTTTGTTGTTTGTGAGAGTAGTATAGAATTGTGCTTATTGGAATCATATATAATAATATTTGTGGTATTGTTTTTCTTTTTTGATTTATTCGTCCTTTTATTTTAATAGTTGTTTATTTGTTTATTGATTCATTCACATTACACATATATATTGTATAAAATTATTCTAACTATAGTTGCATATTCATTTAAATTAATTATTCATTAACCCTAACTTACCGGGGGGGGGGGGGGGGGTCATAATGGCCCCCCTCAACGAATTCCGCGACCGTTCCGGCGCGCAAATATTTTTGACTGCGCCGCTCGCTGACTTTTTACTTTCAAGTCTCGCACAACTTTTGAGACCAAATTTGTTGTGCCCGGGCATACCGTTCCGAAGCCACGCCCCTTCAAAAAATTTTCGTCAACCCCAAAATTGCTCAAAAACGTGATTTTATGTACAAAGTCAATACAAATTGTGTTTTTTCAATTACTTCATATAAAAATTTATATTTTTGATTCTAATGGCTGAAATCAATTTATTTTAGTATAATTATGCTTCAAAAAATGTGTATGACAAATTGTGCTGTAAAAAACAACAAAAACAAATGTTCGAAAAAACAGAAATACACAAAAAAATTGATAAAACAATAAAAAATATAAGAAATTAATTTTGAGACTGAATTTTTTTTTTCAGCACAAATGTTTGGAATGTCACTGGGAATATTTACACCAAAAATCAGCATTTTATAAGCTTTTATAAGCCAATTACAGACGAAAATGAGGTTTTTGCATATATTTGCATAATTAATTAATTTAAAATAGAAAATGCTTATTTTTTGAAAATTTAACCTAAAAGTCTTGTAGATTACATCCGGCTTTATGTTCATGCAAAATTTTGCAGCGATCGCGCGATCAACGGCCGAGATCTGAAGGGGGGGGGGCCATAATGGCCCCCCCCCCCCCCCCCCCAGGAATTCAAGCTCGCTAAATAGCCCAGGTAAGTTAGGGTGAAGTATTCAACTGTGATGAGTGTGTCATTCCCAAAAGAATTTGAGGGCACTTTTGATCAAGGAAGACTTCAGACACATGCAACTAAATTTTGTCTTTATTTTTGCCCGAGAAGGCTAGAATTGAGCGAAAATGTTGATTTGATACAGTGTAAGTTGTTCTAAGTCATAAAATTGTTAGAATTAACCAGGTTGTACTCATTTTTTTTTTTTTCTTTTTCTTTGCCCACTCTGCATTGTGTGTGTAGGAGTTGCCTTTGGCCGCACTACGAAGGAGCCACTGGCAGCTCCTACAGGGCAGAGCAAGAGTCAGGCCTCTGTACGGCAGGGTCTGACGCGACAGCGTAGCCTGGAGAACATTGCTGCTGTAAGTATGCCAGAAAATTGTGGGCTACGTGTGATTTAGTTTAATGTGAGCTTGCCAATGCAACTGAACTATCATCGAATTGTAAAAATGCGTGCCCCAGATGGACTGATGGCCAAGGGGAACTGCATTCTATAATATTGATCTTGTGCCTGCTGTCAGATTTATATTTGCAGTATCATACAGTCTCTTTTGTCTCATTTAAAAAGAAGAAATGAATATATTTTTGTGAAAGAGAGATATCAACTAAATATCATGATTATGTTAGTTATATTGTGAGTTACGCCAGGTTATTTTGATGGATTTGCATGAGAATATAGAATAGTGAATTGATGGATGTGTGCACTCAAAGGGGTTGGTCAGTGGGTATGAACATTGGGTTGATACTGAGAGGAGGATACAAATGAATTGATAACTTGACAAAGTAAAAGCAGAAAAAAAAAAGAAAATTTAACTTTATGTGTACTTCTATATTCTCTCCTCCAGTACAATGGCGCCGAAAACAACTACCATACGAGTAATTACGGTCAGCAGCGTCCAACCTCGGGCCACCACCAGCGAACACGGTCATTCTCTGCTGGTCTGCGAAACAACACCATCACGAGAGATAGCAAAGGTCATGCTGGCCCTCTGGCTGTTTCCAGCTCAAGACTGGTAAATCTCTCTTAGTACTTGAGAGTTTGTATTTGTTGTTTGGAGAAAAGGGGTGGGACAAGCCTAGGAGGTAGAGCTTCAAAATTTTACTCTATACTTTATACGCCATATATTTAGTGAGTCTAATTTTTTGCGAATCGGGACTTCCCAACAATTTTGTGAGTGGTTAAATTCGTGTGGAGAACAGTACTGAACAGAGATTATGTATACTTGCACGTCGCATTGATGTTGAGATGAGAGTTCATATTTTTACGTGTTTGTAGATTCACAAATTTGTAGTACCCGACTTGCAAAATTCACAAAAATAAAGCCTTGTGAAATATTCATTGTATACAGTATTACAGTGAAAATTTCCATACATTTCCGACATAAAAATTTGCCCAAAAATGAAAGTGTGTGAATTTTTTGCTTGTTATACATGTGTGAGATTATTTTATACCTTTCATTTCAAGGTAGGCATATTATGAGGATGTTACCATTCTGCTGTGAGAAGTTTTCCTTGTGTTAGCTAGTCCTGTAGCATGAGTGAATAGAGTTGTAATGTACACCACTTACGTTGTACGATAGTAAGTGCTGCCAAAGCCCTTAGTTAATCATGAAATATTTGCATTTGTGAGACAAGTGTCGCATTCAAGAGTTAGTGTATTTTACCATCTTCACAACATCTGATGCCTTATCTCACATTTTCCCTGTCCATAGATCCCAGCACAGAGGCCGGTGTCGGCCCATGAGAGCAGGCAGTCACATTCGTACGGTCGCAAGCAGTTTGGGCTGAAGAATGCAAATGCGAGTGGCTCGGCCAAGTCCATGTTTGGCAGCTATTCACAGTCCCACGGCACAATAACAGCTAGCGGTCTGGCCAAATTACAAGGCAGATAGTGCATGTCTGTATCCCAACAAGAAACAACATGGTCATTTCGTATTCTGTGCATTTGAAAGCCTCGCATACGCAAATATGAAAGGTCCATTGATGAAGTCAGAATGGACTTTTACACATGCACTGAATAACTCTTTTTGGGTAGGAAATCTTATGTTCCAGTACTGTCTAGGAAGATATATCATATGCCACAGTTCAGAGATGTTTTGAGCAAAGTTATGAGCATTTGAGTGTCTATGAATAATCACTATAACATGTCATTTCATGGCCATCTTTCAAAGAAAGGTGGTAATTGCTTGACTGTAAGGGTCATCTTACTTTCCTTATTGCTTTTGTTTAGAATTTTGCAACACATCACTGTATGGAAAGATATGTAATCCATATCACTGAGCTATATTTATATCAAAGATATATAACCACACATCCCCCAAATGCATGTAGATCAGTCTTTTATACTGGTTAACGGAAGAATCACTCAAAGATCCATTACAGAGTGAAACAAAATTCACTGCACATGAGCTCTTTTTCTTCTCCACACTCTCCGGTCATGAGACAGTGAAGGTTATTTTAAGGATGAGGCAAGATGCATTGCTGGGTGATTTACTGGCATTGCCCTTGTGACTTGCAGGACTAAACTGATTTTCACCTTAGCTTTTGCTGCCTAATACGCATAATATGATTTAAAGTGTCACATGAAATAGCTTCTTTTGGTGGTGTATCTCCCTGGCCTTCAAGAATGGAATTGTTTCACTTTCAGTGCGGTACTCGTCAACTGGTGTCTTTCATTTTCATCATTTGCATATCTTCCCATTCCACTTCAAATTCATTTTTTTGTTCTTGTTGTAAATTTGAATATGAAGCGCAAATCTTGTTTCTTTTTTTTATTTGTTTATTATTTCACTAGTATCACTGGCTCATCACATCCTTCTTTGATTTGGGATGGTATGCATAGTCACCAAAACAAAGAAGTCATAAAAGTTCTCATGTAATCCCATGATGTTCCCACAATGTTAATTGTACCACAGTGTTTTGCTCAGACCTCACGCAGGCATGAAAATATGAAAAAAGAATTATTGAAAACCCCTCCTACTCCTGCAATACCTCCCTCGCCCCCCCCCCCCCAAAAAAAAAACAAAAAACAAAACCAACAACAACAACAACAACAACAACAACAACAACAAACAACCACAAAACAAACAAAACAAAACCAACAGATTAACAGCAACAAAAACCATTCTGACTTTTCAGTGGCCAGGTGCTGCTTCCCTTAATTGCTGGATTCCTGTATTGGATATGGAGGTACACAGACAGATTTTGTTTTTATAGAGTATAACAGTATAGGAGTTTTCAGCTGCAAGTACATGTAATTCAAATGCAGAATAGTAGACTTTCATGTCCCCAGTCAACAAGTTTAATGCCCACACATAATGTAATAGCCGTGGGCCCGAATTCTCAAAGGTGGAATAACTTTATTACACCGCTTAGTCCGCCGATTTATTACGCCTCTTATGCAAATCAGGCCCACGTGACGTAAAATGACGCAATTTTTTCCCCGGAATCTATTCTCAAAGGGAATAACTTATTCCCCGGAATAACTATTCCGTGGAATAGTTATTCAGCTTTGAGAATTCGGGCCTTTGAGTATTGAGTGTATTACAGTAGCAACTTCACAATGAACTTGTTAGTTGTGGTGTGACTCATCCAGTGCAGTGTCCTTTATAACCCCTTATATGCTACGTTTGCCCGCCTGACTAAGTTTATGCCTTGCCAATTTGGTAAGCTTGCTGCAATGCAGCATCGCTCACAAACCACTCTATAAATTTCAATATGCCACAGTTCACTGAAAGTTGTGTAGCCACTGTACAGCTTTGTCAAAAAATTTAGATCACAGCAAAGCTTTCAATTTTCTCTGTAACTTTGCTGTACAAAAGTGTACCACATTTCCGGCATAACTGCTTTTACGCAAAAGTTACATGGCTTTGAAAACAATGTTTTCCAAAAGTGCTCTTGGTGGTGTTAGAATAATTTGGCACACTGTGGGTTATACTGTGGCTGCATGGCACACAATTGAGAGATAACCCTTACCCTTGTATGTGGGTGGAGATCCTGTTTTCACAGGAATTATGATGGTTCAATGTACTTTTTGTGTCTTGGGCTCACACATGCTCATGACATATGTTCAAGCGGCATTACTTGCTCACACACTGACATGGCAATGCATTTAGTTTATATTGGTGTATTACAGGTTTTGAATTAGTGCATGGCTGAAATATGATTAGGATTTGTACCAAAGCTTCTCATAAAATCAGAAAGATGGGACTTGCACCCTGCTTGTTTATGTTCTATTAGCAGATCGTTATGACACTTTCAATTTATTTCATTCATAGTTATTTCTTCTTATATCTCAATAGTATAATGGCCTACAGTTACTGTAAAAGTGGATATTTTCGTGTGACTAATTTTTCATGCTCGGCCGGGTAAGAACAGTTTGCGTGTTTTGATTCCGCGGTATCAAGACAACAACTACATGAACATATGGCAAGCAAAAATATTGCATGCTTTTATTTTCGCGCTAGCTTCTGGTTGCGTGAAATGCGCGAAAATTTCAACACCGTGAAAATTCCACTTTTACAGTATAGAGTACATGAGCTGAGTCTCATTGCAAATCCAGATTCTTGACAACTATCAAACCTTTGAGGTTTATCTGTTAGATTGAGAGCAGGAAAAGGGACTGTATCAGTTGAATAGATAACATCAACAGTAATCAAAGTACATCGCAACTCACAGGCAGCAGATTTTATGAGAAAAAAAACAAACAAACAAACACAAGGGAAGAAGAACTTGACCTAAAAACCGATAAAATATCGGTTAGTTGAACAGTTATCCTCTTTCTCAAAGGATTTCCTTTCTGTGTATCTACTGTGTATTCAAATGTCAGTATCCCAATTTATCACAAAGCAGTTGCACAGAGGCCAATATGGAATGCAATGATAATTCAAGTGAGGTTTCTGTATTGTCGGTGCCATGACAAAGTAGCCTGTAAGAATTTCATAGCATTCATTCCATCCTGGTAATGGGAAAGTTTTCAGATCAGATCAGATATTATTTTGTTGTCCAGTTTAGAAATTCTTTCTGTTGGCAGTTATACTGATAAGAATGTCTACATGCAAACATACATAAATACACACATACATACATACATACATACATACGGTACATGCATACATATAAAATACAATTCTCATATGCAATTATACAATCATCTGTACTCATAATAGAGTAAGCAAATACTTAATTACGTACCAGTTCATTATTTATTATAATTCATTGTATTCATGGATCAAAACATAACAAAGGAGTCAAGAACGTGAAGTCTGTGCTTTCATCACCTACTTGGGGCGAAAAATTTCCATTCCGCATCTCGGATGCTCAGAATCCGTGTCTGATGGCTTGTTGACAAACTGAAAACTTTTCTTCTGTAGAGGAACTAGATGCAGCATTGTTTCATTGTCTCATTTTCTTGAAAATGCACATTCAATCTCTACTGTGTTGTACATCAAAAAACCTTGAAAAGTATTTATGCAGGAGTGTACTAGAAAGAAAGTTTTGTGCTTGTGTGTGATTCAACTGTAAAGTGAATGATAAGATTAAAAGATTGTGTTTTGTGTATGATGTATTTATGATAGCAAATGAAACGTGTATTGTCAGATAATGTATTAAGAAACATTAGTGTATTTAATATTGTCTGTCTAATGCCAGAACAGCCTTGACTGCATAAAACTATGTAGAAATAAAGTCCACCTAGGTGCAAAACTAAGTGTATGAATATGTATTTCAGTAAATTCAATAAATCTTGGCATGCTATCATGGCTGTGCTTACAACATGAGATACATTTACAACTGTGTCTATTTGTATATCTATTGCATTTCCGTAATAGGGAAGAACTTTGATATTGGCTTATCATCTTCAAATGTAGTTTTCTGCTGAATTTCAAATTTAGTGTTGTGGAATTTTTCATGTTGCTGTTTAAATTTCTTTTATTTAATGTTTTGACAAACTGTTTCCTGATGAGGGAGGAATTATCATCGAAATCAGAAAATACAATAATGTGACATCACGTAGCTCCTTGATGTGCTTAGAGGGTTTTAACAGTTACATGTATATGATTTGGAAACTGTCATGAAAAGGACTATGGGGATTGAAAGAAACAGATGACTAAGAGGGTGGGGGGGATTGTTATATTTACACTGATTAGTTTTTCCTTATTTTTGTTTTTTTTGTGTGTTTTTTTTTCTCGCCAGAAGTTCAGGGCAGAATCATAGTGAAAGAAGAGAGGGAGAAGGTCTAGGGAGAGGGTGTGCATGTGTGCATGTGTGTCTTAAAAAAAGATGTGATTGTGTGTGTGTGTGGATGTGTGTGTGTGTGTGTGGATGTGTGTGTGTGTGTGTGTCATAGATGTGTATCCTTGCTTTTGTTTATTCTTATTCTAGATGTGTAAACATTTTTAAGCTATTGCATACAACCTTGCTTAAGTAGACCTTGCATAAGTCAAATAATCTGAGTTGAAGGTGTTTTCAGGTCCTCTTTATGCTTTGCAGATTTTAATCCCTCATAAGTTGAATCTTCTCAAAGTCGAAGCATTTCTTCAGTCCAAATAGATTACACTTTGACAAGGTTGACTGTAATATTTCATTGGTTATTATAACTGACTTATTTGAAGGAAATCTAGTAAAGATCTTTGGAAAACAAAAATCTCACAAAAAAATCCTTACTGAGTAAGTGACTCTGTCTGCATATATAGCCATATATACCCATATGTTTTGGTCCTTTGACCCTGTTGCTTTTCAGCCTATTTTTTTTTTTTTTTTTTTTGGTAGCCTATGAAAAGGCATACTTTGTCTCTGTTGAGAAAATGTAATTGTTTTGAGGCCCAGATCGAATAGGAATATCTTTTTATGTTATTTTATTTCATTTTTTATTTTTGCTGACATCATCACAGCTCACTTGTTGAGAAGTGCGACTTCAAACCAGTCTCTGCGAAAACCTTCTGAGTCGTGTTCATTAGTAGGGCCTACTCTATTGGGTTATGATAATCTTCTAGGGTATAAAAAAAAAACAAAAAAGAAGTTCAAATGATGATGATTTTATAATAGATTGTAGGCATTAAAATGAGAAGAGGAAGTGAGGAAGAAGAAAAAAGATTTGGTAGCTGAGGAGAAAAAAAAAAGGATGTGACAAAAGAGGAGACAGAAAAACAGAAGAGATGGATGAATAGAGGGGACTACATATAGAAGAGAAAGAAGATGGAGGGGAGTTGGGAGGGGAAGAGGGATAGAGAAAGTCAAGTCTACCTGACGGACGGACATTACGCATACTCAGTAATTTTATTTTATTTATTTTTTATTTTATTTATTTTTTTTTTTTTGGGGGGGGGGCGCTATGAGCCTTTCTTGGTGATCGACTACTGCTATCGATGTCGAGTTTACGTATCGTTCGACAGAGGCCAACTTCAGAATAATCTTCAAAATGGATCGCGAGATGGCACAGAAGACATGGGAAATGTCTAATAATATCGAACTTGTACAGAGTGTTGATGAAATATACAAATACGACAAGAAACAACAGCACGAAATTCTTCAGGCGAAGCCATGGACAAAGGAGTGAGTATCGGGAAATAATTGTACAGTCCCATTCGTCCATTTCTATGTCAGGGTTGATTTGCTGTTTATTAACATTTGCGTAGGCCTATTAGGTCTACACACCAACACTAGAACCTACTAGCCAAGATCTAACGTTAACACTATATGCAACAGTGCAAATACATTGCTAAACGAACAGACTAAAGCCAAGGCACTGAACAGTTTGGCGAAATTTTATTTGTTATTACTATCATTAGCAATTAGGCCTAGGTGATGTCTGATGATAATCCTGGAGTTCAGGGGCATGCAGAACTGAGCTGAGAAGGCAGTTATGTCGGTATGATTCATATGAGTACATGACCCCGGCCAAACGATACGATAAAAGATAGACTTTATTTATTCTTTTGATCATAAAAGGTTTAATAGTACAACAGCTGACTTGTTTCAGCTTCTCGTTGCTGTCATTACAGTTCAATTTGCGCAGTCGAAAATAAATTTATAGCCATAAATATTGCTGAATGCACTCAAAATTTACCGTATTTAAAAATAGAATTTAGAACCTCAAGTGGTATTGCCAAGAGCAAGATTCGCTTACTCGTTGATCGCTTGTTGGTGTGCACGCATTTGCCTGGTAAGAACCCGGCCCCAGTGCACTCCCTGCTGAACGCCTAGTGAAGTTAGCGTGCCTCCAAGGCAGCATTGAAAGGGTATCGTGGCCAGGACCCACGAGACAATACAAGGCAATGGCAGCTGTTTTGCTCTGTGCAGGTCATGGTGGTTATTTGTGACCCGCGACAACGGTTTCAGGCAAAAGTCGCAAGGGCAAATTCCCTCCTAGGCGGGGTACAAAGATTTTGACCATTATTTTTGTCGATTTAGGTTTTTTGCAGAAATCGAATCTTTGATAATATTTTCTACATCTACATGTAGGGGCCTACACTAAATTTCATAGCATAAGACTATCGTTTTCCTATCGAAAATGGAATTTTAAGCACCCTATGTTGGATCGCACTCGTCAGTTTCGAGCTTCTTTCGAACGCCGCGCCAATATCCCCTGCGTTGCTACGGCGTAGGGACTCGCATGCGATTGGCTGGTGCGTCGCACACATTTACATAATTCGGCTTTCGGAGACACCAGTTGCAGCGTTTGGGGAAATGCTTTGTCCACGCGTGCACGATTACACGCTCCATTGTTCTTGCTATAGTGGTTTATATACGTTCGCTCTGTAGTGCGTGCTCTTCGTTAATTGGCTTTCTATCCAAACTATTCTACCGCAATGTTCGACAACGGAAGTGAAACAAAAATCATGTAGCATGACATAATCGTGTGAAAGAAAACTAGATATTCTCAAATTTGTCTACTTGTACATGTAGTAAAAATTATGACAGCAGACTGACTCAATGGAAGGTAGATGAGAGGAAAGGAGTGGTCACATGTGACTAATTATATTCAAATACTACACGTCAAGATCGCACAAAACTAACGAGTCGTGTTTGTTTGTTTGTTTGTTTCAATTTAATTAGCACCACCGAACAAAGCAACATATGCATGTCTTGTAAAAGCAAAACAAACAGGAAGCGTGACCCTTGCCAGCACTAGCAATTTTCTGCCTTCAAAAGGGTCGCCAATGATATAGACAAATCAACCACAATGAAAACGCGATTTGTAAATGTGTGGATTCGCAATCGCTCCTGTTACATGCACACGGTCATGGCGTGTGGATGCTATTGCGTAATGCGTGCACCAAATACACATGTACATGTACACCATACAGCTGTACGTGCAATTATCGTATTCGCCATCTTGAAAGACGTACTGTAAACAAACCCGAGCGAAACGCATTGTTTTTCGGCTCCATACACTGAGCTCCGAGGAAGGTGCCCGGGAAATTTGACTCTCTCAGTGAGCCAATCAGAAGGCGCTGTGGTTGCTAGAGGCGGAGCTTAACATCGATTGGCACCATCGTACGGATGGGTGATTCTCCCCTCGTATCGCCGCTCGGACATTGTCTTTGAGAAAGAGGTGAATCTTCAAAGCCTGTTTTCTCGCAATTTTGACAGGCTAAAAACTTAAAAAGTGCATTTTATTTTTCTTTCTATGCCCACTTATGGTGCCGAAGAATACAAGTGTTTAATATCTATGCAAAGCTTAGGAAATGGACATTGTGATTCAGTCAAAAAATGAATTTTCAAAATTCCCGACTTTTGCCTGAAACCCTTGTCGCCGGTCACATTTCGTTCTCTGGTTTTACTTACTGGTAGATGTCCTTTTTGTGAACCAAATATGGCTAGCTTACTTGGCACGGTTATAAGAGATGAGAACAACTGTTCAAAATCAGAGATAGAATGGTGCCTGTGCAAGTGGAAATATATCTGGGATATTTCTATTTACTTTGATTTAATTTCTTTTAAAAGTGCAAAATAGTGCTAACACTCCTAATTGCATCTGCTGAGGCTTTTGCTTTATAGAACAATTACATGTATGACTCTGATCTTTACTCTCTTACAGTCATTTCTGAAATGACTTCAATATCAATGTTGATATTAGTACTGGTAATCATCCTTTGTCTGCATGATGATGCTTGTAAGTTCAGATGTGGGAAAAAAAAATCACAAAAATAGACATGTTGTATTACACCCCACTTCTTCATTCTCTAACAAAGCTGATAACAGATGCAAGTTTATGATTTATTGAAGGTATTGTGAATATGGGCACGAAAAAACAATTGTCTGTTATCTTCTTTTTTAAATTTAAAAATGCAGCAACCAATATTTCAAGTACATCAAGATCTCGGCTCTGGCTCTGCTCAAGATGGTGATGCATGCCAGGTCAGGAGGAACACTAGAGGTCATGGGTCTTTTACTAGGCAAGGTGAGATACAGTACACTTGCTTGTTTTGGAAGCAAGGCTAACGTACATTCAGCCTTAAAATGGGTCATGTTCTTCTGATAGATGTCTTGAGGGAGTAATCTATTCTTCATGCTCTTGAATAAAATCTGTTATGTTCAGCATAATGATGTCTTACACAAACTGATATAAGATATTGATATTTGATTGTATTTATGTTTTTGAGTATACTTTCTCACATCAACTTCTTCTTTCATAAATTCATATTTGTTGAATACTGCAGTTGTATTTTTTGAGAGCAAATCTTTTTAATTTCTGAGTTTTGTCCTTCAATTCATGCTACACATTTCACAAGACCTTGTCCCCCCCCCCCCCTTTTTTTTTTCTTTTCTTTCTTATTCTCCTGGGGTACAAATTGCATTACTTAGAATATTCAATACCAAGAGGATTGTTTGAGAATTATTAGACAGTAGAATATTCAGGTAATTGTTCTTTATCTATCCTTTGATGTTGCAACATGCACACTGTTGTATCCTGTAAGAAGACAATGGAGTAGTGAAAGCTTAAATACAAACCGTTTGTGTACCAAGCTACTCTAATGAAAGATGATATCTTTCATTTGTTTATTTCTAACTAGCATACCTATCATAAAAATATTAAAGTAGGCTTGTAACAGCTAAAAGAAAAAAAAAAGTGAACAGAAAATAATTTTGAGGTATGGGTTACATCTAAATACATTAAATGCCATAATTTGTTTTACTTGCCACAACTTTGTAGGTTGACGGTGAGACGATGATAGTGATGGACTGCTTTGCCTTGCCAGTTGAGGGAACAGAAACAAGAGTCAACGCTCAGGCTGCAGCATACGAGTACATGGCAGCATACATTGAGAACGCCAAGCAGGTAATGACCACTGTGCTATTGTACTCTGATTTTCCACTTCCCTACATGAAGTTACAAAATAACATGAAGTTACAAAATATGACTGCAGTTGACTCTTATTTCTTTCTTCTTCTTTTTTTTTCTTCATTTCAATCTATCAAATCAGAAATGATATTTTTTTTTTTTTTTTTGAGAAACAATGATTTCTGTATGAATTGAAAGTGGAAGGTGATTTTGGATATTTTCAGAGGCAAGATATGAGCTACCATAGTATAAAAGTGATGCTGTGAGTCATGTTTACCTTGGTACTAGGTTATAACTCTCCCCCCCCCCCCTTTCCCTCTCTGTCATGGAAGAAATTGAAGCTAAACAATTCAGAGATACATTTTATAGACAATGAGCTTAAACATGCCTATAAAATACAGTAGCAACGCACTGAAAAGCATGAAATCAAAAGCATGACATATTCTGGGTGCCTTGAAAACTGACAATAGATTGAATGATCTGACAAGTTTAAAGTCATTGTATGTTTGTTTTGTATGTTCTTTCTCTCTTTTCTTGAGTAAATATTGTTGATTTCTTGTATTTAATTGTAATTGTATGGCGCTTTGAATCTGTACAGAAAAGGCACTATCAAGATATATAACATACATAGTGTTATGTTTATGGGAATCATAGGAGTGGATCTTACAGAATATTTTGATTGAATTCTGGCTTTCAGCATAATGGAGATAATACCACACTTTTAACCTTCCTTACTGCGTACATGTTACAGGTTGGTCGTCTAGAAAATGCCATTGGATGGTATCACAGTCACCCTGGATATGGCTGCTGGTTATCAGGGATTGATGTTGGAACTCAGATGCTCAATCAGCAGTTCCAGGAACCATTTGTAGCAATTGTGGTGAGTTGATGAATATTTTGTATCCTTACTTAACCCGTTGAAGATGAGTCCCGAGAATACTCGGGCAGTTGTCTATGCGAAATGTTTGTTTTAAGTTATGTGTGTAGCAAAATTAGTCCATCCTCAATGGGTGAAAAGGATAAGTTTTGAAAATGAGTACAGAACACAGAAAATTTGTTCAGTTATTGTTTGTGGGAAAGACTCTTTTAAGTTTTATAATGTTTTGAAGTACCGTTATTGCAACTTGAGCTGAATTGTCGCATTACTGACAACTGTGCTAATTATTGATGTGTTAATTAACTATCTCTTTAGTACCAGATAAACTGATTGGGGAATGTTAAATACAATGTAAATGCAATCAACTGTACAGCTGCATAATATGCTTGAGCATTCAAACAAGGCACTATGGTACATAACTGCTTTGAGACACTGTTTATTCACAAGCATCTTGTGGTGCTTGGCACAGAAAAAGGGTTCCCTTGTATTAGGCCTAGGCAGTAAGATGATTAAAACATTCTTGTTCCTTTTGTTTTCCTGAAGGTTGACCCAGTGAGGACAATTTCAGCAGGGAAAGTCAACATTGGTGCATTCAGGACATATCCAAAGGTGAGGCCTCAGAGATAAATACTGTACAGAGAGATTCAGACTGTGTCATTGATATTGCAGTATTGAAGCTAGAATAATTATTATGATTGCCATTATGTGTGGACAGATGCTATTATTGTTAGTAGTAGTAGTAGTGTATTAGTAGTAGTGGTAATAGTAGTAGTAGTAGTAGTAGTAGTAGTAGAAGTAGTAGCTTCTGAGAGAAAATACAATGTATTTGCTGAAATGTCTGTATTGTGAACATGTCTATACCTCAATGACAGATCCGCGTCATCTCAAAATTGTCTTGGTTATCAATGTGTTATTCTGTGTGTATGCATTTTGATGTCACACTAAAAGGATGATGATTATGAATAGACAAGAACCTTCCCTTCAGTGTCCAAGCTTGCATAATGTTTTAAGACCTGGTGATGTGGGGAAACATGGGTGGTCCGATTAAAATCATCTTCATTTGCTGCCCACTGAGGTACATTTTGAAAATTACAAGTAGTGCCCATTAGCCACTTATCAGTGAATATGTGTATTGAATCGTACACAATGTACACTCATTGGTACGGTCAACTATGGTTGAGATTCTTCAGCTGTGTGTGCACTCACATAGAGATCAGTGATACAACTGTACACACTTCACTAACTGGTTTTGTTTTGTTTTTTTTTGTTTTTTGTATCCGAGTTGGACTAGCCTTCCAAATCCACTGTATCCCCTTGCTACCATGTTTGTGTACAATCTCTATTGTAATCATCCCTACAGGGCTACAAGCCCCCTGATGATGGTCCCTCGGAGTATCAGACCATCCCTCTCAACAAGATTGAAGACTTTGGGGTTCACTGCAAGCAGTATTACTCCTTGGAAGTCTCCTACTTCAAGTCAGCCCTGGATCGCAAGCTCCTGGAGTCATTATGGAACAAGTACTGGGTCAACACTCTCAGCTCCTCAAGTTTACTCACAGTAAGCATAAATAAAAAATGATATCACAGCATTATGCTGTTCTGTTTACCTTATTCTGTTGCTTGTTTGTCATTTGTTGTTTTTGTGCATTTATGCATGTGGATCTCTTGTGTGTCTATCATGACTATGTATCTAGGTTGTACGTGTGCTTTGTATTATATGTATGTATCGATGTAACGTGTATGTATGCAAACAAAACAAATTTCCAGAAACGGAAAATAAAATTGAACTGAATTGAACTGAACTCAATTAGATTATCTGTTTATTTGTTTTGATCTTACACAACTGTAGGTATACTTGTGTTTCTTCATATTTTCAATCATTTCACTTTATTTTCAGTTGTAATTACTTATGTGTAATTGATCCTTGATTTGAAAGAGAAATGAAATTGTACTAAATGTAATAAGGCTCATTCTTTTATCTTTTTAATGTGAAGTAAGTATTGCATTGTTTTGTCTGTACATTAACATCAGGGGCACACAATTCAGCCCCTAGGCTGCTATGTAACTGCCTTTTGATGAAATAAACCAATATCTATCTATCTATCTATTTGGAATGTTGTATATGTCAAGTGATATCGTCATCTGTATTGAAAATATGTAGTCTCTGGCAAGTTTGAAGTCTCCCAAAACATTGATTACCATAACCCTTTATTGCTTACTCCATTCTATCCTCAATGTGCCAGAATGCAGACTACACCACCGGCCAGGTTTCAGATCTATCCGAGAAGCTAGAGAATGCAGAGAGCCAGCTGGGGCGGGGTAGCTTCATGCTCGCTGTGGACCATGAGAAGAAGGCTGAGGACAAGCTAGGGAAGGCCACCAAAGACAGGTGAGTCACTTGGGTACTTTAACCGATTAAGGACGAGTCCCCAGTATACATGGGCAAGTGTTTATGGGAAGTATGTGTTATAGCAAAATCAGTTAATCCTCTGCGGGTTAAACCCCTTTTTTGAAAAGCTGAACTTACTTCCTTTACATCGGCATTCACTAATCCATCCAAACTTGTTCTGCAACTGTAATGTAGTTGTAAAGTTTAATAGCAAACCCACTCGAGTGTAGCAATTTGTCTCAGTCCAGCAGGGTGAAGAGGGCTTTAGATCACGTCTTTTCATTGAGAATTAGTTTCCAGATATCTGTGCCAATCAGCAAAGAAAGTACAGTAAGTGTTAATATAACTTCTGACTGCTTTTAGAGTCAAAGCTGTAAAGAAGGGATCTAGATCTGGGCTGCCAGCTGTTTGTTTGTTTGTTTTTTCAATATTTAGTATGTTTTTACTTGGACAAAACAATGAAACTATATTTGTTTGTTTTTTGTTTATTAAGATATTCTAGTTTTTAAACTCGAACTGTGTGTCAGTTTAGTCTCTGTTGATTTAGTTTCATCTAAGAATTGTCCCAAAAAAGAAATTAGTATGTCTTTCATGACACAATTGTTCATCTGAACACAATTCGTTCTCATTCACCATTTTTTCTTTTCTTTGCAGCTGCAAAACCACGATAGAAGTCATCCACGGTCTAATGTCCCAAGTCATCAAAAACAAACTCTTCAACCAAGTCCACAATCGCTGAAGAGAATCTGCCTTTCCCCAGCTAATACATAGGATGTCGTGAAGCAGACGCAAACAATGTGTTTGTGTGGCTAATTAACGTTATATTTATGAAACTTCAGTTTCAGGAAAACTCATGGGTGTATTCCTGATCGCTAGTTATTGCAGTAAATGCAAACTTCTTACATATGATCCTTTGATATCAAGGGGATGTACATAGCAAAAGAGTAATAGTATCTGTAAATGCCTGCATACCCTCTACACTACAACCTGCTAAACAGATAGTTGAAAATTTAAACAGAGGAATTGACACCATTTGTGATTTATTCATTTATTGCTGTTTTGTTTTGGGGTTATTCTTTTATGATTTATTCAATTATTATGTTATTCCCTTATCATGACATTCATAATTTTACCCCTTATGACCCTCTCCACTGGAAATATTTACTACCAAGTAATGCAGGAGTTTGCACAGTGTATTCTGTCATGTAGATTTTCAAAATCATGAATGAACTTCTGAAGGCAGTAACCGTGAATGCTTGCTCTGCATTACAAGTGTCTTGATTTGTTATCTAGCACGGATGTGGTAGCAGTTCATAACTTGTGGTACTGACATGATAAAACAAAAACCCAGCAAAAGCTCACCATGTAGCCACTGGGCAGCAGTATAAAGCCTGTAGCAGTAGCAATAAAACTGGAAGGAATGAAAGTTTTGATGCTCTTTGGGGTAATAGCAAAATTTAGAGGTGGGTGTGACCAAAATTTGTCACACCTTTCCATAGTGCTATGTGCCACTAGAAGATGAGAATGCTAGAAAATGAGTTATGGACTTGCTAAAGACATCCACCAATGTAAACATAGTGAAAACTACCACACTTCTTGTCATACAAAGATACCAAAGGAACGGATGGCCAAGCAAAATCTATCAGTTATTTCAGACAAGAAACGCAATAAACGGCATAGAAGAGAGAGAAGACCCCTTTTCCATGAGTATCCTTATTTTGCTGTTTCACAAAGAAATTGACCCTTAGTTTCAATTCTCGTAATGTTACAGATGCAATTGGCCACGGTTGCATGTGCAATTACCCTTGAGTAAGATATTGCATTGATATTAAATGGCAGTTGTACGTTGTAGTTTAACATGGGGGAGCAAACAGCATCCATATTTCTGTTTAAACTGTTGAGGATGAGTCCCGAGTACACTCTGGCAAGTGTCTATGGGAAATGCTGTTGTAGCAAAATCAGCCCATCCTGAATGGGTTAAGAAATACCAGGGGGTATAAGTGTACAAATAGTCAGGAATAAAACACTATTGATAACAAATATGATTGTCTTCCAATCCAATGATTGTTTGTTGTTGGTTTGTTAAAGACAGGAATTCACCTACAGACCAGTGTATTTCTTTCATCATCCGTTCCGGCCCAGGCAACTCAAATTAGCTCCATTCACTAGGTTATATCCACTTTGTCTGTATGATCTCTTCACCTCTTTTCTTATAGAATGCTTATCAATGTATTCTCTAGGTTGCACTACACCTAAGTAAAGTCTACCTGTTAACAACAACAACAACAACAAAATGTGGCTGATGCTTTCAAAGACCTTTTGGTTTGCTGTTGATTAAACAAATATATTTTTCATCTTGGCTGGAAGCATAATTCGTTCTGAAAATAAGATTTATTTTGTCTCTGTTGTTTTAGAGCTAAACTATAAAGGAGTTACGCAGGTGCAAACAACACATTCACCCTGTTTCATCCAGTGGCAAACAGGAAATTTAGTACGAGTGTACTCTGGGTATATATACCAAGAAAATATCCATTACAAGTCAAATCATGGTTCAAGAGTACAGACCCACTTATTTGTGCTGTTCTTTTTGTTGTTACTCTAAACGTAAGCTTTTGCCACACAAACTTGACATGGCTGTCAGTGGGAATCTAGCATATCTGTACTAAAGGCCTTGTCCCTGCGTGTTGCAGAAATTCAGTGCAAGGACAGCCAATAATAGCCCAGTGCATTTGAGAACAGTGTGTTTTATGCATTAAAGGGCTAGGGTGAGTTTTAACCCTTTCTGTCCCGATGGGTCAAATGTGCACAAATTTAACACATACCTATGGACAAGAAATCCATGTGGCATTCAGAGGGTCTACTACACGAGGCAAACATCAACAAATAGGAGCTCTGCAAAAAAATGAGTTCATAAGATAGCATCAACTTGAGAGAGCTGTAATATCTCGGTGCTTGAGTTGAAACATACACAGAATCGATATCATAAAGATGTTAATGTATATCTATAAACAGAAGTCTCTCATAACAAGGTGATTTTGTACGTTCCAACACTTTGTATTTCTTTGTGTTTGTACCCTGAGATAGTGAAAACCCTGATATAACAATGAAGTTGCGATGGTTTCTTGGTCCTCAGTACAAGGTTCCCCTCTGCCAGTAGATGGCTACAATGAATATGTGTACGTTCCTTCATTCAAGTGCCCACTGCTCACAGGTTGATAGAGGGACAGTGCCGACATCACTTTGCCGACATCACTTGGCCTCATTCAAGAAATTGATGGCTTTTGCGTACATATGAGTTTGTATTGATGACTATCAAGACAATGGTACTGCATTGGCAGTACCTATCAAATTAATTAAACACAGTTAAGTCGCTGTGCACAAGTGTCATGTGCTTCACACAGTGTCTGGTCAGGCTGTGTGCTAAAATTCGTATATTCTTATTCTTTTTTTTTTTCTTTAAGCTACATAGTCTAAGGTAATCCTTTGTGATTGTATAGTCCGCAGTAATTTTTTCTTTCTTTCTTTCATTGAGGGATCTTCATCCTGTCCACAAACCATGGAAATTATTAACGGTAATAGATGATGTATACTTACAAATAGACTAAGGCTGCATTTTGTTTGTAACATGAACATTAAAAGCATAGTGGAAATTTAGCAGCCATTTTGACACGGCAAGAATGTCATGTGAATTCAAAGATGTACCCAGACGACAAATCTTTGGATATCATTTTGACACTGAGGAGATGTTGATTGACTTTTAATCCTGAAAATGTAAGTGTCTGCCAGTGTAAGCATTTTCTTGTAGCTTTTCTTGAGTATGCGTCTTGGAAAGAGATATTAAAGATGAAAACAAACAAACAAACAGACCCAGCTTTAGAGCTGTGAAATAGTTCTAAAAATGTAAGTTAGGGATAGAAACAACTAATGTAAAAGTGTTAATCAGTATAATCAATGTTGAGTATTGTTCAATATACAAAATGTGAACAATAGTTTTTAATAAAATTGTTTCCAGAATAAACCGATAACAGTTATGGTTTATTGAGAAAAATAGTGATAATCTCCTCATACATGTATTTGTGGATTTATTATGATTATTATTATTTTTTTTTGTAAGGTAGGATGTTTTGTGATACAACTGAACTATTCATATGCATCAGATTATGTGATAACTCAAATTTAATCACTGCTCCCAACGGTAAACAGTGGCTTCAAACTTGCAATTGCAGGTTACCATGCCTCTGCAAATGATTTTCCATTAAAATCGATGTTACTATGTTAAAGAAGAATCTAAAATCGTGTTTTAGACACTTGATTTTTCCTTTTCAGCTGATTATGAGAGGTGCGTGTGTACCGGTACTTTCATTTTGTGATAATCAGAATGGTAGTCTGTTTTCAAATTTAAGCTCAAGGTTTCAGTATGGTGTGTAATTTGAACTGTCATTGAACTCTAAATTGAGCAGGATGTGGGCATTTTATTGCCCGGACACGTGCTTGTGACGCGTGAACACTATGTCTTCATCACGTGCGTGCCTTCTACGTGTGTGTGTGCATGTGTGTGTGCTCGTGCTCGCTGCTTGGGCATTCGTTCGTGTGAACGGAGTGGCATTTTGTGCAATTCAAGTACAATTCAACGGTGTGAAATTTTTCCCAACATTATTGGCAAAAGAAACCGTAAGTTGCATTGTCTTTCGAATCTTACTAAGTACATGTATTTTGAGATTGGTATGCCACGTTCTGATCAGAATCCACATTTGTCTGCTTATACCATTGTCTTCTTTCTTATAACTAAGGGGAAATTATCTACTCTGATGTCCAATCATTTCTTTGACTACATAGAGATCAGTGATTAGGGAGCTTTAGATTTGCAACGTGGAGATGATCACAGAAGAAAAAAAAAATCTGCGCATGCGCAAGACCGCTTGTCAAAATCGATCTCGCGTCGTCTTAAGTTTTCACGACTGTTCTGACCCATCTGATCCCCCGAATGCAAAAAACAAAACAAAACAAAAAAACAAAAAACAATCCGATGAAATCTGATCCGACAAGCTCCAGAGACTCGCATCAGCTGACTTAGGATTTGTATATTGCGTATTGTGTACATGCAGAGTGTTTTAATGTAAGTTGGTACACCTAAACTGTTGTGTCGAGTTGAGTGACATTGATGAGAAGACGCGATGATAGCGAAACAGGGGCGGATCCAGGAATTCCGTAAAGGAAGGGGGGCGCAAGACTAGGCCTATTTCTGGTGCCACTTCCGGGTTTAATCAGCTAATAAGTAAGCACCAAAAAAAAAAAAGGGGGGGGGGGGGGATGGAGCTCCCGTGCCGTTTCTCGTGCCAATTCCGGGTTTCATCGGCTGACAATAAGAAGATAAAAAAACAAAAACGACAACAACTCAAACCAAAACCAAAACCCCGCAATTTTCTGGTGTCACTCTAATCGAAAATTTATTTTCTTTGTATTTATTATTTTTTTTTTTTAAGAAAAATGAAAGGGAGGCGCCCGGTACGCTGGATCCACCACTGCGACATGCCATAAGGCAGTTAGAAAACACATAGGCCCGTATTCTACTGTAGACCAAGATTTAAACCCATTTTAAACCCACTTTAGACTCACTTTAAACCAGACATTGGTTTAACACTGTTTAAAGTCGGGTTAAGTTTTTAGCAGAATACGGGCTATAGTGTTTGTTAATTTCGTTCGCTATAGGACTTATTGTGTGGAAATGTTGGCAGGATGCCACCGACAAATAGCGTAGATAAATCTTTAGAATTAAAGCTATCAAAATTTGAGAGGGAACAAAAGCCGCATTCAAAACCCGAAAAATTCCGTTTCGTATAGTAATAAAAAATTAAGCATAAAGGATTTTAGATTCAAAATTGTTTGTGGGAAAATGCTCTGTGTTTAGTTCCTTCATCGGATGATCGTGCCCCATCGGATCACACCCGACATGTCTGACACTGACCTGATAGTCGACCAACACAAGTCTGATTCATCAGACTGTGATCAGATACACTTCGGTGGGTGGCCGGAAGCAAAAAACTTTGCTTCCGACTAGTGACTGATGAGGAGGAAAAAATAAATCTGTGGATCGAGGGTATATTAGCGTTCGGTCAAATTCACGACGCAGAGAGCTACTTGACGCATGGATGACAAACGGCATATAGGGCGCCATTTTACTTTTTACAGGCTACCGTACGTCTCCTCCAAAAGTTCCGTTGCAACACGACGTAGGGAGAGAGAAGAATAGTCAACGCAACCGTCGTCTTAACGTCCGCGTCGCAAATCTAAAGCTAGGGCGAGCTCCCTCGTGACGACATCATGGCTTCACTTTTGTGTGTGTGTGTGTTGTTGTTTTTTTTTTTTTTGTAATATACCTCAGCACCCTGTAAAGACCGCCGCACACTTTACGACTATTGGTCGTTCGTATCGACGGACTGAAACTTTGGATCTGAAATAATCAAGCGTACCGGTACGTGTTTTATATTCTGAGGCCATTGTGATTTACAGGTGTATTTCGGATCCAAATTAGTTGGTCAGTCGTGTGACCGAAAGTCGTATAGTGTACGATGGCCAATTAATGTTATGCTTTCTGGACGCACATCCTGACGTCCCACCTCAATCACATGTTTCCAAATGTAAGGGGGGGGGGGGGGGGAGAAAATCATCCGTGGACTTTCTTGACACTTTTACAGAGTATTGCATGAGGCGTAGGTTCACATATCGCACTATAGGATCCAAAATGTAATTATGAAGGAGGAATGGAAAAAAAAATTCCCAAGTATTATTCAATGTACGGGGATCTATTTGTGAGAATGCATTATCTGAGTTTGAGGAAATCCCTTATAAAAAGAGTTGTGCTAAATAGGCAAACAACAAGGGTTCATAATGTCACCACCAATGTTAGACAATAACATTGTTAGATCCCTAATTTGCTTAGACATGGGTTTTTTTTTTTCTGCTTTAATGTTCTCTCGTGGGAATAGAGCATTGCTCATGAGAGACAGAATAAACTGGTCCAGAATCACGTGGTCGTTGGAAGACATCTTAAAAAAAGCTATAATATAATCTACTATCTATCTACAAAATACCAAGTCTTAGTGCTACAATGATTTGTAGGGCCTACGCTGCAGGCTGTCCTTTATGCCGGGTTAAAGTCTAGGTCTACTGCAAAGGATGTAAGACGTAAGACATAAATTATAACCTTACAGTGAGCTCTTTGCCTATCCAAACAAATACAAATTGTAGCGTGATATAGGGACTGACCACAATCTACGAGCTAATCACTAAACTAGGTCAACTATTATGTATTCAAGGTGACAAGCACTTATCCCGACACAGTCATAGTCAGTCATTTGATAGTCCAATCGCACTGGGCTGCCGCAATCTACTGAAACAAAGATTGAAAGTACCGCTTGCATTGTCCATGATGGGTTACGTTGACCTGAATGTGGCATCGAGCATTCAGCCAATATCTACACGAATACAAACATTATTGTCACAATTACACTCGGCATCATTCCTGGATTTCAAGGAGGGGACCAGCAAATGGTTCGTACAACACTATTGTTCTCTCCTCGCGATAGACTTCTTGTCTCAAGTTTACTATGTGTTTCTGTCGTTGTTGTGTTGTCATTATTCTTTCTTTGATGAGCTGTCATACACGACTCTGCGAGTACATTAATTATCATGCATTATTTTTCTACACCCGCTTCACTATTCAACTACAGTCAAAACTGATTATCGCGACCAATAGTTGGAGAAGAAAAAAGGTGACCGTAACAGACAGGTGGTCGCTATCATGTAGACAGGTTTTGCAACATCTCACGTGTATTACATACGGTAAATTATCGGTCGGGCTATTACTACTTGGTCTAATCACCAGGTGGGCTAACACCATTCGGGCTAAACCCAATTGGGCTACAACCACTTCGTCTATTTACCATTTCGTCTAATTTCCACTTGGTCTAATATCCAGTTCTTCTAATGACCAGTTCGGCTAATACCACTTAGTCTAATTCTCAGTTAGTCTAACACCACCTGGTCTAATTTCCACTTCGGCTAATTGCCACTGTGTCTAATTTCCACTCCGTCTAATTTCCACATGGTCCAATATTCACTTCGTCTACATGCCACTTGGTCTAATATTCATTTGGGCTACACCCATTTCGGCTATTACCACTTGGTCTACATATCACTTAGTCCAACTTCCATTTCGTCTAATTGTCATTTGGTCTAATTACCACTTAGTCTAATTACCACTTGGGCTAATCGTCACTTGGTCTAATTTCCATTTCGTCTACTTCTCACTTACTAGTAGTCTAGTGCCACTTGGTCTAAATAAGAAACATAACCATAGATTTAAAAAAAAGGAAGTGTTAACAACCGTTATATATTATACAACTCTATATGATACACACACATGCGTGTGTTGCCTACAGCCATCTTACAGCAACCTAATACACAACTGATCATTGCAGAGTTGGGCGGGGGGAGGGTGCGGGAGGGGGGTATCCCCTTCCTACACCAGGGACTTTTTCAAAAATCTGTCTACAAGACTTGTATTTCAGAGCATCCAAAATGGTATATAATTGCGCTTTATAAATTGTTTTCGACGGAACCACAGGCATAAATATACAGTGCGTCCCAATAAAGAGGAAACTGGAATTGTCAGTTATTTTCCCGGTAAAATAGAACAAGTCATGTCGTATAATATATATCATCATAAAGTTTATATCTTCCTCTTTTAATATGACACTTAAAGTGTATTCACTGACGAGCAAGGAGAGTTTAAAATTTGAATGTCAAAATCAAGTTGCACAGTATAAATGGTCATCAAGATTTGAAAGGATGCTGCAACGTTTGTTAAGAAAGGGAGGGCTCATTAGCAATTCTTTCACCAAATTTCTCAATGAGAATGAATACGGTTTAAAGTACAAGCTTGCGTCCTGACCATGCAGCTAACAACACAGCAAAGAGTTTTCCTATAGGAGCCATGAGGGGTAGAGCACAGAATTGATGTGCGTGGACAGGCATGGTAGACATGTTGAGCGACCTTGATCATGTGGGACTGTTTCAAGTCGATAAAACACGCAAAAAAATGCATCAAATTGCACCATTTACACCATCAAAATGCAAAAAGTTCTCACTGTGGGAGGGGGAAATCCCCCCACACCTCCCCTCCCCCTCGCTTGCTTCGCTCCCTCGCATCTAACCGCTCCCCCTAAGATCAAATTCTCGCTATGGCGGTGATGGCCCCCACTGATTAGAAGGCCTTCATAGTAATCTCGCACAGACAGAGCAAGAGCTATAATACCACGATTTACTCAGTCAAGATATACTAATATTTCATTTTCTTACTTATTTTTTTTAAAGAAGTGTGCACCATATCGCTGAATTTCAGGTCTGGAAATGCAAAATCTTCCTCGTGTGGGAGGGGGGATACCCCCCTCTCACAATCTCCCCCCGCTCGGTCGCTCCACTCCCTCGCACAGATATTTCAAAAAGAAAAAAAAAAAAAGGTCTTCATACTGATTTTCCACCGAAAGTCATCTGACAAGCAAAATAAAAAAAGGAACATATATTTCATATTTTTGCTGCCACTTTCCTCCCACTTTACATTTCATGCAAAAGAGTGGGACATTCGATCCCTGTAAAGTGTGTGTGTGTGTGGGGGGGGGGGGGGCACCAAGCTTTTCTAACCCCCCATGAATAAAAGTAAATAATTCAAGCCCAATTAATACACACATTTACATTGTGGACTTTCACCCGGACCATTTCAAGAAAAAAGATAATTAACCATTCCACCTATTTTAACGCAATATTGAACTTGAAATATAAATCTGTTTTTGAGTCAACTTAATTACCATAATCAATCGACACCTAGAATCAGTAGTCTAGAGTCTGTGGTAGCCCAACTGGTCATTAGCCAAAGTGGGAATTAGACCAAATGATGATTAGACGAACTGGCAGTTAGACCAAGTGGTTATTAGACAAAATGGAAATAGACTAAGTGTGAGTTAGACCAAGTGAGAATTAGCCCAAGTGGTTATTAGACCAACTGGTTATTAGACCAAGTGGGAAAAGACCAACTTGCAATAGACCAACTGGTGTTAGACCAACTGAACATTAGGCGAACTGATATTAGACCAAGTGCAATTAGACCTAGTGGCAAAAAAATACATTAGACCAACTGGCAATTACACTAAATGGGAATTAGACAAGGTGACGATTAGCCCCAGTGGTCATTAGACCAACTGGTTATTAGACCATGTGGCAAGTAGACCAAGTGAGAAGTGGACCAAATGGGTTTAGCCCGAATGGTGTTAGCCCAACTGGTGATTAGACCAAATGGGAATAGACCAAGCGGCAATAAACCTTACATACACGTCGTGTATGTACAAAAATGGTTGTATGGGTCGACAAGTAAGTACTTTCACCATGTACAAGCATGCACGGCCGAACACATGGATTTTTTTTTTTTATAGTCGTCTACGTTATCACTGTCTACTAAAGTCTATGCAAATTAGTAAGGCAAAGTTTTATTGTGGTCGTGCCCCCCAAAAGCCTCCCCCCCCCCCCCCAAAAAAAAAAGAAAGAAAATCACACGTTAGACATTGCTAGAGAGCTTTTGTATGTGTGTTTATAGTATGCACGTGTTGTTTCATGAATTTAACAATGCCAATATTGATCGCGTTTTTGCACACGCAGTGTGCATGCAACAAGTAAGGTTTTCAGAGATGCTTTACTTTTTGCGGATAATAACGAAGGGGTGACGATCATTGAACTGTTCGACATGCAAGACCGACACGGCTGCAACACAGGAAAACACAACTGAGCTGCAACTCCGTAGGAAACATGGGTCTATACAAATGGCCGCTAAACACAGGTTAAAATCTATACGTGGGATACAAAATTGGTGGCGGCTATAATGCGTATAGGGTCTTCATCAGGTTCGGTTTGTTTGTTTGTTTGTTTGTTTGTTTGTTTGTTTGTTTGTTTGTTTGTTTGTTTGTTTGTTTGTTTGTTTGTTTGTTTGTTTGTTTTCTCGTGGAGGGGATACGTGGGGGAGATTTTTCAGCCGCCGTACACAATCCCTATCTATTGGTGGCCACTAAGGCAGGTTTGACTGTACGTTTGATACTGTTGTAGTAGTTTGTGACAAGATGAGAAGTTTGAGAAAAGAAAAGAAAAACAAAGTGCGGTACTGATGAGCTATCAACTTCATTGGCGCAATTAAAGTAAAGAGAATTTAAGTATAGATCCCATAACAGTAACTTTAGGTTCGGCTAATGTATTCAAGTGGGTGCCTTTTGGCAAAATCAGTAGCAATAACATTCAAGAATGATATTAATCGACCATAAAAAGGCAGGCATCTTTAAGCTATACAAGAAAGAAAAAGACTTTGAGATCGATAAAGGTGAAGAATCATCATTAAGGTTATACGGTTTTAATGATAATGTTGAATTTCCCCTAACTTCCTAAAAACATCCAATCATTTTTAACACTCAGTGAGATTATGGCCACTTTAATGATTGCATCTTGCGCGTGACACTCAGAGCGGACCGCCATTAAGATGCTCAGAAAAGGGAAATATTCGGCTTTAATTTTCATGAATCTTATATTTTTATATCGTGAATACCGAAACCAAGTTGAAATTCACGTGATTCAAATTTGTAATGACATGTCTTCAGCAATGCCCATACCATCATAACAATAATTATCATGCAACAAGTCTCGCCAACGTTACCAATAATTTTCCTGCAGTTCCGATTTAACACAATGAATGGAAGTTTTGATACCGGTTTGACACAAATTCACGATGATTTGTCATTGTATACATCTTTTCCCTCTTCGTCTAAAGAGGAGGTAGTTCGTCACTCATCCACAGGAAAAGGATTTTCCGCTTATGAAGGCCGATGTTGTTTTATCAAGCCGCAGTTGTTGTTGTTGTTTTTTTTCAAGTGAGAGAGAAATCAACTGGTATTTCTTTTAAAGGTGATGGTTTTGTATGTAAGCTATAATCAAGCGCATAAAACTATGGAACGTATGGGGGACAGCAATAATAATGATAATATTAGATAAAACTATATCTTTTATACATAATGAAATACAGTTATTTTGATTTCGTTCTATTTCTTTTCTGGTAGAGCACGAAAATGACTGAGAAGAGATCGATTCAGCGCGGCTTCCCGATAGTTTTCTTGCTGTTTATGCAGACGTGTTTTGCTCTCGGCACGGTCAAGTCGTTTGGCGTTTTCATCGACGAGCTCAACGCCAGTACCAACACGACAGCTTCCCACATCGGTCTTGCCCTCGGCTTGTTCAGCGGGCTCATAAATTTTCCCGGTAGGCCTAGGCAATAGAGGGCTAACACTTGTAAATATATTTACCTGACCGCATCACAAAATCGTACCAAAGATTCTAAAATAAATGAAGAAAAAATGATTTAAAAATCAGAAATGCAGTATGGCCAAAAAAAAAATGAATAGCTGCAGATATTGAATATGAATTTCTCTACAAACTGCATTTTAGTTTGAGTATGAAAGCTTTGCTCATGGAATTTGAAGGGACTATATTTGATTGGGTGCATGTACAGAAATTATGTGATTTTTTGAGTAAAAAGAACTCGTAGTCTGGCTTTGGGAACCCTTGGACAGAGTTTGAGCTAAAGAATCCCCCTTGGAAATTTGATGGATATAAGGGTATATCTCACTTTTTTTCAGGTTAGTGAAGATGAAAGACCTCATTTCTTCCAGCTATTCTACAGATTTATTCATTTTTTTTTTTAAATTTTAACACACGTCTCTATTGGGAAATATTTACCCGTGTGAGCCCTAAAACAAAACCTCAATCTGTTTGTTTGTTTGTAAGATTGAATGCGTTTCGACATTGTTTTATGCCAAATGGCTGAAACCACAGCTGTAAAGCATTGTGGAGGAGATCTTACATTGGAAGGCTGTTGCTAAGCGATCGAAACCACATTACCAGTCAATACCATGTCGTAATATTGTCTTCTCAACTATTCTCTTATTGATAGTTTTTACTCCTTTCTCGAGACCCTATAAAATAGAGGGTCATTGATTTTTTTTTCTTTCAGAACTGTTGAATTCACTATAAAAAAAATGCACGATGAGACCGTCGGATATAGTATGTTTGTCAGAAAGTGTTTGGAAAACATTCCCAAAACGTGTATACGCATGATTTCAACTTCGACTAGTCCCAACTTTTAATTTCGATTTGATAAAAAGTCATCACATTATGTTTTGACAAAGGAAGCGTGGTGGTATTTTTGGTCTATGATTTTGACCTATCTGCGGTGTGTTTTTTCCCCACCAGTAAATAAATCTAGTATTCAGATAATCATTTTAGCAATAATGTTGATTATACACCAGAACATCGGGATTAAACATATACGAACAAATCGATATCGTTTGTAGCTCTCAGGAGTATTAGAAGTTAGAAAAACGATGTGAATCATTATCACTATTCTGTCAATAATCCCAACTGAGATAATGTTTATACCCAGCATTTGGTCTAGCGTTCCTTTGCACATCTTTAGAACAATGTGATTGTGATATTACAGTCTTTTAATTGATTACTCAGTTTGAATTATTGTTCGTAACTATATATACATGTAGGCTCCCTCAGAATTTAGGTGGCTTTCTTAGTTCATAATTTCAGCGTACATAGGCCTATCACGCTTCTATGTAGAAAGAACAACAAGTCAGGCATAAACACTATGCATAACTAGGCAAATAAAAACTAGGAATAAACACAAAACAATTAAAAAGGGAAATATCTGCCACTGACGATTTCTAATGACCTTTCATTTTGATAATAGCACCTTTGGTTGCGCTCATCTACAAAAGATTGTGTGTACAGACTCCACGGGCACCAATCGTTAGTGGCGCCGCGCTGGCTGCGACAGGTGTAATCTTCTCTTCCATGGCGCCAAACCACGCTGTTTTCGTCTTCTGCTTGGCAGCTGCCGGTACGTACAAAATCTGGTAGATGAGGGCGGGGGCGGAAGTCATTCGTAGCAATGAGAATGATGTATGTATAAACATGGAGCTACCAAAAAGTAGCTCCATGGTATAAACGAGTTGCCGGAATTCTACCTTATAGGGGAACTTTCAACAAACGTCTTGATTTTAGAGAATAGAGAAAGACCAGCGCAACTCTCAGCCAATCGAACAATCCTTTCAAAAGTTTGATTTCATGTGCCGTCATCTCTGACTAGGAACTCTTCGGTAATCTGTGGTGTCACATGAGTAGAATGACGAATTCTCATGACATATCAACATTACATATTCTAAAAGAAATACAGTGGACTCCTGTTACAACGAAGTCCTCGGGACCGGCAATTTTTTTTTTTCGTCGTATCGAAATTTCGGTATAACTGAACAAATAAACAATAGAAAAACATAGGGAGGATGATGTTGCGGTCTGAATTTTTATTTCGTTGTAGCCGGAATTTCGTTATAACCGAGTTCGTTATAACGGGAGTGCATTGCATAAAGGAAAAAAAAAATCTTTCCGAACACAATTTCTTTTCCTCTCAATCAGATAGTTATGCAGTTGGAAATCTTTATTTATTTTACGATTTCTAGAAGTGTTCTCGCAATGTTGAATTGTGAAATAAAAATTAATAACAAAATCAAAAGGCATATTTCTTGCATAGTTAAGTTTTGTAATTGGAGTGTTTGCTAATCTTTCTACAATCTTTGAATCCAATATTTGGCTTTTCATCAAGTGCAATTACTCTATTAAAAGGCATATTATGTATCCCGCAAGTGACATGAAAAATGATAACAAGGAAAACAGCTCAAGACGTAATGAGGTTATGATGAGGAGTATTGTGGCTTTAATGGATAGGAGCACTGACTGATAATCATGCGGTCCCTAATTAGAACTCCCTTGCTGTAGCATGTGTGCCAGTGGACAATCCCTTTGGAAAAAAAATAACACTTTTTGCCAAGTCTTTCGGAGGCCGGTGGACTTCAAAGCCGTTGGTCCAGTGGGTGCTACATGCTTTCCAGCATTCCAGGACTCGACATCAGTGTTGGCCCGATGGCCCGGGGCCACTAATAATTGGTGTCGAGCCACTAAGTTTCAAAAATGAATTGTTACTTTTGCTATCAAATTCGGGTCACTATCCGGTACTACATGTCTTTTTCGGGCCTCTAAAATTTAAGATTAATAGATTTTAGTGGCCTGAACGGGCTACCAGAAAAAGTGTCGAGCTCCTCATTATTTACTCAGTGACCACTTCAACTAGATCATAATACATTACATAATGAGATTATCACAATGTTTATTTCATTGTGTTCTTTAGGTTTTGGACACTCCATTTTGTCCATATCGTCCTCTCTCGTCTTGAATGAGGTCGTTGAGACCGCGGACTTCAATCTCCTGTATGGATTCTCTAAATGCGGATATTCAGTGGGCATGGTGCTCTTTCCCATCATCGCGGAAGTTCTCCTGGAGAAGTACGGGTGGAGAGGCGCCACACTGATTCTTGGCGGTATGATAGCACACTTAATACCCCTCGGTGCAGCAGTGAAGCTAAAGTCAAGGAGACCCAGTCGGCCAAGTGGCGGAGTAACTGCACAGGACAATCTTGGTAGTGTAGCCGAAAGCTACGGTAAAACTGGCGACGAACCCCCAAACTGCTCAGAAAATAGAAATGATGAGAACCTCAAGGTAGACAGATATAGTGAGGCATGTGGCAAAAGCGACCATAGTGATACATCCGTTTATTTCGTGCAGCACGATGGTAGGGTGTGTCTTGCGGAGCTGGAAATACGGCCTCCACGTCGAGCCATGTCCATATCGATCCGTAGTAACGATGGTGACAGATACACAAGTGTGGCATCAGATGGCATCACTCGGTCTTACCATGAGGATGGCGGAGAAGAGTCGGCATTTACCTCGGATGACTTGGCGTCAGTATCAGCTCATGCAGTGGACGTTATCACAGTAGACAGCGAATTGAGTAATGGACACTACGACGTAAATACTAGTTCAGCAGCTTCTAGAGCATCAGACACTTTTATCTATCAGCAGAATAGGAATTCCCTTACCGATGTAAAACCGTCAGACTCTATGACCATTGAACCACTCATGTCTTTAGAAGGCGCGGAGCTAGACAAATCCTCAACGGATGCAACACACGGGGAAATCTCTGACCAAGCTAAGAGGCTGAACATCACTGCCCTGCCTACCATGGAGACAGCGCAAACTGTCAGTTGTGCCTGGCTCGGAAACATCTACCGCTCACTCACGGGGTTAATATTCTTCAAGAATCCCTGCTTGGGTCTCGTCTTACTCACCAACGTACCGTTCGGAGTTGTCTATGGCGGTTGGCATGCATTCATGCTTCCACGCGCTCTCGAGCACAGTGACAACGCTGTTAACGTTTTCTCTTTGACATGCGTAGCGGCCGTGGCTTATTTCATAGGTCGCTCTTCCGCCGGAATTCTTAGTCGTAAGCTGTGCTCTTCTTACCGTCTATATCTCATCCTCACCGTCGTGAATTCGGCGGCAATCATCGTCGATGTCATCGTCGGCAAATTTCCGGTGCTGGTCGCAGCCATGTTCCTGTCAGCATTATCCATCTCTGGGAGGGCCGTTCTCGCTGTCCTTGTCGCCAAAGAGAGGGCGACGAACAACCACTTCCACATCATTCTCGGATTTTTCGAATTTTCGCTTGGCATTGGGATCATGCTTGGCGGATACCTTTCAGGCAAGGCCCCGTAGCATTATCAATATGTAACAAATGTGGACATATTGGCAGGGTATATTACTACAGTAGGTACAGGCGTTCAATCTTTTGTAATGAAGGGAGAGAGACCACCTTTTGTTAAACCATTTTTGTGCTTTCAGAGTCTATTGGCACAGAAAATCCCATGAAAAGTTTTCCACGCTTTTCAAAATCCCTATTGCAGGGAAGGTCATATGAAGACTGAAATAAAGTGAAATTGTAAATTTTCTTAAGGCCTCGAGGCATTAAGAAAAAAGTTGTTGGCTAATTGCAATAAAAGTCACTTTGGGTTGAATACAACGTTCGTTATGAATTAAAGGGAATGGCTAGTAACTGATCAGTGGGAATCAGTGGGAATGCTGGGGGATGATTGTTCCAATCCTTGTGGGATTCATTTAAGAGTATATTATATATCTATTGTTGTGTGAAAATTAATTGCTTCAGAATGGTCTCATATTCAAGTAATGTGCAGTTTAAGGTTACAGCTCGTTATTCCGAAGGTTCGTTATTCCGAAGGCTCTTTATTCCTAAGATTCGTTATTCCGAAGGTTCATTGTTCCGATCCAAATTTCATTTTCTGATAAACCAATCTTCGGAGTAACGAACCTTCGCAATAACGCCACAAATTTTCGGATTAACGAATCCTTTTTCATTTTCGGATTAACGAACCTCAAGGTAGGACTATAGGGAAACGACCCTTCGGAATAACAAACATTCGGAATAGCGAACCTTCGGAATAACGAACAGCACCCGCAGTTTAATCGCCCCGTCACTGTACAGGCATGCTAACCTGGAAACATTAAATTGCACATTACTTCAATATGAGACCATTCTGAAGCAAATAATTTTTACACAACAATAGATACATAATATGCTCTTAAATGAAACCCACAAGCATTGGAACAATCATCCCCCAGCATTCCCACTGATTCTCACTGGGCGTTTTCACATCAGCCCGATAAAAATCCAAGCTCGAAATATTTTCCGCGATTGCGAATTAGAGCGCTATTTCATTTCTTATTCACATCAGCCCGAAGAGCTGGTACCCCGAATAGTTAGAAATTTTAAAATAGCTAATTCGACAGCTGAGTATGTGCAAACAGCATCAGTAATGTGTGTGCACTCTCAAAAATTCCTCATGATTTGTGTACAGTGTGTCTCGATCGATCGGGTCACACACGCTAGGCATGATGGGATTCATCGCGCTAATTTCTCGAGTCGTTTTCACATTATCAAATAGCGCGCTACTATCCCGCTATTTCAGAAATTTCCCGAGTTGGAGTCGAGAAATTTTCTCGATCAGAGCGATACAATTAGCGTGCTAATTTGTGTTCACATTATCAAATAGCGCGCTATTTCGCTATCGGGAAAATTTCCCAAGTCAGAAAATAGCGCGCTATTTCGAAACATCGGGCTGATGTGAAAACGCCTACTGATCAGTTACTAGCCATCTTCCTAGCAATACGCTCATTCTCCTTCATAATCAGTCCTCTCTCTTTCTTTTTTCTTCGATACTGCATCCTGCTTACAGCTCTACTGTTCGCAATCTTTTGTGAACTTCAATGACCCTATATAATTCCAATGCCCTTTATGTTCTACGCATATTTATATGACTCGCTTTCTTTCTATCTGTATGTCTGTCTGTCTCTTATTTTGTCTAATACATTGTATAACCTTCGCTGTATCCTTCACAGGTCTTATTGCGGACAGATCGGGAAGCTTCGATGACTCTTTCAAGATGCTCGCAGGTGTCGATGCACTGGTCTTCTGTCTGATGATGGTGACGAGATGCCAGAGAAGAGCTCGCGTCGCATCGGCAGTGTCCGAAGAAAACTGATTAAACTGATTAACCCTTTGTGTTCTTCGATTGCCCATTGACACGAAAACACAATAATGATCTTTTACACTGTCCAAAGTCCAAGGCACGGTAATGAAAGGGTTAATGAGAATAACGGAGTCATGGAGGAAAAAGAGATTGTACCCCACTCTTTGTTTTAAGTCACCAGTGCTGATTGGTGTTGCCTGAAGAGCTGGACGCACTTGTACTTTTAGCTCCTTGATACTGACATAAGATTCTCACTGCTGTGTGTCATCTGTTATCAGTAGAACAATAAGCCAGTATTCGATAATGGTACAGTATTCTTATAATTGACTCCGTGGCTATGATTTCTATACAGTTCACCATGTCCCCGTGAATGATGTTGGCCACGCGGCTGGTAGATGGTGCAGTGCTACAACGTAAATGGGCAACTTGCAAAACAGAATATCCACATGGTTGGAATGCCGCTACTTGATATCCCAATGAGACAGAGCTGGCAAGGAAGAAGCTCAGTAGGAAATTTATCAAATAACATTATATATGACGAATGGTGCCACATAAGTTTTGTAACGAGACACAGGAGCGCTGACAACAAAGGATACAAAAGTCCGTGCCCTTCCACAGCTCTTGAATCCTCATGTCACCTGCATTAATTGAGGCCACCACGCCCCTTTCCATCCGGATGCGTATACGGATTAAGAGCTGTATTTATACCTGCAACCTGCATTATAGCATTCAGCATTTGAGGCCGTGAAATGGTAATCTGGCTGGAATGGCCCAGGTAGTAAAATGATATTTATGTAGTCACTGTTATTGTGACAGCCTCGACATCTCCTTCCAATACCAAAGAGACTATGCAACCGTTGCCGTAATGGCCCCTTGACATCCAGTTCTGATTCTGTTTCTGTGTTGGCTATCGTGAGGATAGGCCTTCGCAAGACAATACACGAATTGTTTGAATGAAATGTGCATTAGATGTTCATTTAAGCTCCATCCATCAGATATCTTTTTTGCCTTTCGTGATATCGTCAAGAGTTGAGTCAGTTGAATTATGCATATAGCAATACCTTATGATATTACATCTACAGCAATGCAATGTATAACAACACAGGTTTTATGAAAAAGCAAAAGACAAGTACAACCTGTATTAAACTGTGTCATTTCCTGGTGCATTGGCCGTAGCTTATGTACCGTAAGATTTAGTCAAAGTTTGTGTGCTAGTCTTTCAGATTTTTCCATTTGTTCTTTGTTTCAGCTCCCTCATTTTCTCTGTATATACCCGATACTGTTATACATAAATAATTTCGTCTCGGTCTACTATTTCATGCCTTTTATGCTATCATATGAAAGCTATCATACAATTTTGACAAAAATAAAATCATAAAGTATTTTAGCATTATATATTTCATAATTTGTGATGGTGTTAATTAAAACAATAGTCTGTTTTGCCAAACCCTCAAAGTACACTGCCAGGGCACTCCAAGCCCATCGACTCCTAGATTCTCTTCACGTTGTATGGGGATGTCGTTGGTCAAAAATCAATAGGTTTGTTCATACTGCTGCTTTCCGTCACTGTAAGGTAGGCTATAACATGAAAGTTACACAAGATTCATATCGGGAAAAGAGGCCAAGTAATTACGTCGAAAACCGGCTGTTTTACGTCCAATATTTGTGTTGAAATAATATGTGATTGCTGGTACTTCAGATCCTGTAAACAGAAGTCAAGAATTTACTGTAATTCGACCAAAAAAAAAAAAAAAATGAAGTTCCTGTTACCCAAGAATGGCGGGTACTGGTTCCCTGACAAAATGAAATTACTACCTACGGCTTTGACCAATTTTCGACTTGATATTAGACTTAAGAGAAATAAATCTTTGCGTGTCCTAGCTTCTCTGCGGACAGATTCTGTCCATACCCAAATATTTTAGAAAAATGAAAATTAATGAAATTTTGTGAAATTTTGTGAAATAAGGAAAAGGCAGTCAATGTAGATGATACAGTGCACTCACGTTTTATAACGAACACAGTAAAAACGTAATTTTGAGAAGATAAAACAGAATAAATTTTAGGTTCCAAAGAATCATAAATTTATAATAATTACATTCTACTGTTAGATTATAAAGAAATTTCAATAAATTGATGTAAATGTACATTGTAACGAAAGAAGCTGTTGGTCCGGAGGATTTTGTTATAACGGCAGTGCACTGCAGTATGTAGTTACCATATCATTGTTGCTATACTCTCGACAATACAATAATTCAGTGAGTTCCCGCGGTCTTAATCTTCCCCATTATTGATAGGCTTATTATGAATGCGGCGTTAATCAGAATATAATACTGCATCATATGACTTACAAATTTGAGGTCTTAAAGGAAGAATGATACTCAAGTATCAAATTGTGGATTGTGTGAATGCAATAATAATATATGTAATGATAATGATAATGCAATAATAAGATTTTACTTTTTATTTTTCAAATGTATTACCCCACACAGTCTTGACGTCATCATTATCTACTGTATACTAGTATAAATCTTAATAATGGAACAGTCTCAAGTCACCTCACCGTGACTTTTTACATGGCTTGTTTGCATGGATGTAGCCATGTAAGTTATGCGTTGGTATTTCAATGACTACGTCAAGAATGATATTATCCCCAAAAATGTGCTTCGAGGGCGGGCGACAATTTGTGCCGTCAGCCCTCAGCACAAATTGTCGGCAGACGACAATTTGTGCTGGGGGAACAATATGTGCCGTCAGCTCCATGCACAAATTGTCGCCTGTTTCAGGGGGCGACAATTTGTGACGGGGCGACAATTTTTGTCGCAACACATGTTATACTCCCAACTCAAAAAAACGGAAACTCTGTTTTAATGCCCGGTAACCAGAAGGTTTAAGGTCAGGGACTCTGCACCTCTGTCAAAAGAAAACAAAAATCGTTCCCAGGGGTCTGCAAGTAGTGTAATGTCATGTCCACAAACTCGACATTATCTTCTCCCTGCTGCCTGTAATGAAGCGTTTCAACAAATATTTACGAAGCAGCAGGTACCAGTCAATAAGGCTAGGATTCTGTTGAAACGGTGTACACATATTGATACAAGTACGTTGGTCCTCGAAAATATTTGCGACTACGCTGTGGATCCTCCCGAACACTTTTGTTCCATTTCGCAATTCCTGGCCTAAATCAGCGAGTAAGTGTCATTAATATTTTAATATTTTCTAATGTTTGTTTTATTTTTTCATGGGCAATCTTTATTCATGAATCATGCTAAATCTGTTTCATATACAATACGGTACACATTGCCATCTTGTTCATCATACTTCATTGGCTGTGCACGCAAAGAGATTATTCTTGGGCCAAATCCCTAAACATAAGTGATCGCTACTGTTTGTCTCGTAGGAATAAAAACAGTTTTCTTTATTGGTATTATGCACTATTCTGTTACCGGCATTTATTTCAAAGTGAATTTTAATATCTGCTATATATGAATAAACATTGTTCCCTGTTCCTCTACTCTTGACATGCTTGAAGAAGAAGAAAGAAAATAAATATGAGCTCAGTAATAGCCAAGTCCCCCTTGAGCGCTAAATCATAGATCATTCTATTGTGTATGTAGATATAGATATTCACATTTATGGATGTAAACATTATATATAATATATTTGCATATTTATACATCCATGAAATTGTGTTCTTGTAATTGCTTTGAACCATATTCATGTATTAAGATAAGCATTAATTCAGTTTTCCTTCCACGATGATTTATTGTATGATTTTGCCATTTCAAGAACGGTTTTAAAGTTCGTATGTGTATGTTTGTTAGTTTCTTATTCGTTGTATGCATTTGTATTAGATAATGCTTATCAATTTTTCGATTTTATTTCATTTATTTTTTTATCATAAATCGAACAAATTTACTCTCTGAACCACCTGCAACTAAAGTATACAATTATTTTCTTGATGATTCTTATTTAATACCTTGAGAATACGGATGGATTCCACGTCCGATTATACCTGTTTGACGGTCCAATATAATGCGCCGATTTCACATCACGGCAATAGCTCTCAGATCTGTCCGAGTGCATGACGATTGTATTCTTCACGATGTTAATTTAGGTTTATATCATGTTGTTAGTAAGAAAGCTGTTAATTACTCAAAAACAAAATGTCAGTGGTTTCTCGGCTTGGAATGTCCAGCTTCAGAGCGCTATCTAGACCTAACCACTGCTACCAACGATCTCGAACAAAATCTTCATCATTATTCCGAAGTTTGAATGTTTGGTATTTAAAAGAGAATTGAGGACGATCATAGCACCACGACTACGACAATCATTGTAATAATAACACTGATGATCATGATGATAATAATAATGTTAATAGTAATAATGATAATGATAGTGATGATAATAATGGTAACAATACAATTGTCACTGTATCAGTATGCAGTGAAGAGATACGAGTTCTTTCTCACTGTATTTAACTGCAGCTGTTTCTTGTGTATATATAGATGTTCAGAAATATGCTTGGTATAACATGGTTGTGTACTCTGACTTAGCTCATGGTGATAATTTTGTGCAAAGGAAGGTATATTGAACATGATATACAAGTTTATATGTATCTTACATACACATGTACCTGCAACTCGATGTTTGATATGCAGCTTGCAGCAGTACCCCCACCGACACCCCCTATTGTTAATGTCTATGTTCTTCAAGCTTTTGTTTCAGTTATATCTAGGAGCTGGCCGCTTAGGCCTTATCTTCATCACAAACTTGACCTCCAAAGCACCCAACAAAGACCCCTTTCAAATTGTTTAGTCCCCCACTGTTAGAATCCAACTTCTACTATAGGTAGCCTCGGTATGAGAACTATGTTTGCTTTTGCGAAAGCTAGCCAAAAAGACATGTTGTTCGGTACACTCCTCGAACGACATCGTGATGGGATCACGACCAAGCTCGAACCTCGTACTTTTCAAAATTCGTCATATCCAGCTTAAACATCTCAAATCCTCAAATTATTGTTGTTGTTTTTTTTAATGTACTGTAATGCTGTCCGACTGTCCTGCTGTTCATCTATACTGTTCGTCTACTGTACTTCGACTGTTGTACAACTTCTGTTAAACCACTTCGGGAGTGATGATCGCAATAGATAAGTCGTATCGCCAATTTTGCTCTATAGACAAGTTGGACGGTTGAGTCAATTTCTTTTGGAGTGTTTTATCGTCTTCGAACTCAAACCCGAAACTACAAACTTTTATAGCGAATAGCGTTAAGTGAGGCAGAGACAACGAAATACAATTGTAATAAAATACAACTGACAAAATAAATACAAAGTGTGTGAATTGGCTATTCGTTATGGATCCTGTGAAAGATGAAACAACTTCATGCTAGCGTTTACCAGCTACAAGACTAGTAGTGCCAGGGCAGCCGATCTTCGAAAGCCAACTCTGTATAGGCCTACACCAGGCAAGGTAAAAAGGTAAACCCGAACAGGCGTGAGACTGCTCTCCGGGTTTCCTTATATATCATTCGAAGAGGAGGAAGCTAGACTTGAGTCTGAAGCTAGGTTGGGCTGAAGCTAGGCTGGAGTCTGAAGCTAGGTTGGGTGAAGCCATGCTTAAAAATCTTTGAAAGAAATGGGAGCTCGCATAAATTGAGGCAGAACAAGCAGTACTGGAAAACTGCGAAAGTGAAACATTGCACGAGGGCGATCCAGTTTTTGAAATAGCTTGATAGGGAGGACAAACGCGAGTGTATGAAACGCTTTCTGAATCACCAAAGAGATGAATTAACGCCTCCTTCCTGTGATGGTGATTATCAAATCGAGAACTTCAGCAAGTTTATGAGCTAAACCGTTGAGGAAAAATAGGCGTTCTTCTTCGAAAAGAAAACGATGCTTTGGATAAGCCCTCAAATCCTCATATCGGAGTCAGGATTGCAAGGAAAGGCGATCGCATACCGTCTGCATTGAGAGCCATTTGTCCTATTTTCATTCTGGACAACCTAAGTCGAACGTCAAGCAGGAAGAAGATTGGTTTGATATTGTACTTCTGTGTGCCATTTCCAAGATGAAAGCGGAAAAGACCACTCAATGATCGTGCTTGTATAGATAGGCCTAAAGAACTAACCAATCCCTCAATGGTCGTTCTCGAATACGCAGTCCTTGATGACAAATCGTATGTCACTTTCTTGTCAAAAGGCTCTGTGATAAGTTCGAACTACAAAGCCAAAAGGCTGACCTCTTGCTCACGGCCATGCGCAGCACCTCGAAGATACAGCACAAAAGGTGAAAAGACTGGAAGTGGTAGACGACAAAAAGGAGAACGTCATTGTTAACTTACAGTTGCCTTCTACAGATCGGAAATTCGTGCCATTAGATTTCAAATTCCCAAGAAATTCTGTGGCTTTTCTGTGTTTCATTTAGTGACATTTATTTGAATGTTGTTTTTTTTTTTCTCTGTGTTAATCGGTTCCCCCAGTCATGTATGGTCTTCTACACAGGCCTATGCCCCATCATACTATATCTCGTACTATATGACCATGACCCAACTCTAAATGTCTACAGACCTTTATGTTTCTACTGAGACAGACTGTTGTACATTCCGGTGAAGTTTCACCTAATTACCTTATTCATGGAAGGTGTATGCTTGTATGACTGTGTTATTGTTTCATCAGGTCTTCGTTGCTGGAAGGATCGCGATCTTTTTCGTTTCCTCTTGCAGGAAGACGGTAATCCCAACGTTAACGTAATCGAATACGAGTTTATCGAGGTACGAGTTTATCAGACTGCCATACCTTCGGCCTCAAGAGGGCAGCAGACGACGGTGAAGAAGTCCAGAGTTCAAAAGTAAGCAACTGACTACATTATTTCTCAATGAGACGACGGACTGAAGTCAATACGAACATCGAAAGCAGCTGCGTCTCTCCAGAAAACAACTTAGGGAATTTGTGCAAAGGAAGGGCTCCAACTGCACAAAATCATGTCGAACAAGAAAGAAGTTCTGCAAAAATTCTTGAGCGTGCTCTATACTTGTAGCTTGGTGTATGGAGAGTGACAATCTTCAGTTTTGCATGCATCGAGCTACGTGATCAACCTTTCACCAGGAGGGGACACTGGTATATCCTATCAATGTTATTGTATGCGCTCCGTCTGTGATCCCAACGGCTTCGCTCTCTTTAATAGTGACACTCCGCGGTAAGCAACTTATAGAGTCTATGGCGGAGCAAACTCGACTGGGATAGTCCAACTCCTGACGACATCAGACCTGCCACGTCAGTGGGCAGAAATAGAGGATGGAAATTTTTCATCTTGTAAACTTCAGACTTACAAGATTATGCAAGCCTCCCAACTTCGGAAGAGTGAAGCATGGTGAGTTGCATGGATTTCTCAGATACCACCGAGGACGGGCATGGTCAATGCACACGTACACCTTCGTATCGTGAATAAAGAACGCCCCTCCCCCCCCCCCCCCCCCCCCCCGTCGACACCGACGAACTTTTGGCCTCCCTATGGGACTATAGCGCCTTACAACAGTAGCTGCTCACAAATTTCTTATCTCGCAGGCAGTAAACTTATCGAAAACTGGTGGGGGTGGGAGAAGATATTAGACGAGCAGAGTCCCGTTTTATCAAAAGACATAATCAATTGTAAATTAATAAAATTAACTATATAATTAATCATAACTCTTCATAAAACAGGGCCCCTCTGTAAGAGTGGTGAGAGGAGAGGAGCAGATAGTTATATGGGTAGGCAGCAGGCCCTAAGATCCCCACGCTGGTCAAGAACCATGCAGCCCATCCCCAAGTGGGTTACAGCCCGTTGGGAGTACGCCCCATTTTCATTACGAGCTACTAGTACCACACTTATCATACTTGAGGTACATGTAGTTGTTTCTGCCTCCGGATGGGGAGTGTATATTTCAATGAATTCTCACTTGACTCTGATATACAGCTTGAAAAAAAGTGTAGAGGAGCTTTTGTATACCGAGCTTATTAGTCTTGATGTGAATAGTCTTCGGAAGTTTTCGTAACGTCGGTCAGGAGCATTTCACAATCCTCGTAATGACGCTAATTAGGAAGTAGTGGTCTTTGTAACTCATTTAGACAATACGTTTTGGTTCAAGATGCACATTTCCTTATGACAAACCATGGAAGGTCATGGGTTATCTTCTTCCTTTTTTTTTTTTTTTTTGGCTGTTTAACTGGCCCCATGCATTAGAACAACGAAATAATTATGCTGGACTTTTGTAAAAGTATGACATTTTTTCTTTCATTATACCGACTCTCTACCAAAACACGCGTTTGCAGAACTTCTAATAATTATTATATGAGGACTTGTGGAGGAGAAAGGGAATGTTTCATTTCAACCGTCCCGGCTGGCTGGTCGCCTTTGGCTCCTTCGTCCAACAGACCATCGTCTTCGGCGTCATTTCGAGCTTCGTTGTCTTGTTCGTTCTCCTCCAAGAAGAGTTTGAAGCGTCGGCCACCGCAACGGGTGAGAGAGACTGCTATACGTTACACTTTCAGTTCTATTCATTCAAATTTTTGACTGTTACTTTTGAGGTAAACTCCCTCCTCAGCAACTCCGGAGTCATTAGTTAAAATTTTGATGAAGTTTAATTGATAGAAAATGACGTCTAAAGCTTCACGTATGATAATAAGGCTCTGCGGAGTAAGATAACAAGAAATGACGGAATTTCAAAATTCTACAAGACCCACGAGACAGATACTGCGTACTTAAACCCCGTGATGTAATGTACTAGTGAGTTACTGTTATGGGACATAAAGTCATTGGATGAAATCTTAAAATCATGTGAAGTTAGAATCCAGACTTTTCTCCTTACCATCAAAAGTGGATTTAGCACTTTTGGAAAGGAACTCTCTCTCTCTCTCTCTCTCTCTCTCCCTGTCTTTTCTCTCTCTCTCTCTCTATCATAATGAATACATGTACTGTATATGAATATTTATGTATGATGTATACACACATATAATTATACATGTATATGTGACCTTGCACCACAAAACCAACAAAAAGTCGTCAGACATGGATTTCTAGTTAAGGAGAGATTCTTAAAGAGCAGACTGTAAGCTTTAAAATGATGTATAACTCAATACAAATGGACTCCACTAACCTATGTAAATAATATAGAAAGAAAACACACACTCTGAAAAAGTGTGAACTGAGAAAAGAGGCTCTGAAGTACAGGGTCTATTCAATCGCTTAATCTTTACCAAGCCATGCTAGCTGTGCAATGAAAGGGACAAAACACAGGACGTAAACCACTGGAGCAACAACAATGAAGGGATTATCAGATTAAGCTGAAACTGAGCATGTTCCATTAACACATTCTGTCCATGATTCATGCCAACTTTCAAAGCAGTATAATCCTTTCAAAAGTTATTAGACTTGAAATTGAAGAGTGTGCAAAGGATTTCACGACATGAAAAGGGGACTCAAAGACATACTTGATTATTCTATTCTCCCCTCCCCCCCCCCAAAAAAAAAAAACGGTTGTAGAAAAACTCCTGAAAACACACTTTCCCATTCATGTAATGATCCCAAACTAAAGAATGATGTAGAAGAAGTATAGCTCTTTTAGGAAATATGAAAAACTCAAGATTGACTCGGTTGACCATTTCACCTTTTGAGTCCTCATGTAAAATCAAGGGGTGCGACTTTTTGTTCGTTTTGTGATGCACGGTCACGCACACACACACACACACACACATATATATATATATGTATATATACATATATATATATATATATATATATACATATATATATATATATATATATACATATATATATATATATACATAATCCATAAACACATACAATAATTCATCATAAGAATAAAACAGAAACCTAGCTAATGCTGTCATTACCAACAGTTTATTCATGTATAAATATATGATATGTGTAATAATTGTATACATGTGTATAGATGGATAACAATGACCATCCTCGCTCTACTCAAGGCATAACTTCTTTTTTTTTTTCAATTGTTGCTTTGAAAAAAATCTGTACAATTTCTGTAATTAGTAATCTGATTATAAGAGTAAGGTGTAAGGATGTCGTAACGCTTATTGCTACTGTACACATAGGATGGATAGGAGCTATTGCTTCTGCCGCCATGTACTCTCAATGGGGACCCATACCTGTGACCGGAGCTGGTGTATGCTTATGTACAGCCAGCTTGCTTGCCACCTGTTTCCTGCCTAATCTTTGGGCGATGTACATCACATTCGGATTCGTCTTTGGAGCAGGAGCTAATATGATCAGTTTTTCTTCCCTCGACCTCATCGCAAAACATTTTCCGGGGAAATCTGGTACCAGGCCATTTGCCTTTGCTAATCTGAGTGGGTCAACTGGTGGGTGCAAAAATTATAATATTATAATTCGTTTTCTTTTTCTGTAAAATTGTAATTCGCATGTGATTTATATGCCCCTTATTCTTTCTCTGTTGCATATATACGCTATAGTAATCTATGATGGACCACTGCACATGTATCATGTTATCCTGTCTTGGTTGACTCTACATAATACGTGTTACGTTGCATTCGCAGTGTCGAGATTACAAAAAAAAAAAACACAAAAACATGAAGAATAAGAGGAAATGCAAATGTCTTTGATATCTCAGCCATCTCACCAAATCCTGTCTCTTAATTGTGACATGAGTGACCTACAAGGTGACTAATATGCGTAAAAGTTCAACTGTAGGAGTAAGAAAGAGGAGAGGTTTGTTTGTTTGTTTGTTTGTTTGTTTGTTGTTGTTGGGTTTTTTTTTTTGGGGGGGGGGGGGGCAAAATGTGAACTCGTAACAAATTGGGGGCTTGTCCGGGAATTTGAATAGATTCCACGATGCCTCTTCAAATCTTATGGTGTAGATGAAAAAAAAAAAAACAAAACTGGACAGTATATGACTGCAACTTTTCATTAGAAATCCGGTAACCTATAGCCTACAAGAGTCCAATCTCTTTAGGTGCTACAGCTACAGGGAAATGTCAACATCTCCGAAGGAAAGTGTCACGAAAGGCACCCAGACACGATATGATTTCAGTGGAGAAAGGGCACACATTTAAATCGTTGCATCGATTTGCATGATGATTGACGAATACAACGACAGATATACCTTTTAGACGCATGGGAAACTCTTAAATTGTCGCACTCCGATCATAGCCTGTAATAAACGATTATTTGCTAATGATTACGATTACTTATCAACTTCATAGAAGTTCTGCAGACATACTCGCGTTGGCACCAATATATACACACAGACACATTTTCCTTTGCCAATAGTTACATTTATGTCCACTTTCAAAAGAATGCTTTTCTCGGTAGGCTACACACCACTCTATTTCCATCCGACTGTTTATCTGATTATGAAGCTAATAGTTGTCATTCTTGATGCTGTATAGAAGGCATTGAAACAAATCCTTCTCGAAATTCACTCAGTAATTTTGATTACAATATTTACTTTTTAATCATACTTAAACATTTCTGACTTTTTAAGGTTTGCTCGTGGTGGCTACGATCGTCGATTCTACAGTTGATGCTATCGGATGGCGAATTACCTACTCCATATTTGCAGCCATCATATTTGTGATCTGCTTCCCTCTCTGCTTCGTCTACAAGTATCCCAGCGTGCCTCGCGACGAGATAAAGGTCGATGGTACCAACGGAAGTACCGACTCTCCTTATCCGACAGCATGCGCGAATAGTGAGCTCCAGGACGCGGAAGAAAGAAGCACCGAAGCTTCCATCAGCGCCGAAGCAAGCTCCCAAAGCGTCCGCGACGATCCCGATTATCGGTCAGCACTAATGATGCAAGAGAAGCCACCAGTGACGAGCTCATCGGGGATTGGGTCTGGGAGGAAAATGAAAATCAAATTATTAGTGAGAGTTCCTGGAATCTGGATGTGTGGCTTAGCAGGAATCGCCTTCTCAATTGCTTCCACTTTCAACGTCATCATTCTGGTAAGCAGAAATATGATCAATACGTAATGATCTTATACAGATGCCACCTCCGGCGGCTCGACGCCAACATTGGTATGGAACATTCCTACTGAGCTTCATGTTAATATATTTATCCATTTTTTTTTTTTCAGTCGAACAAGCGTTTGTAGAGGGGATGTGAAACACAACTCACCATATTACTTTTGCGGAACATATGAAAATACAGCATTCAAGAAGAGGAAATCAACCCTCTTTCGGTAATAAAGCTACAGTTAGAAGCTTAGGTACACTTGCAGCACACACCATGTCACACGATACTGCCCTCTTTTTTCTCCCTTCTTTTTTTTCTGTATTTTCCAGTCTGTGTCCCCCACCTTCCTCTGTTTTTCTTTCTTTTTTCTCTCTTTCTGCCGTCTTTACTCAGAGTAGTTTCATTGAAAGTATAGGAATAAGTTCGCGCTTGTCAACCGTGCTGATTATGGCTCTTGGACTGGCCGAGCTGGTGGGACGGCTGCTCGCGCTTGTCGTAGGATCAAGTATTCCTGTCTCCAATCTCATCATCCTAGGAGTCACTAACTTCTTGGGAACTATCGTTTGCCTGATGGTGGGGCTGCTTCCTAATTTAGCAACGACTATCATCTACATTGCGAGTAAGTTCGCTCATTTGATCCTCCGAATCGTCCTTTATGGAGCCATCATCTAAACTCTTGCCAGGTTCACACAACAATCTTCATCTTCGAAGGTAGAATTCAAGAAATTTAGCATATGATTCCTGTCTGCAAAGGGAGTGATGGCCTTTGTCAAAGTTGTTATTACCAAAAATAAAAATAAAAAAAACCAAACACGTGGAATACGATATCAGTATCTTGTAGATGGAAACCACGTAGAGCGATTCCATCTTATACGCTCAAACTGACTTAAATTCTTGGAAAATATCCCCAAAATACGATGGGTCTCTTTCATAAGACTCTCCCAAAATGTTTCATAAAGATTCTGAGATCGTGCTTTTCTTACGAGATCCTAGTTTGTAAGATACGATAACTCAATTTCGCGTGAAACCGTCACTTGTTATATGCTATTATGCCGTGTATCTCTCTACGTATAAGAATCGTACATTCTTAACCGCCCAAAATTGACGAAAGAAGAATTTTCATTTCAGGTCGGATTTACTATTGTCTTTCCTTTTCGTCTGTTACCTGTTTGTTTTACAGTTGCCGGGATAGTCCGAGGCATAACATATTCAATCGACCTGCCCGCTGCCATAGAGGTATTTCAGGGCGTGAACAGTTCGGTCATTATCAGTGTTGTATTTCTAGGGGACGGAATAGGCAACCTCCTTTCATCAATTTGTGCAGGTGAGCAAACTTTTCTTACCACGTTTGCGTACAGTGTACAGTTTTGAAAGGCATTGCATTGGCAAGAAACAGTCCTTTGCAGATAGCAGTCTACTTGATTGTTCTAGAGTTGCTTCCAAAAGAACTAATCAATATGGTTGACACACCACAAACAGCCATCGAATGGAATATGATCAAAGTCCTGACAAATCAACAACAAAAAATCGTTCGGATGTCGGTATATGTAGGCCATCATGAGTCATAATTATGAGCGTCATAATAATATATCCACCATTATCGTGTGTATTTGTGATGTTTCTATTTAGTGTTTCTATTAAACTCTGCTCAAGAAAATATCACCAATGGGACATCATATAAATTACAATAGGGACAAGACTGTCTTTGTCGTCCAATGTGACAATACACGTTGTGATGTAGTTCGGCTATGAGCAGCATCTCCATTGTCAATACATCTAGTGATATCCCCTGACACATTAAAGACAAACAAACAAGGAAACGCCAGATAGGTGAAATCATTACCATTGTTATATCTGTGACTTTTATTTTGAGATGTCTAATGGACGCAGTTATGTGGGTCGTTCATTTGTCGAGTACCAAAAGATATTTATCAATTCTTCTCTGAGCTCTTGCAACTGATTCTTCTTATCGTTACGTGAACTAGATTTAAATTAGTCAAAGTTGTGTGATATTCACTTAATTGTGGGTAGACCAAATAGACTCTACATAGAATTTCGAATGTTTCCTTTGTTTGTTTGTTTGAATTATTCGCCCCGGTAACAGGCCTTAGCGTTGACCTGACGTCCTCGTACAGTGCTGCATTCTTTATGAGCGCGGGACTTTACTTCATCTCGTCTGCAATCTACGTGAGCTTACGGCTTTGGCCCCACGTTTTAACCTCCAGAAGGATCGGATACCCTCCCTAATCGCTATCAGGACACCTATTGGCACAGCACTCAAAGATACGGACGATTCTGTCACTATCCCTATAATTTCGCACTCGGTACCCTCCAGTCAATTAATGGGCATTCTTTATACTATACGCTGTGGGGCAACCAGTGGAACTCGTTTAGTGTTACATGATATTTGAAGACATAGTTATAATTTTGAATAGTTATCTCGACAATGATTTCTCCTATGTTATTCAGCAACGTTTGTCTTCTCTATATGCTCAGGCGAAATCATATTCTTTTTAGCAGTTGAAAATCCGTCGTGGCCTTGTTGTGTCAATTTAGCTCACCAGAGCAAAAATGCTCAAATTAGCTATTGGAAACATTCATCGTCCGTTATGCATCCTTCTTGCATCGCCGCTGTACGTCGATTATGTTTTTGTTTTTTTCTTTCATTGGGTTTAGCTTTTTTTGTGAAACCCTATGGTGGAATTTCACTAAACCTGTCAGGTAGCATCCCTAGGGTGATAAGATCTTTGTTTGAATAGGCACTGTCCACTCCCCACCCCCCCCCCCCCAAGGTCACAATCAAGTAATTTCTTCTTCTCTAGAACCACAAGGGATTAGTGATCCTTGCTATGAAGTAGGTCCAGTAATAGATGTAGTTCTAATAAAGTTTGATTAGGGTGGATCCAAGCATGCTCTCTGGGGCCTGGGGAGGGGAGGAACATGTATCGAATTGGGGCCCAATTTGAAAATTTTCAATGTTTTCTTGACAACACCAAGACGGAATTTGAGCGAACTTGTTAATTTCTCTTATCATTTTCTCACTTATATAAGCTCACGTCTGTTCCATTATATTCCTTGCCCGATAAAGAAAAATAAAACACACTTTGTGTGAGTGTGTGTGTGTGTGTGTGTGTGTGTGTGTGTGTGTGTTTGGATGACGAGGTAACCGGAGAAACAATGAAGTTTGTAACCATTTAGTACGTTTGCTTCACTGTTCGTAAGCTCCGTAGATGAATTCAATGTCAATTACCACTATTAAGCTGAGAATTGTATCTAAATAAACAAATACTTTATGGTGGTGGTGCACAATACCTGACTTCACAGCGATAGTGGGGTACATTTTGTTTCCAATGCGTCCGTCATGTTCAGTAATGAATTCAACTTACTTCAGACACTATCGATACGATGCGTCCATTTCCCCCGACATCTCGTCACTGACAGAAGACCAGTCGTTTTTTGTCGAACACTAAAGTGGTGGAATAGTGTGATTAGGTGTTTCTCATATAGCGCTCTTGTAATTTTTTTAAAACCCTGTCCATACTCTTCACTTTCAACTCCAATAACTTTGGAAAGAATAATGCTACTGCATTGCAAGTTGGTATTATTCATCTACGGAATGTGTTAATGAAGCATGCTCAGTTTCAGCTTAATCTAATAATCGCTTCATTGTTGCTGCTCCGGTGGTCAACATCCTGTTTTTTGTTCCATTCATCCCACACCTAGCTTAGCTTGGTAAAGATGAAGCGCTTGAATAGACCCTGTACTTCAGAGCCTGTTTTTTCAGTTCACTCTTTCCAAAGTGTGTCCATTCTTTTTAATATTTAGATAGGTTAGGACAGTCCATTTGAATCGAGTTATACATCATTTTAAAGCTTAGAATCTGCTCTTTCAGAAACTGCTCTTAACTAAAAATCCGTGTCTGGCGACTTTTTACGTTGGTTTTGTGATGCAGGGTCACATATGTGTATAAACATACACACACACACACACACACACACACACATATATATATATATATATATATATATATATATATATATACATGTATATATGTATATGTTATACTGATGTTTGCGACATTAATGATAATAATGATAATGATAATAATAATAATAAGAAGAAGAATTAATAATATCATTATTACGTCATAATCATACAAATTGACCACGACAGCAAGTGCCACTTAGATACCACATGCGCTTTGCCAGAAACATCCCTATGACTATCACTTGTGTATTTATTGACAATATCTTCATCTTGTTTATTTTCATGTTCTTCATGTCGACCCTGAAGAAGACGTGTGTATGCGTCAAAAATTTGGTTTAAATAGATAGCACTATTGGACAAAAAAAAAAGAAGAAAAGAATGCATCACCACCCTACTTCGTCATCTTATATACAGTATGTATATTACACTCCTGTAATTTGACCGAGGCTTGTGTAAAACAATATTTGCCGTAGGGTATGGAAACGTGACGGAGGTATCAGAGACTCCAACCCCAAGCACCTTCTGATCTGGAGATTCTCCCGCCCGAAACCCCTAGCAAACGGGAGACTCCAAGTTGATGTGTGCGAAGCGCGAAGTTCCTAGGGTTCTAGATGTTCTCTGGTGCTATCTAAGGCTTATTTTTTCAACATACGATAGCAATAAGTAAGAAATCCTTTCCACCGGGAGACACAGAGCCAGGGCGGGAGAAATCAAATCTCAAACGGGAGAACGGGAGATTTTGCAAAAATGGGCTTTCGGCGGGAGATCTCCCGTCGAAAACGGGAGAGTTGGAGTCTCTGAGGTATGTATATGGACTCTGGAATTTGTATCTATGTGTACGCTTTCATATCTTATCGGGCTTACAGGTAGATATGATTCAAACATAGTTGTCTCACGGGCTTCCTCGTCATTTACGTATGATTCTATTGTCAGGAAAGGAATATATTTGTTCATAATAAGAAACCACAAGTTGCAGTGTTGATTAAGTTCATTGGGACAATGCCATCTCTATTAGGTAGGATATTTCAGACGAGAAGTATAAAAGGAACTTTGTTAATAGAATTCAGTTATGCCACGTTGCATCATTGTGTTAGGTTCAGGCAAGCTCATCGGGCTGTGAGATTAAGTTTTCAGTTCAGTTCAGTTCAGTTCAGTTCAGTTTTTATTTCTGCATTTCAAAATCAATACAAATCCACAAATCAACAAAATACTTAGATAGTCATTTACACAGCTAATATTCGTAACGTTTGGATCTTACATACATTTTTTTTTTTTTCAAGAACGAATATCATATATGAAAGGAAGCAATAGGAAATGATAAAAATGAAATGCAGGGGACCATCATCATAAGCTAAGCTTGACGAGGAAGATGGCCCCAGGTAAAGAGATACATAAAGAAAATCTTGCCACTCACTGAGTGGGGGGTAATTGTGCAAAGGGCACAACGAAGAGATACATAAAGAAAATCTTGCCACTCACTGAGTGGGAAGTAAATTGTGCGAAGGGCGTGCGGTGCAGTGCGGTGTGCATTGTGTTGGGATGAATCTTGGTTTGTACGTTGAGTGTTATTTTGTGTATCAGTGTGATGAGGTGAATATTACTTCAGTTATGGCCGTGAACTCATTGTTTAGGGTGTTTGTTGACCAGGTGGTATGAATATTTTTATGTGTCAGAAGTATACTGGATTATGAGGGTGTTTTTTAGTTCTCGTTTAAAAATGTTCAACGACGTACGTTGTTTTAAATTAGGGGGTAAAGAATTCCAAATATCTGGTCCATTGTGCTTTAAAGATTTTTGAGCTAAAATGATTCTGGGGTTTTCGAGATGGTAATCGGACGACTGACGTGTTGGATATGAATGAACGGTGAAATTTGGAGTGAAGAAGCCATCAAAAATTTTTGGAAGACAATTAAATGTATATTTATACATAAAAACAGCAGTTTGAAAGGTGTGAAGATCCTCAATTTTCAATGTTTTTAGTTGATGAAATAGGGGATTGGATGGGGATAAGTAACGGGAATTGGTAATCAAACGTACAGCACGTTTTTGGAGAGTAAGAATTGGATTAATTTTAGTTGAGCCACAGTTTCCCCAAACGATATTGCAGTATGTGATATGTGGTAAGATCAATGCATTGTATAGAATAGTCAGGGAATTTTGAGAAATGAAGTTTTTCAGTCGATATAAAATTCCTACAGTTCTTGAGACAGACGTGTGGATATTATGAATGTGATCGTTCCAAGTTAAACTCGAGTCAATTGTGATTCCTAAAAATTTAGTAGATCTTACTTCAGTTAAAGATAATCCATCAATATTGATATTATAACTGCTGTTAATGTTCTGTGAAGCAGTAGGTTTGAAACGTATAAAATTTGTTTTAGAGACATTAAGGGATAATTTATTACATATAAACCATCGGGAGACTTTGTCTATTTCCGTGTTCAGAGTATTAAACAGTGTTTCGAGGTTCTCATGGGAGTAAAAAATATTAGTATCATCCGCAAAAAGTATAAATTTAATTTGATGTATTTATTATATCATTAATATATACAAGGAACAGTAGGGGGCCAAGAATTGATCCCTGGGGAACACCACATACAATATTAGAATTCGGAGATTTAGATGACTTAAATAGTACATATTGCTTTCTGTTTTATAAGGTTAATGATGTTCAGGAACATAGCTAGAGTGCTAGGCAAGTCTTAGTATAGCAAGTAGGAATAGTTTGTTTTGTAAAGCGAATTAAATATTACATACTTTTGTCTGAGCCTTATGTTAATTGATTTTGGTAGGGTGTGTATAAGTACCGACGGTAGGGAATTTGAAATTGAGAAGCATTTTAGCACGTTGTATACATCGATACGGGTTTCAGTCATTCATACTCCACGAGGTTTCACTCGGCGTCGGCGAGCGGGTCTGTTTTCAAGGCTGGGGCGACTGCCGCTATGGGAAACGTCGCAGCTGAGGGCCAAATCTATTGACGATCCACGGGGGTCTACCAGGCAACAACGCCAGCGCTGGACCATGAACCTGCTGAGGGGGACGCGAATCCGGAACCCGGAGATCCTGAAAGCTAGAAGTTACGTGTTTACTTATATTTTTGTGAATCACTTGTTTGAATATTAATTGTTTATACCAAATTTCTACGTTGTAAACACGATCAAAACTCGATTATTAAATGTTGATTTAAGTCTACTTGATCTTTTTCGATCTGAATGTTTCTGAGTCAACGTAGCAGAATAAATGAAAAAAAAAAAGGTTGCTCATGTGAAATATATCCTAAGATATTGACATACCGAAGAAAAGGGGTGAAGAAATATGACGTTTTGTTTGCATCTTTCATTAGATGTATAAAGATTATGACTACATGTATTTTTAATGTGCATTGTCTTGTTGTCATCATAACTGTATATCAATCTTCATAACGGGACAGTATTAAGAAAGTATGGAGAGAGGAATTCAAGTTTGTGATGTAACAGGCAATGGGTAACTAATGACAACAAATATGCGAACAATTAAGACAAATGACAAGACTTGAAACATATCAGATTTAAAGAAAGCAAAATATAAAATCTAGATATACTGATCTTGTGTGTGTGTATGTGTGTGTGTGTGTGTGGGTGTGTGTGTGTGTTTGTGTGTGTGTGTGTGTGTGTGTAAAGCCTTTTTTGGGAGGGGGCGGATTCATTCTCTTCCAAAGTGGTTAATCTTTTAACCCCTTTGCAATAACAGAAGCACTAGTATTATCAATAAGAGCAGTATAACCGACATAATCCTCGCACACATTAAATGAAGGTCTCTCCTTTTGAAGTCTATACTATTCGAATATATATATATATATATATATATATATATATATATATATATATATATATATATATATATATGGTGCATGAGGCTGAATGCACTATAACAATATAAGCACCGACAAATTCTGAATTTGCCCCGAAGGCCAGTTATATTCAATGAGGCCGCAGGCCGAATTGAATATAATTGCCTGAGGGCAAATTCAGAATTTGGAGGTGCTTGGTACTTGTTATAGTGCAATAAGATGTCATGCACTATGTGTTATATAAAATAGCATACATACCCAGGCAAGATAAATTGAAAAAATGCGAAAGCCTAGATCATTTAAGACTCTACACGTGTCTAGACAAGCATGAAATACCAGTTTCTTTGAACCTGTGTAGACAAAATCCTGACGTGTTAGGGTCTACGTGGTTATATCTAACGATTTCTAGGCCCTACGATAGATTAGGTCCTGGGGCCCTGGCCTAACGTTATACTACTGCTACTAGATCTACTTCACTTACGAGCGACAGAGCTAACGTTAGTTAACACTTGACCCTACAATAGGTCTACCATGGATCTAACAGTAACACGTTAGACGCCCTAAGTTTACTTACTGCCCTGTGGGTCCAGGACCAGGACTAGATGATGTTTTGTAGGATTAGCGATCTACTGGATTTAAACACAAGGCTCGTGCCAGGCATCATTGAAGTCACCATTGCTGCACAAGTGGATTCCGAGAGTGTGTTGTAAATGTCGTAGTAAAAGTACATAGGTACATTTTTGAAGTTATGGTCAAAAGAAGCAAACATTTTCTCATTATTCTCTTTATTTTTCTTGACCTTTAATCGCAAATATCTCCATTTGGCAAATATGGACTTATCGGTTTTTGCGAACAAACTATTCATATATATATATATATATGAAGAGTTTGTTCGCAAAAACAGATAAGTCCATTTTTGAAGATTTTGAAGTAAGGTCTCTGTCATAAAGTACAAAATGATACCTTTTAACCCGTTCCGTACGGGAACCTGGTGGCCAGCATATTAAGTCTATGGGCATTTCAGAATTTAGTATGGAATGGGTTAAATGATATCGGTCACTACATATAAAGGTACATCTTTAAAGGTATGGTCAAAAGGAGCAAAATTTTTCTTTATTATTCTCTTTATTTTTCTTGACCATTAATCGCAAATATCTCCATTTGGTAAATATGGACTTATCGGTTTTTGCAAAAAAAAAAAAAAAACTCTTCATACATATATTATATATATATGTATATATGTATATATATATATATATATATATATATATATATATAATATACATGTATATCACTGATACAAAGAAGACAGTAGATGTCGCACGATGCCGGCTGTTAGTAGAAGCTTTCGATCTAAGGTCTTCGTCAGCTGTATTGTCTGTTTATACAAAATGGAAAATAAATGGAGTATAAACAGACGATAAATCTGACGAAGACCTGAGATCGAAAGCTTTTACCACCAGCCATGAGCATCGTGCGACATCTACTGTCTTCATTGTCTCAATTATATCATTCTTCCCTATATATATATATAAATAGATATATATATATATATATATATATATATATATAATATACATGTATATCACTGATACAAAGAAGACAGTAGATGTCGCACGATGCCGGCTGTTAGTAGAAGCTTTCGATCTAAGGTCTTCGTCAGCTGTATTGTCTGTTTATACAAAATGGAAAATAAATGGAGTATAAACAGACCATAAATCTGACGAAGACCTGAGATCGAAAGCTTTTACCACCAGCCAGCATCGTGCGACATCTACTGTCTTCATTGTCTCAATTATATCATTCTTCCCTATATATATATATATATATATATATATATATATATATATATATATACATATATATATATATAAACATGGTTTGCTTTCGAGCACATTAAGACAAGTCATTAAAATGCATACATATAATTTTTCCCTCTACGATGATTGTATGATTTTGCCAGTTCAGAAACGGTTATAGTACAATTGAATATGACTATTGTTCGTATGTTTGTTTGTCTGGGTTTTTTTTTTATTTCATTTCATTTATTTTTTGTCAATGGGTCATGTAAAGTCACTCTTTTGACCACCTGCAAGTAATGTAATACCTTGCGAATATGGACAAATTCCACGCCGGATTAATGTTTGTTGATCCAATATACAATGCGCCGATCTCACATCACGGCATTAGCTCTCAGAGTATCTGTCCGAGTGTTACATTGTACAGCGTATAACGATTGTATTCTAGACAATGTTAACTTAGGATTTATATCATGTGTGGTAAGTAAGATAACGCCTAATTGCTCATAAACAAAATGCCAGTGATTCCACGGCTTGGAATGTCCAGCTTCACAGCGCTATCTAGACGTAACCACGTCAAACAACGAACTCGAACATAATCGTTATTCCGAAGCTTGTTTGCGCGGTATCAATCTTTTGAGGACGATAATGATAATGTCATGATAATGACAATACTAATACTAATACTAATATTAATATTAATACTAATACTAATACTAGTTCTAATACTAATACTAATACTAATACTAATACTAATACTAATACTAATACTAATACTAATACTAATACTAATACTAATACTAATACTGATACTAATACTTATACTGATACTAATACTAACACTAATACTAATACTTATGCTAACACTAAGGCAAAAAAAAAAAAAAAATTGTTGTATTGGCGTAACCCGCCCGACCCTAAAAATTTTTTTATTTTTTTTTTTGCTATCGATATCAAGTATCTTGTTGACTGCGATCGTGATCGCAAAAAACCCGGGAGCGGAAACAGCTCTGGGGATATCGGATGTACGAAGGAGAGATCTCGCTAGCGCCTCGCATAGCCCCGCTTGATCAGTACGTCATCTGTTTCCAACACTGACGCGTACTGTATCAAGATTTATACAGTGTATACTTTAGACTGCAATGTATTGTGCACAGTTTTGCCATAGGTTTCTTGTGTGGAGAACTTACACGAATCTGTATATGTGGGACTGTAATAGAGATCGCCGTGTGCGATGAAAAGATCGTACATATGGGTCAATTTGCATCTATCTTATCTAAGTCAAAATAGCAAAATATGAAGTGAAAACATTCAGAATAGGGATTTCAACATCTTTAAATTCTGTGAAGGGGTATAATTTGAGTAATATCGGCCTCATAAATGATTTGTAGAATAGATGAGCACAGCACATACAGTGCAGCAATTGTAACTGTTTACTGAGCACGAGTTTTACACGTAAAATGCAGGTAGCAAAAAAAAAAAAAAAAAAAAAAAAATCCGCCCGACCGACCCTATTTGAAAATGTCATGTTACACCAATACAACCTTTTTTTTTTTTTTTTTTTTTTTTTTTTTTTTTTTTTTTGGGGGGGGGGGGAGGGGGCTAATACTAATACTAATACTAATACTAATACTAATACTAATACTAATACTAATACTAATACTAATACTAATACTAATACTAACACTAATACTAATCATACTAATACTAATACTAATACTAATACTAATACTAATACTAATACTAATACTAATACTAATACTAATACTAACACTAATACTAATCATACTAATACTAATACTAATACTAATGATAATATTAATAACACTTATAGTAATAACAAAAATGACAAAAATGACAATAATGATAACAACAACAAGGAATAAAGTAATATCAATAATGTACGCAGACTTTTCAATTTCAGTCGTTCAAAAGGCAGCATTTTCACTTTCGTATTGAATGTATACACTTCTTTTCCTATAGTCGAGTCCGAAGATGAATAAGAAGCGATCAATTCGACGGGGCTTCCCGATTGTTTCCTTGATGTTCATGCGGGCATTCTTTGCTTTCGGCACGGTCAAGTCGTTTGGCGTTTTCATTGACGAGCTGAACGCTAGTCTCAATACGACAGCTGCAAACACGGGACTTGCCCTCGGCCTATTCAGTGGGCTCATAAGTTTGCCAGGTAGGAGATGATGCAAGACCTAAATATTTTTGCGATCCAATTGTCTATGTCCTCTACCTCATCGTAGGATGTTTGGACCAGGGTCAGGTGGTGTTTAAAAAAGAGACCTATAGTTCAAATGGTTTTGTGCTTGTACATGACCTAGAAAAGTTGCAAAGTGCAAATTGTTTTTGTTTGTTTGCTTATTGTTTGTTTTTGTTTGTTATTTTAGATCGGTATGGAAGCAAGTTAAGTTTGGTTGTCACCGTGGCAACCTTGGGCAAGTATCTTTGTTTGTATTGTTTGCAGGCAGCCATTTTTTATATAATGTAATATGTTGCTAACCTTAGTGCAGAAAGTCTTTCATTAAACAATGGTAATTGAAGGGTTTTCAATGAATAGGAATTCATTTCAAGGTATTCGGGGTTTTCAGGGTTTTCAGCTTTTCAGGTTTTACCTATTTATTCCTCTATAATAGTATGATTGTATTTTCTAACACACACTTCTTTGCATGAAACAAATAAAGCACTTTGAACTAAGAACACATGATAATGAAAAAAAAATGATCTAGTATTTCTGATTCGCCGTCATAGCACCACTGGTTGCGCTCATCTGCAGAAGGCTGCAAAAAACTCCACGGGTACTCATCGTAGGTGGCGCCACATTAGCTGCGACAGGTGTAATCTTCTCTTCCATGGCGAAAAGCCACGCTGTCTTCGTCTTCTGCCTGGCAACGGCTGGTACGTGCAACATGAAGGGAGGGGAGGGAGGGGTGGGGGAGGAGGGGGAGGGGGTGAAACTCGAAGTGCCATAAAATGTTTGAAAAGAAAATATCAGAAACGATACATTTTAATGCAATGTACACTATGCCTTTTTCTCTCAAAGAGATAGTTATGTTCATGCATTTTTTAAGTCTCTATGTTTTCTGGAGAAGCCAGATCAAACATTGCTCTCTTTATGTTATAGAAAATGACTTATTTAAACCTCTCTATTACTTTAGTTTGAGTACTGTTAGTGTTCGCTGTGTAATCTCTCTTTTTTTTTATTGAATTTAGTATTATGCTTTACATCCAGTAAAATTAAAGGGAATGGCTAGTAACTTATTAGTTGGAATCAGTGGGAATGCAGGGGGATGATTGTAGTTCCAGTCCTTGTGGGATTCATTTAAGAGTACATTATATATCTATTGTTGTGTGAAAATTATTATTTGCTTCAGAATGGTCTCATATTCAAGTAATGTGCAGTTTAATGTTTCCAGGTTAGCATGCCTGTACAGTGACGGGGAGATTAAACTGTACACTACTTGAATATGAGACCATTCTGAAGGAAATAATTTTCACACAACAATAGATAATGTTCTCTTAAATGAATTCCACAAGGATGAGAACAATCATCCCCCAGCATTCCCACTGATTCCCACTGATCAGCTATACTAGCCATCCCCTTTAACCTACTAGGCCATTACGGTAAAACTAAAAGATATTAATGTACGGTAAGTGAGGTGACTAAAATGGTAATATATATATATATATATATATATATATATATATATATATATATATATATATTGCATTTAAGACAAAAGGGGTTTAAATAAGGAGTGTTCTGTCTATCGCGGAATATGGATGACACCATGATACTATCAATAATGAGTCTGTAGTTCGAATCCATTTGCTTTAATGGTTATGCTTGTAGACACAAGCCCTTTATCCTTGTTGCTTTGTTTTTCGAAGGGGGATTTCAAATCCGTAGGTCCCTTGTTCTTTCATGATATTTTGTAGCATACATTTCTTCTTTAGTGAAAAAGTCGTAATACATAATGAGATAATGAGATTACCAAAATTGTTATCCTTGTGATTCTTTAGGTTTTGGGCACTCCATTTTGGCCATATCGTCCCCTATCGTGTTAAATGAGGTCGTTGAGAGCACGGACTTTAACTTCCTCTACGGATTCGCTAAATGCGGATATTCACTTGGCATGGTGCTCTTTCCCATCATCGCTGAAGTTCTTCTAAAGAAGTACGGCTGGAGAGGGGCCACGCTAATTCTTGGCGGAATGATAGCACACTTAATACCCCTAGGTGCAGCAGTAAAGCTTGACATGTCAAGAAGACGCAGACGACCAAATGACAGAGAAACCGCATCCGACAGTGCAGCCGAAAACTGTAGGAAATCTGGCGACAACCCCCAAGACTCTTTCGCGAATAAAGATGACGAGAATGTCCAGGCAGACAGTTACAATGAGGCATGCAGAAGCGACCATATAGATGCAACCACTTATATTTTGCGGCAAGATGATATGTGTCTGACAGAACTGCAGACAGAGCCTCCATATTGTGCTAAGCAAACATTGATGGGGCTAAGAGACAAAAACACGGGTGTTGGAACAGGTAACGGTAAGCTGTCTCACCTTGAAAATGACGCAGAGAAGTCAACATCCGCGGATGACATGAGATCAGTGCCGACTCATGCAGACGACAATATCACTGTAGACGGGAATTTTATGGAACACATCTACGTAAAGACGAGTTCTTCTGCTTCCCGCGCATCAAACACGGACATTTGTCAACAGGGCAGGAATTCCTTTATCGCAGAAATATCGTCAGATTCTGTTACCACTGAACCACTCTTGTCTTTAGAAGACGCGGCGCAAGGCAAAACGGATGCCATACTCGCAGATATCTCTTCCGATCAAGCAGATCCATTGAATACTACTGCTTTGCATAGCAGACAGACGACGCAACCTGTGAGTTGTCCATGGCTTGGTAACAACTGCCGCATGCTCACAGGGTCAATATTAATCAAGAATCCCTGTTTGGGTCTCGTCTTACTGATCAACGTACCATTCGGATTTATCTATGGCGGTTGGCATGCATTCATGCTTCCACGCGCTCTCGAGCACAGTGCCAATGCTGTTGACGTTTTCTCTTTGACATGTGTAGCGGCCGTGGCTTATTTCATAGGTCGCTCTTCCGCCGGAATTCTTAGTCGTAAGCTTTGTTCTTCCTACCGTCTCTATCTCATCCTGACCGTCGTGAACTCGGCGTCAATCATCGTCGATGTCATCGTCGGCAAATTTCCGGTGCTGGTCGCATCCATGTTCTTGTCGGCTTTGTCTATCTCTGGAAGGGCGGTCCTCGCTGTTCTTGTTGCCAAAGAGAGGACAACAGACAAGCACTTCTACATCATAATCGGATTTTTCGAATTTTTGCTCGGCATTGGAATCATACTTGGCGGATACCTCTCAGGCAAGGCCCCGAAGCATAATGAATGATTATTTAACTATATTGTTTGCATAAAGACTGTTGTTACAATGGATAAATTCTCTGCTTTTTGACGATCAAGGAGCTAGAGATTCTCAGAATTTGGGTTTAGTGAAGACAGTTTGAAGATTAAAACAATACAGAATCATGTTTCTTTTTTTCCCCCCTAAATCAACGCCTTGTGGTGATGCAAACTAGGCGAACAGATTACAATCAATGTCAGCCATGGTTAAAGTCGTGGTATAGTTTCTGTTTAGATGGGGCTTCATGTTTCCGACTATTTGTAAGAAAATGAGAAGACTGTTATGAAATATGAGAGAGCATACAATTCCAAGAGGAATTCAAGTTTTTTATGTGAACTTTGTTTTACTTTCTTTTTTATATCAGCCATTTAAAAAGCAATGTTCATCAAAGAAACTATTCCTCTTAGAGTTGTATACTTGTGTTTCATACAAGTGGTGTCTAATTATCTCGCAAAAAAAAAAAAAAAACTAAAATCTGAATCCCCTATCTCCACCAAAACTATCCATCATCTCATCACGAACTCCCTCTCCCTCTCTCCTATTCACACAGACATATCATTTTTTTTTTCTATTTCTATCATTCTCCTCGCTGTAGTATCATTTTTCATACATTATGCCATGTTTGTGTGTAAGGATACTGCAAGTCGACACTACAACCTGCAGCTGAACTGTTTGTGATCTCTTTTGAAGTTGCAAGTACCCTGCTGCTCACGCAGTGGTGGATCCAGACGGGGGCGCACCGGGCGCGCGCCCCTGTTTATTTTTTTGTTAAAACAAAAGAAATAACCAGAAAAAAATGGGGGGGGGGGGGGCCTGCACACCTTTTACTTTTGTATTAAAGGCGCCTTCCCTTTACGGAATTCCTCGATCCGCCCCTACCCTGTAAGATGTATCTTTCTAAATACTTTTATGTTCTACTCATGTTATATGGCACTGTGTGTGTGTGTACGAGTCGTCTATCTCTCTTTCTGTCTGTCTAATATTACCATCGCTGTATCCTTCACAGGTCTTGTTGCGGACAGATCGGGAAGCTTCGATGACTCTTTCAAGATGCTCGCAGGTGTAGATGCACTGGTCTTCTGTATGATGATAGTGACGAGATGTCGGGAGAGGGGGCGAATCGTATCGGCCGTGTCCGAAGAAAGTTGAATTTATTACTGGACAGGACATCCTTGTCCCTATTCGGTAAGGTATGATAACCGAACAGAAAATAAGTGATCTCTTGAGAAAAGGATTTTAACAAGATATTCAATTTTGATCAATTCTTTAACCATATAAAGTCCAAGCCGAGGCGGGGGGGGGGGGGGGGCACACTGTGCACCCACCATATTCTCATTTGCCACTTTTACACTCTTTACCCAATTTCAACCAAATTTGGTGACTTTTCCTAAGTTCTTATTGCAAACACTTTGATGTATAATTCAGCTATGTTTGATATTGCTGGTTGCCATGGCAACCGCAAACTGACAACCATGACCGCCAGATTTGGCATGCTTTTCTGCTCCAATTTCAGTTAAAAATATAATAATGGATGATTTTTTTTTTCTGTAATTTCCTGAAGGACCAAGATGTGAAGTAATTATGGTCATGAATTACCCTGACATGGTCTTCTTATTATTTCCGTTATATTTTTATGACATAGGCATCAAACAATAGATTTGATAGAAATAATCGAAAAAACAGTATTTCCAAAGACTACCCATTATTTTGTGTCATTTTCACACAAGCTTTGCCTGTAATATCATATCATCAATCTTCAAACTTAAAATGCCAATATTATGGAAATATGAAATGTGATACCAATAACTATCCAAAGCAATACACCATAGGTCTCATATATTTCTTTATATTGTAATGAATAGTTCCCCCACGTGTTGACCTTGAGAAATTTCAACCATAACAAATAGTCAAGGTTGACTTGTTTTTCCTTTTTGGCAAATATGAAAATGATTGATATAGAAAAAAGCAAACATACTGGGGATAAACATACAAAGAAAAAAACATGATTTTAGCATATTTCCTATGTATTTCTTTATACTTTGGTTAATAGCGCCCTCAATGGGTGACCGTAAGAAATTTCAAATGTTGGGTCATGTAGAGTATAACTTGCTCTACCCATGTGCCAAATACAACGGTGATACATCATATAATAAAGAAGTTATAGGGGGGTACAACGAACGTGCCCCCCCCCCCCCCCCTCTTGGGCCTGATGGAAGGGGTCGAAATAGTTTGGGATTTATAGGGTTAAGAGTCTTTTATGTGATATTACAACTGAACATTTCGAGTGCTCTATAGCAACTGGTTCTTTTATTCCACCTAGAAATCTAGCTTTGGGCATATATGTTACATATTATTCCATACAAAAAGAACTTTATTATAAACGAACGTACAAAAGTACTACTTTACACAATTTTCTTTTTTAAACCGTCTTATTACATGTACTAAGAAACTGTTTTGAGGGCATTTATGCAGGGAGTCACTACATGTATGTCAATAAGCGACAGCGTATATATATATGCGTAGATGCGAACATTTATCAAGGACCTCTATGACAACTTTTCACGAAGGTTTTTGTTTTCTTTTGTTTCATTTCCCTTACGAAGAAATGATGGTGATTGATGCTCTGACGGTGAACCTATAAGAATACTGTATGTAACTAAGCTGCAACATTATCGGTTCTATGTTTTCCATTCTTTATTTGTTCAGCTATAAAGGAATCTCGATATAACGAAAGAAAACTGGCGGTCCAGTGGACTTTCATTCATTCATTCATTCAAAGTTTATTTCATTTTTCGACAAAACATATGTTTCACTTCTTTTGATAACAGAGAATAAGGTAAATAGAACACAGTGAAATGAAAAGACTGTACAACACTTCGCTATAACAGGAGTCCACTGTATAGAGTTTATGGAAGTACAGTCAGACCATTATGTTATGTTACTCCCGCACGCACTGCGCACGGGGTCGCTTCGTGCGGCTGCGTGCAGGTTCGTGCGATCTCGCACGGGAGCGTATGGCTCCGTGCGCCCCTGTACGCACCCGTGCGTAGTCGTGCACCTCCGTGCGGATCTGCACGCCCCCGTGCAGATCCGCACGCCTGCGTGCGGATCCATACTCCCTCGCACGCTGTCGCACGGACCCGTGCGGGTCGGGCGCACGGACCCGTGCGGCTTTTGGGTGCGATTTCGCACGGCCCCGTGCCGCCAGTGCTTGGTTCCCGCATGATCCCATCTCACCTCCCTGGTTCCCGCAGTGCTTACACGGTACGTGTGTATCAGGTGTATACCGCGTGCGAGTCCATGCGCCATTCCCCGGCCGACAGTTTCAGCGCAAGCGTGAAATGAGACGATTCCCGACAATACGAAAGGCTTGTTACTTGCGCCAAGGAGCTTCAAACCCTTGCTTGCTTATTGCCAGTCAGTCGGCAAGCCGAAAAACCCCGTCTAGAATATCCAAGTTCTCGCACGGGTGACCTCGAGTTGACCCCGCAGATCATGATCACTGAATTACGTTTTCACATGATTTTTTTTTTTTTAATTTGACAGGTTAAGGTTAAAACCTGAATGCAATATTGTTTAAATTTTCCAAGAGCGACATGAAAGGTCATCGACTTCGTGCATGGCTAATTCATTACCGATGTCCCGGAAATAATGGGTTCACATACTCGTCTAAAATTCCCCAAAGAGTCTTCTTTTTCATTGTAGGGCACTAACGAACGCATACCATGTAAAAGGAAAATTATTATCCAGCTATAAGATGATACCTAAGGTGTAACGTGATGATTTGATGGGTCAGCAGCGCGCGCCAGCAGAAATCATAAGGATATCATTCCTTTACTCGGCACGAAATCGCGAAAATATTGTACTGTCCCACATATAGAAATTGACGTGTTCCATGGAGGCCCTTTGTGTGTTATGAGCGACCCCGGCGTAACTGACATGGTCAATTATAAGCGTCTACTAGCTGTGATATACCTTGTTTGTGTCTGTCGGTGGGCATTATGAACAAGTAGCCTATTGCCTCTTGCTTGGCCTCTCTCTCTCTCTCTCTCTCTTCTCTCTCTCTCTCAACAAGTCATGAATTCACTTTACCCATCATGCCTAATCGAACTACGACATGATTGAGGTAACCGCGCCTTTTTATTCTCATAGTCAAAATCAAATCAATTTGATTATCAAACATGATCGCCGGCATTTACGTGCTTTTTTCTAATTTTTTGAACTTTGCCTCATTTTCTCTTTTTTTTTTAAACAACTGCTCGAAACATTTAAAAATCGTAACACAGTCTGCTAACCCACAACATGATATTCCATTTGATTCGTCACTTATTGTTGGTCGGGTGACGCCAAATGTTGGAATCTCGAGCGATGATACACGGCATTTTGTTTGTTGGTTTTCGTCTCATCGCTCAAAAGAATTTTGACTACGATTACAGAGGTATCATCTACAAGACATAACTGATAGTTTACAGTAGTGATCATCAATTCAGTAAGGATTAGTCAAGTCATGAATTCACTTTACCCATCACGTCTTTTCGAACTACGACATTGTTTGGGTAACCGCGCCTTTTTGTTCTCATAGTTCAAACTAATTCTTGACATAATCAAAACAAATAATTTTCTTTATATAATTTCTCAAAATACTCGAAAGATGGCCTAAGTCAAAACTTTCTACAAAGATTGCATACGGCAATCTTTACTAGCCTCAACAAGTTGTCTAGAGCTATCAGTTCCCCCTATGACGATGATTTCGATTTTGAATTTGCATCGAACTACTTTCAAAACAGCTATTACCTTTATATTTCGATTAATAAACCAGTCTTTTGAATTCATAACCAACATTCGTAATCGTAACCATACAGTAACATAATACTGCATGTCAATAAAAGTTGGAAAATGTAAATGCTATGTCAGTAGCGCAAAATAAATGAGTACCGATTATCTTCATACATTCTAATTCCTAAATGATGTCGCTACGAAAATGACGCATGGTTTGACGACTGCTTCTAGCAAATAAAAGTAAAAAGAAATGGGATATACTTCTAATGATAGTACCACGCCGTACAATGCATTTCACTGTATTTGGTAACGTTTGGTTACGTTTCTGTGCGCTTTACGTACGGAAAATAAAAGGCAGATTGATGCTATTAACATGCTTACACACAACGCATTCAAAATGTTTTTTGAAATACACCGTGTGCAATATGATATTTTAGTATACGTTTTGAAACTTTGAATTTGCGAGTCCTTTATAAAGTTATAAGCAGGGTTATTACATTATCAAGCAGAAATTTAAGTATTTAGGGATTAGGATTTGCGCAGACGACTAACAGTGCTATATATAGCGATCGTTCGCAACAGAGACAATTCTCTTCATTAGATATACAATGTAATTCTGTCTTCATGAATTGACAGAGAAACGAAAAGAAGTCAACTTTTTAACTTCATGTAGCTTTCTCACCAATTGAACTTGATTTGATCCGCCATGCATGATATTGCTGTGTGTTCTATTAATTCTATTAAATTATCTAATCGGCGTGCTTGTTTTTTATGCAGAATATCACAAGTAAGTTTAATTCATTGAAGTTCATAATATTTGTACATATGGCGTGTTCGTAGTTTCGTATTTTCATTTTTATAATATATCATTTGTCCATTATCTGATTCTGACCACGAAAATATGGTGACTGTTTAAATGCGGAGCATGTACTGGAAAAATGTAATGTCTCCTGTCAGTATAGACAAACAAATTTCTAGTCTATCCCCGCTTTAAATGGAAATGAAAAAAAAAAACAAGTTCGACTTTCAGTAGATTTCAACCGTTTTGTATAGTGCCTGATTCATGTAATGGACACAATTCTTTAGCACATAAGCAATCACACAACTTTCGGGAATAGATGTATGTCTTAATGATTGTATCTCATGGAAGAAAACTCGTCTCCTTGCCTGAATTTTAGCTTCTTCCTGTTCAAGCTTGCGTGAAAGAAATAGTTGAACATCAATCGCAATCATTAAGAGAGGCACATCCTTAAAAATAAGCACAGGAGTACTGTTTTCTGTATGTTCCGTAGAGCTGTAAAATGCAGCTCTATGGTATGTTCACAGGTATTCTGTTGTAAACGCGGTGCGCTTAGTCTTTATTCTAGACGGCGAAGGGAATATCCAAAGCTTATGATACAGTGTATATCCTTTTATCTTAAAACAACAACAACAACAACAACCAAAAAAAAAAAAAAAGATTCCTCTTGAATTTTACCGTATTTTGCAATTATCTATCATTTTCCGGCAAAAACGCTAGTGTGAAAACGCTAACACCACGCCGATGTCGCTTTATTTTCATCCAACAAAAAAGGATAATGCAAAAACAATGGACCGGTACACTACAATACATTATAATGAATAATATTGTAAATAAACAGAGTGATTTTTGTTTAAAATTTATTTATTTGTTTAGAGGGTGGTATAAAAATAGTATAGATAATCCCTTATATGAGGAACTTTAGATATGATAACGGTACATTGGTCCAGATGAAGACTATATAAGCGCACCGCGTGACAGCTGTGGACATCATAACCCTTTGGATATTCCCTTCGCTGCCTTGAATAAAGACTAAGCGCATCGCGTTTACAACAGAACACCTGTGGACGTACGGATGACAGTGCTCTTCTTTTTATAGCGGTTAGTTTCGATTCAGAAGTATAGGGATATAAAAACGAGACCAAATTGGTTTAAAAAAAAAAAATTATGACTAAGCTACTCATTTGGAAATGCTATCATAGCTTGATAAGCATATCTCTGCCCGACAAACAAACTGACACCAAAAAGGTTTTGCCACCTCAGGTGGTACCAACAACCCATTTTTCGGGTCTTGGCCCATGGACTATAAATTGAAGTGTGTTCATGCTACATTTGAAGGGATAGCATATAGCGAAGGGAAAACAAACCTGAATGGCCATCTTCAGGAAGCTATTTTTTGTTGGCGATTATGAATTACTTAACTATGAAATTGAAATAAAAACATACAGAAAAACGACTGCAAAATCTTTGCATAATGTGCCATTATTTATAATCAAGTTTCCATTACTTTTCTTTTATGATACATTTCCTTCGATTAGTGCTCCTTTTTTCTTTCCCATTACATTTCATCACTTTCCTTTCCGGCTATCCACTTCATTCCCGCCTACAAACGTATACAGATATTTTGCCCGTATATACAATCTCAAAAGATATTGCCATAACATAGATAGGCAAACCTGACCGGATGTAACATTACATTTCGATTGCTAAAGTGTGATCGGATTACCATCCATCAAAAAGAATTTAGAAGACCATCATATTTCTCCCCCCCACCCTCTTTGATCTCTCTCCCTCTCTTTCCAGTTATCCAATTCTTTGATTGAATAATATCATTAGTGAAGATCACTTCTCGATGATGCTTTGCCTGTATTATATATATATATATTTATATACATATATATATATATATATATATATATATATATATATATATACAACAATATCTAATATATGTACATTCATCAAACAACATTTAGAAGACCAGCCTATTTTTCTTCCTCTCTCTTTCTCTCCCTTTCAATCTTTCTTCTCATCGCTATAGATTCCAGTGTTTCGCCTGAAGACCGGAAGACCTCATAAATGTTCTATCAAATATACAAATTCCACAAAACAATAGTCTTTCCGGTTAGTGATGAGTTTTCATCATAATAATATTATAACAAATAACTTCTGTCTTATCACTATGTGAAATCTTATTTCATGTGATTCGTAATGAGCAATACTTCTTGGCAGTAGAGTTTTAAGTCAATTATAACATTGTACATACAATTGGCAGCATTTAACCCCTACTGTTGAATCACAAATGTGCTCGTTGATCTCTTTTATTAAATCCCATGGAAACCTTAAGTCATATCTGTAGGCAGACATAATGGATAATTCCAGAAAGCAAACTTCTTATACCAAAAAAAAAAAAAAAAAAAGAGAAGAAACTTCTGTGTGGATGGCAGGTACCGCAATAGCATGGATTTTTTCAGATTTAGTTATCAAAAGTTGTCAAAGAAAGCAAGAAAGATGCAATGATTTATTTGAATACTGAAAATCCCATCAGGCTCTTGTCAACATTATGAAAGGGATAATTGCTGAAACAAAACCGAGAAACTAACTCAAATGAAAGATTGGTCTGCGAAACTCAACTTCGATGTTGCTTGAAGTTTTTTTTTTCTTTCTCTCATACCTATGAATGACAGTCTGATTATGTCATTTACAGGTCGTTCAAATAATCTACTTGGCCAACAAACCAAATAGAGGATATTCTGTATAACATTCATGCAACGCAAGAGCCGATGGTTATTGCCTTTATGGGGTCCTATATATTCATCATGGTGAAACACAGCCTAACATATGCGAATGTTTTACGCAAGAATACTTTGAATAGACCAGGTGGCCAGAGTATCAGGTTACATTGTACCTTATTGAATAGACAGGATGTTGATATAAAGACATTCCTGGACGCGCTCGTAGAAAAGTCGGGGATTATGAGCATAATAGAGAAGTTCAAAGGCCGATTACAGACGGTCTCCTTTTTTTCTGCACCGGTCCATAGAATGCATTTGCCTTCGTAGAAAGCGCTCCAAATTTGTGAAGAGTGATTCAATTTTGTGAGAGATGGACCTGTGATAACCCATCGCTTCAATTGAACACTTTGTTTAGGAGCAAGGTATTTTGGGCAATAAAAGCATGAAATGTTCTTGTCTTATCTCATGTGTATCGATGAAATCAAATGTTTTCATGCTGCTATTGAAGTGGTTTATTCACTTATCGTGCCAGCGTAACATATATATATATAAGGATATATATGCATTTAGGTAGGACTACATTTCTTCATTCCATTAGACTTCGCGCACTCATGCACATTGCAGCATTTTCATATTCATAAACGATTGCAGCAAATGCTCATTTCCTTTATACATTATGCTTATTGAATGAGATTAGTTCTTCATTTCTTTCTTGTCTTTTATCGGGGGATGACTGGTACTGTATAAACAATTAAACAAATATTGATTTACACTCATGACATAAGAGAAGAACAATTCAGCAAAATTAGCCGTCTGTTATGAGAGATTGAAGAATGCCAGGAGAAATGTTGTTTATTTCAACAAAGATATTGCCTTTTCCTTATTTTCTCAAGTGATGTAATAATTGTAGGCCTTCAAGCCTGTGTGGCTTGTGCTTGTCATACTTCTATGATCATGTCGGCTTCTTCTACAGCTGCTGGAGTATACGCGATGGCCAGCCTTTTTTTTTTTTTGTTGTTGCTAAATTGAATTAACTTCTGCGTCGAATTCGGGAATGGTCACCTGCGACCCTGTTTGAAAAGACGCTCTCTCACATGGAGACGAATTTGAATTGTCTACGGGCATTCTAATTTGAATACGTTTTTTTGAAGTGATAGGATATAGTGAGAGGAAACTGAGATTGAATTATGAACATATTCATGGCGCTATCTTTTTTTTTCTTTTATTTTGTCGACGAGTTTGAATTACATAACTGTAAAATTAGAAAACAAACGTAAACACACACACACACACACACAGAAAAAAAAAATGACTATGAAATCTTCGCATAATGTTAAACCATTTTGAACACTCGAATATGCCATTTTCTCTTCCTTTGTAATACATTTGCCTCAATTCGTGCTCCTTCATTTGTATCTCATTGCATCACATTACTTTCCTTTCCACTATGTCTTCTTTATTCTCATCATCTTCAATTAGTCGTCTAGATTGAATATCCTCATCGATGGTGGCGATCACTTATCCAAGATACTTTGCCCGTATTATTATGTATAATCTATTAAGATATCACCATAACACAGATTATAGGCAAACCTAGCCGTGTATAATATTTCATTTCGTTTGCAAAAGTGTGTTAAGATTACCATTCATCGAACAAAATTTAGAAGACCAGCCTATTTTATTTTTCTCTCTCTATCTCTCAATCTTTCTTCTTATCGCATAGACTCCGATGTTTCATAGGCAGACCGGAAGAGCTTATAAATGTTCCGTCAACTGACTTGAACATGTGTTTTATAAGATCATATAGTTGTAAGTGAATATATAATTATATACATATATATATATATATATATATATATATATATTCTCCACCCTTTCTCATGTCTCTCTCTCTCTCTCTCACACACACACACGCACACACACACACACACACACACATAGACAAAACAATAATCTATCCCGTTTGCTGATGACTTTTATCATATATATCATATCACAGTACACTGTGTAAGATTTAATCTCACTTGATGTGTAGTGAACAATATCTCATCCCGACATTACGGTGTATATAGGGTTGAAAGTGAATCGTGATTGCACATAAACTTTGCAACATTAAACCCGACAGGAAACCTACAAATGCGCTCGTTGATCTCCTTTATTGATCCCATGGAAACCTAAGACATATAATTATGGTCGAAATCTGGAGGCAGTCATGATAGATAAATTCAAAAAGAAAACGTCTCTATACAAAAAAAAAAAAAAAAAACATAGATAAATAAATAAATAAATCGTGGATTTCACAGGTTTAGTCATCATTAGTTGTCAAAGATTGCGAGAAAGGTGCAATGATTTAATTGAATATTGAACATCCCATCAGGCTTTTGTCAACATTATAAAAATTGTTGAAACAAAACCGAGAAACCAACTCAAATGGAAGATTAGTTCGCGAAACTCAACTTCGATGTTGCTTGAAGTTGTTGTTTGTTTTTCTGTCATACTTATGAATGACAGCCTGCTTATAAGATTGTTAAAAGAATCTATATACTTGACCAACGAACCAAATGGAGGATCCCTGTATAGCATTCATACAACGCAAGAGCCGATATTGCTACTACGGGGTCCTATATATTCATCATGGTGAAACACAGCCTAACATAATTACGCGCGTGTATTACGCAAGAATACTTTGAATAGACCAGGTGGCCAGAGTATCAGGTTACATTGTACCTCCATGAATAGTCAGAATGTTGATACAAAAACATCCCTGGACGCGCTCGTAGCCGCCATCTGAAAAGTCGGGGATTATGAGCATAATAGAGATGTTCAAAGGCCGATTACAGACAGCCAGTTTTTCTGCACCGGTCCATCGAATACATTATAATGAGGTGCTTCGTATGTATTATGTAACCTTTTTTACGGACCCCAATGATTTAATGGTTGTTGGGAATCGAATGTGCAAGTTCTCATGTGGTTGTTACCAACATTTATCATAGCATTTATACTTCGACAATGACATACGCTGCAATAAAGCGAGAAACAAGACATATGGCAGAAGTTTTTTGTTCTTTTCTATCTCTTTCTCTCATACGCTTAGCATTCACGGGAAATTGTATATAAAAATTACGATGTTTGATATTTTGATGCTTGCAGCATTTTCAAAGAAACCTTGGGATAACTAGACCGGTGGTGTAATGTAAAACATTTTCTTGAATAAAGAAACGATTCAATCAATATCTATATATATTTGTGTATATGTATATAATATATATATATATATATATATATATATATATATAAATGTATATTTATATTTCTTAATCTATGTATATGTATTTTGCCAAGATTACAAACCTATCGAGACGGAAACTGTTAATATACCGACCTATCCTGCAGCGACGATGTTTTTTTTTTTTTTTTATCTCCTGCTTACGACAATGTGTAAGCTCTACATATATTTCAAAGCTTTCGGGGAATATCAGAAAGGACAAAGAATGTGTGTGTGTGTTTTTTTTTTTTTTTTTTAAGAGAGGCAAAAATAGTAAAAATACTAATACACCATACTGATAATGTAACAATATGGAACATCTACAATGTACATTTATTATTACCTTTTGAGTGATCATCAACATCATCATCATCATCATCAACAAATGGTTCCCTTGATGTAATTATACAATAGCTTTTCTCTGTTGTTGTTAATTGTCATTATTACCATGATTATTTCTACACTGTTCAAGTTATCGAGTGATAAAGACACACATACAACCACACAATTTTTCTAATTTCTTTGCAAGGAGAGATACATGTACACACGGTGATGGTACTCCATATTCTTAGAAAGATTGCAAGTGATCTCTGCAATGTAGAAAATCGTCCATTTTTGGACAGGCATGAGTGTTTACATGTAATACGCAGTTGCACAGACTTGTAAGGGCTTTCATTGAACATTGTACAGTGTGTACATCGTATCGTCTTCTCGCGATCGCTTGCAGGCACACAGGCATGGGCACGGATCCACAGACATGGACACGCAGGCGCACACATAGTCATGAGCACACACTTACAAAGGGGATATTATTATTTACAATGCATGCACGCACGGCCTCCAATGGATTCGCACGCAGGATGCTAGTCCACTGCCTAGACTGCCTTTGTATACCGCCAATGAGGGCGTATGAGAGAGTGAAAAAAAGATAAGAGTCCCGTGTCGGGACTAGCAGGATGCTAGATTCGCACGGACTCGCACGGTAGCGTGCCAGCACCACGCACGGTACCGTGCCAACACCTCGCACGGTAGCGTGCCAGATGGTCCGCACTCGACGGTGGCACGCAGCCGCACGGAGGCGCACTGACTGGCACGCAGCCGCACGGAGGCGCACGAGGTCGCACGGGGTCGCACGGGGGCGTACAGAAGCGCACGCACCCGCACGAGGCCGTATGAAATGGCACGGAGCCGCACGCACCCGTGCGAAACCGCACGCAGCCGCACGAAGCAGCCCCGTGCGCAGTGCGTGCGGGAGTAACATAACTTAATGGTCTGACTGTATCAACATCTCTCATGTCATAGGTCAAGATACATCACTTCCGTTTATTATACATCACATCCCTCCTTTAAAAGTCGGTTATGAAAGAACAACTTCCTCCATAAACATCCACATCAACAAAAAGAACTAAAAATAACCCGCGTCTTTAAAAGGAATACAGTAATTCACAAATGATGTCTTCAGATTCATGAAACGCTTTATGATAATTTCTAATGGTATATTACCACAAATCATTCCGTAATGCGGCTACAGAAAGGAAACACCAAAAGAAAAAAAAAACCCACATAACATGTTTCACGTATGTTTAAAAGTAAAACAGCCACTTTTGGCATTTGTAGCGTTTAGTCATAAACCTATACAATGTGTGTAGAGTTCACAAAGCCATTAGGGCACATCGAGCTAAATTGTTACACAGATAACTGATACTGCCGGCATTTAACACAGGAAATAAAATAAGTAAATGACAAAAGAAAACAGTCGTCCACAAAACTGATCCGTATATCGGAAGTCACTAGAGCTTTATAGCAAGTTGCTAGGACGCACTATTTCCGAACATGTCCTAGTGTTGACAATTTCGTGTCAGTCCAACATAAATGAGGCTATACTATAAATTCTTAGTGTGGGACCGGTTCAAAGGGGTGAAGTTCAGACGTCAAAAACCTAACTGCTCTCTTAGTTAAGTAAAATAATGCTCAATTAGAGCTATTTTGGGGGGTAAATGTTGGCACTTACGACGCTTGTAAGTAAGATAAACTGTAATTCCACTAAAATAGAGCCTCATGCTAGCTAAAAAACGCAACATATACATCGGGGACCGGTTCCGTATAGACCTGGAGGTCTCGCTCTCTCCTGAGTATCGAAGTTGCACCTTTCACATATTCGCGTAGACATATTATCTAAGAAAAACATTACAAACCTCGAAAGTTTTCCTGTCTTGACGGGGGGGGGGGGGGGACTGAGAACCTTCGAATCCGCCATGAACTTGAAAACTGGGCTTACCAGTGTACTACAGTAATTACTCACCTAACCAAACGCTATTCCTCATAGTGCAATAGAAGAAGATGAAGACTCGCTAGCTTGGGCACGTTGGGGATCTTCAGCCCCTGGCGTTTTAAAAAAAAAAAAAAAAAAAAAAAATGAGATCCTATCCATCTTAAGTATAGGGCTCACACCCGTAAATACAATGGAATGTCCCAGACCCCTTCACAAATTCGTACCAAAGATACCAAAATAAATGAAGAAAAAATTTAATTAAAAATCAATGATGTAGTTTGGCAAAAAACTGAATAGCTGTAGATATTGAGTATGAATTCCTCTACAAATTGCATTTTGGTTGGAAGATGAAAGCTTTTCTGGTGGAATTTGAGGGGACTATATTTCATTGGGTACGTGTACGGAAAATGGGTGATTTTTTGAGTGACAAGAACTTGTAGTCTGGCTTTGCGGACCCCTGGACAGAATTTGAACTGAAGAATCCACCCTGAAAATTTGATGGATGAAAGGGTATATCTAACTTATCCAGGTTAGTGAAGCTGAAACACCTCATTTCTCCCAGCTATTTTACAGAATTTTTTGAAATTTGATTTTTAACACACGTCCCTATGGGGAAATATTTATGGGTGTGAGCCCTATACTTACTGCCATATTTGGTTAAAGTCCGTCTAGGTTGTCAAGAAAACATTAAATATGAGAAAATAAGGTCCCGATTCGGTCCACCCCCCCCCCCCCCCCGGCCTCGAGGGGGCACGCTCTGATCCACCATGAGCAATATTAAAACTGCAGCTACTGCTGTACGTACTTCATAGCACTGTAGCACTGAGCTCTATCACGTGCAATTCTTGAGAGGAATAACTCATATTTAAAGATTATTTGATTGGATATTTTGGAGGTATTACGCTCATTTGAACAAATAAAGATTCCGGGGACGCAACCTGTTAAGTTTAGTGAAAATCTGTAATGGTATTTTACGAAGAAGCTGAAAATTTATTTTTAAAAATACGCACGAAGAACAGCAGACGGCACAAGAAGGACGCACAACGGACGATGAATGATACCAATAGCTCACTTGAGCCTTTGGATCAGGTGAGGTAATTATCAAAACACGACTTTCAACTGCCAAAGAAAACATCGCCTGAGTGCATAATACATGCGATGCTGTATCATAAAGGAGCCATTGCTGAGATAACTGTTGAAAATTCGTCCCCAAATACCTATCACCAAATACCTATCACTACGACACATAAACTGACTGGAAGGTACCAAGTGCGAAATTCTAAGGAACGTGTCAGAATAATTATCTGTATCTTTCAGCATTGTACCAATGTGTCATGATTTCGATTAGGTTATGTATCCGAGAGGGCCCTTCCAGGGATCAAAACGTGGGGCCAAAGCCGTAAGCTCACGTAGATTCCAGACGAGATGAAGTAAAGTCCCGCGCTCATAAAGAACGCAGCGCTGTACGAGGATGTCAGGTCAACGCTAAGGCCTGTTACGGGGCGCAAATTCAAACAGTGCATATTAAAACTTTATGCAGAATCTCCGTTTTACTCAGAATTTAGTGTTTTATGACGAACAGCTTTGACTTTTTCAAATCAAGTTTCACGTAACGATATACGAATAAATCAGGAGCAAAAACTCAGTAAAGCTTGGAGCAAATTGACAAATATCTTTGGGAAATTTGACAGAACAAAGACCCACACAACTATGGTGTGAATGTCCATTGGACATCTAAAAATCAAAGTCACGGGTATGTAGGTCTGGTTATGATACCAGTTAACCAGCATTTCCTTGTTGTCACGGATAGCATTGAATATTTTGAGAGTGAAGATGCTGCTCGAAGCCGAACTACTTCAGTATGTGTTTTGTGACATTGGACAGCAAATTGAATCTTGTCCTTCGTGCAGTTTACAGGATGTCCCACTGGTGAACACTAAAAAATGAATATCTCAAATATGTGATAATGGTAAAGATATGACTGTACATAAATGTTATTTGATTCATGATTGCCTGTATGCGTATACTGACTTTCAAACGACTTATTTATCTTCTTTGATCATCTTTCATTTGTCAACTGTTTGCGGCTGATGATCCTTTTTGATTAGTTCATATGAAAGCATATCTGTGGGACAATCAAGTAGACTGCTATCTGTAAAAGGACTATTTGTGGATTATGCAATATCTTTCAAAATTGTACATTGTACGTACACATGGCAAGGAAAGTGTCTTCACCTGCACAAATTGATGACAGGAGACTGCCTATCCCGTCTCCTAGAAATATGACACTGATAACGACTGAACTGTTCACTCCCTGAAACACTTCTATGGCAGCGGGCAGGTCGATCGAAAATGTTATACCCCGAACTATCCCGGCAACTGTACAACAAACGAACAAACAGGCAACAAAAAACAAATGACAGTGAATCCAACCTGAAAGGAGCATGAATTCCTCTTTCGCCAATCTCTGGCGGATGTGAATGGACGATTCTTACATTAGAGAGGGACATGGTATCATAATTATGGAACGGGTGACGGTTTAACACGAAACAGAGTCGTATCTATCGAATAAAGTATCGTAAGAGAATAATGTTTACCGTATCTTTGTGAATAATTTTAGAAGAGTCATTATGAAACAGATCTATGGTATTTTGCGGACTTGTTCGGGGAAGTTGAAACAGTTTGAGCATATCAGATGGAGTTACTTTAAGTGTTGTCTATCTAAAAGATATTTATCGTATATTCATTGGCCCGAATTCTCAAAGCTGGAATAACTATTCCGCGGAATAGTTTTTCCGGGGAATAAGTTATTCCACCTTTGACAATAGATTCCGGGGAATAAATCGCGTCATTTTACGTCACGAGGGCCTGATTTGCATAAGAGGCGTAATAGATCGGCGGAATAAGCGGTGTGATAAAGTTATTCCACCTTTGAGAATTCGGGCCCATGTGTTTTTCTACACTTAGTAATGACAATTTTGACCAAGGTCATTACTCCCTTTGCTAAGAGGAATCGCACCGTAAATTACCTTGAATTTTACTTTCGAGGGTGACGATTACCACTTTACAAATGTTTACTTGATGGCACTAGGGACGTTCTGTAAGGTTAAAAGAGTAGACTCACTCGCAATGTAGATGATAGTCGTAACCAAGTTGGGAAGCAGCCCCACCACCAAGCACACGATAGTTCCGGAGAGGTTTGTGACTCCTAGGATGATGAGATTGGAGACAGGAATACTGGATCCTACGACAAGCGCGAGTAGCCGTCCCAGTAGTTCGGCCAGACCAAGAACCATAATCAACACGGTTGACAAGCGCGAACTTATTCCTATACTTTCAATGAAACTACCCTAAGTAAAAACGGAAAACGACAAAAGAAAGAGAAACAGAGTGGGTGGGAGCGAGAAACACAGAAAGATTCTACGAATGACACGTGGAGTGTTGCAAGTGCATCTAAACTTTTTACTCTGTCTTTATTACCAAAAACAGCATCAATTTCCCATTACTTGATATTTTAAATCATGTTTCGCATAAAAAACTATGGTGATTTTTTTTTCCGTTTTTTTTTTTCTCAAATCCTCTCTACCTGCATGTACTTTTCTCTTGAACAAATGAAGAAATATTTTAACATGAAACTCAATAGGATTTCTTTTTTTTTTTAGTTCTAAAACAATGTAGGTGTCGAGCTGCAAGAGTTGACGTCCATGGGGCGCCATTTGCTCAATACTTCCGATAAACTGAGTCTATCGCCGAAAAAACTCAGTTTATCAGTCTATAAAAACTACGTTTTCGGAGGAACTGTGTTTATTAATTAACTTTTTTTTATCAACATTATCAACAGAAATCAAACGAAAAATTAAATTTATCGTGAAAAACTTTGTGACAAAAGCGCGATTAAGACGTCTGCATGACATTATCCGACTTTGATAAAAACTGATAATCCTTTTGCTAACCAGAATGATGACGTTGAAAGTAGAAGCAATCGAGACAGCCATTGTTGCTAAGCCACACATCCAGATTCCAGGAATTCTCACTAATTCTTTGACTTTAATTTTCCTCCCAGACCCACTCTCTGCTGTACTCGTCACTGACGGCGTCTCATGCATCTCCAGTGCTGGCTTATAATTGGGATCCTCGTGGACGCTTGAGGAACTTCCTTCGGTGCTGACGGAAGCTTTCGTGCTCCTTTCTTCCACCTCCTGCTGCTCACTGTTCGCGCATGCTGTCGGATAATGGGAGTCGGCACCCCCGTTGATACATTCTATCTTAACCTCGTCGCTAGGCACGCTGGGGTATTTGTAGACGAAGCAGAGAGGGAAGCAGATCACAAATAGGATGGCTGCAAATATGGAGTAGGTAATTCGCCATCCGATAGCATCAACTGTAGAATCGACGATCGTAGCCACTACGAGCAAACCTTAGACATTCAGAAATGTTTGATAAAAAATGAAAAAAACTTTGAGATTATTGAAGTCAAAATAAAGCGAGCGAATTTTTAGAAAATTGGATTTGTTTGTATGCACTCTGTACGATATCAAGAATGACAACTACTAGCGTCATAATCAAATAAATAAGTAGTCTGATGGATTAAGGGCGTTGTGTAGAGAGAAAAACAAACTGTTGTAGATAAACATAAACGTAAATAGTGATAAAGGAAAACGAGCCCTTGTGTATACTGATGCCAACCCAAGCATTTTTTTTTTTCGTAAAGTGTATGGAAACCGCACTGGGGAACTTCTATGCAGTGGATAATTAAGGACATAAACCAGATCATTATAAATAATAATTTATAAAACACTAATTGCAGTACGACAATTTTAGAATTTTCCATGCATCAAAAAGTATATGTTGTTTCATGCGTCAATTATTATGCAAATCAGTGCAATAATTTGAATGTGTGACCTTTCTCCATTGAAAGCATGATACAGTCGTGTCATGATGTCTTTCGTGACCCGTACCATTTGATTATTTTCCTGTATAGCTACAACACCGTAAGAGAATGGACTCTTGTAGGCTATGGGTAACCGGTTTCCTCATGTAAAGTCGCGGTTAAGTACTGTCCGGTTGTTTTCATTTACGCACTGACATTGGAAGAGTCATCGGGGAATCTGTCCTAATTCCCGGACAAGCCGAGTTCACGTCTTCCCCCCCCCCCCCCCCCCCGAAAAAAGTCTCATCCTTCTTATTCATACAGTTGAACGATTTGCACATAAAAAAATATTTAGTTCCCAGATGGTTGGCTCATATCACAAGTAAAAAGAGACAAGATTTGATGAGATGGCTATGATGAGACATTTACATCCCTTCTTATTATTTTTCATGTTTTTGTCATCTCATCACAGCAAATGGTAAGTGTTGTAGAAATTATGAAGTTATAAGAAGTAACACGTGTATGCAGAGTCAACCGAGACAACATAATACCTGTGAGGTGGTCCATTACATATTGATTTAGTATACACAAAACAGAGCAGTAGAGAAAGAATGGGAGACATATGAATTCAATAGGAATTACATTTTTTTTTTCGAGAAAGAAGAAATATATAACGTTTGCACTCTCACCAGCTGGCCCGCACAGATTTGCAAAGGCAAATGGCCTGGTACCAGATTTCCCGGGAAAGTGTCTCGCGATGAGGTTGAGGGAAGAAAAACTTATCATATTAGCTCCTGCCCCAAAGACGAATCCAAATGTGATGTACATCGCCCAAAGATTAGGCAGGAAACAGGTGGCAAGCAAGCTGGCTGTACATAAGCACACTCCAGTTGCGGTCACAGGTATGGGTCCCCATTGAGAGTACATGGCGGCAGAAACGGGCGCGAACAAAGTTGACACGCCCCACGCCATAGATCCCATCCATCCTATGTACAATGTATACAGTGGCAACAATCGTTATAACATCCGCACAAGTATAATCATTGGGCAAATTATTTGTATATGGCCCCAATTTTTCTCTTTTCTTTCTTTCTTTCTTTAAAACAACAACATAATCATATTACTGATTACTGCTTTTTTTTTCCCATATGCGATATATGCGATATATATATAATATATATATATATATATATATATATATATATATATATATATATATATATATATATATGTGTGTGTGTGTGTGTGTGTGCGTGTATATATATATATATATATATATATATATATATATATATATATATATATATATATATATGAAGAGTGTTATTGCAAAATGAGCTAAGCGCCAGTTTCAAACATTTCAGATAGAGCGAAATTAAACCTTTCCAGTCCTCATTTGGGACGAAGCAAGGAGCAGTTTAGAAGTTATGATTAAAAATATCCTGTATTTTCTTATCATTTTCATTTTTAGCAGCTTTACTTGAAAAAATATCTCAGCAAAAATAAAGTTAGCTCGTTTTGCGATATCATGCAACGCCTATACTGTCACCTGCAGTAGTAACTGGTAGTCACTCCATAGGCACAGCTATACTGCACAGAATTATGTCACGGCAGAAAAACACATAACAGCGTAAAGAGTTAGCGGAAAATGAAATGTATATTGCACTGATATATTATGTTTATATCTATAAAGACTTCCTTTCCAAAAGGTGTTAAAGCCACTTTTGATGGTAAGTAGAAAAATCTGGATTTTTATTTCACACGCTTTTCAGTGCTTTCATGCAATGACTCTATGTCCCAGAACGGTACCCTATAAGTGTGCACGTCACAAGCCTGACATTAGGCAAACAAACTTGAAGAGTCAGGTACTAGACAAACAAGGCCTATGAACATAACAGACATTACATCACGGGGCTTAATGTACGTAGTATGCGTCTCATAAGCCGTCTGCAATTTTGAAATCCTGTAGTTCTTTTTTTTTTTTTTTTTTTTTTTTTTAAACCCAGAAATTAAACATGTGTGAAGCATTAGACGTTATTTTCTATCAGTTTAACTTCATCAAAACTTAAACTACTGACTCCAGACCTGCTGGGAAAGAAATTTACCTCAAAAGTAACAGTCAAAAAAAAAATGAATGATTCTCTCTCACCCGTTGCGGTGGCCGACGCTTCAAACTCTTCTTGGAGGACAACGAACAAGACAACGAAGCTCGAAACGATGCCGAAGATGATCGTCTGTTGGACGAAGGAGCCAAAGGCGACCAGCCAGCCGGGACGGTTGAAATGAAACATTCTCTTTCTTCGCCACAAGTCCTCATATAATGATTATCTGCAAAGTTCTGTAAACACTTGTTTCGGGAGGGAGTTGGTTTGATGAAGAAAAAAAAAAATGTAAAAATGTCAGGGCATGCTGGACTTCTAAGTCCAGCATAATTATTTCATTTTTCTAATGCAAGGGGCCCCGCGGAAAGCCCCAACCCCCCCCCCCCCCCCCCCGCCACACACACACACTTTAAAAACACTAAAGAAGTAAATAAATAAAACAAATGAAAGGCAGCAAAATGTAAAAAGAAACAAAAAAAAAAAGAGAAAATCAATGACCTTAGAGGGTTTGTCATAAGGGAATGTCCATCTTGAAACCAGACGTATAGTCTAAATGCGTAATACAAAGACCATTCTTCCTATTTAGCGTGATTATGTGGAATGTGAAATGAACTCACCGACTTTACGACGACTCCAAAAGACTATTCACATTTTATCAAAAGGAATAAGCTTGGCATGCAAAGCTTTCCTGTGCAATTCTTATGTATCTACATCAGAGTCGACATGAGAGAATTCAGTAAAAAATAAATGTAGGCCCTATTATCTACTTTCCATCAGCAGGCAAAAACAATAGAAGGGGAAATCCAAACTGCAGCTGTAGCCTGTAATGGAAATGGGGTGATAGAGATTGGGAAAACATATTAGTATTCTCCTGACCATGCTTCTAACAAGGTTTGTCTCTTCCTCAAGAAAAAAAAAAAACAATGCATGAGAAAGCCGCAGCTGAGGGATGAGGAAGCTGAGCATATACAAATCCTCTACACTGATGGCTCCCAGCTTCACTGAGATAAATGACTTTAAACATTTTGGCCCCTATCTTTCTCATTCCATGACAGACTACTGGTACATAACTCGCAAAATACGAATGTGAAATGCGTGTAACATAATGCATCCCATATGGTAGTTAAGTATTTCAAGGACAACAAAACTTACCTTTTAGAACTTAATATGCTGAAAGCATACTCTTATATGGATCCGAGACATGGACATAGGAAATGCCCTGCTGGACCGACTTAACTGTTTGTGTGCCATGGTGGAAACCCCCTGTGTGCCACGTTATTCTGAGAAACGAAGATAGTCATGCTTTGAGAAAGAATTCTGTTTTTCCAATTTGCATAACTTCTACAAATTTCTGGTAAGATGGGCATGATAGTCCGCAAAGTTAAAGAGGAATGCCAAGCTTTGTTTCGATATGAATTGTATGACGACTCTATTTTCACTTTTTCTTTTAATGACCAGTTGCTACATCTACTATAAAGGCATGACTTTTGCACATTAAACCGTGACAGAAACTTAGAATGTACGAGCAAATCTAGTTGGGAACATCGCTTGGTAGTCGATCACCACATAGAATGCAAGCCGTATATGAGAGGAACAAAAGCACAAAAAACGCTTTCATTGTGCCACGGGATTAGCAGTAATTAGCGGTTTATCGATCGGTCTTGGCGGCTTTGTTTGTTGAGCAGAATATGCGAAGTTGGCACGCCGTCGACTGAGTCGGAGGTGCGAACGTGGCACATAAAGAGTTAATAGCACATGCACCCGGCCTCTTATGGGAGCGCGGGATATCAGTTGGAGAGAGCACAAAACGAAAGATGACATCTATGGAGATGTCCAACCCCTTTCTTCCATTGCAGCTTGTTGTCCAAAGAACACGATTTGCTGCTGGTCACTGTCTCAAGTGCCAAGGAACAAAGCGTTTTTGATGTTATTTGCTGCAGATTTCTTTGCCCGTGCAGGGAAAAATACCTCTGACCTACACTGATTACATTGAACGAGATACTGTCCATGAGCTAGCCGACATGCAAACACTAAATGCAAGAACATCGAATTAAGGCAATGCAGAGCTACCAAGTCTCACGCATTCTGCGTGAGACTCAAGCATTTAGGGGCCATCTCACGATCTCACGCATGGCACCCATTTTTCTCACACATCGGGCGAAGTCTGCAACTTGGGCCTATAATAATGAGCATAGCTCAAAAGATTAAAGTGATAGTTGCAATTGAAGGTATATTTCCCTTTTGTCTTTCAAGGTAAGTAAAAAATAGTCATAAGTATGCACTTGATAGCACTATAAAGAGCTAAAAATTGAAAACCGTGAAAACCGTGGGAGGCCACAGGGGGAAAAACCCCTCCCACAACCTCGCTCGCGCGCACATTCGCGCGCCAAGATGCCGAGTCATGAAAATCTCACTCATAAAAATGTTTTGAACTTGAAATCCCTGGCAATGTGTCCTCCATCTTGGATGCTTCCGTCGTGAAAAGGCCTATAATGGTAGTACTATAAATGGAGCAAAGTCTGCTCAGTAGGTCCTATTGGCAGCAAATCACACTAAGTGCATATCATAGGGGAAGCCAATATTCTTTTGACTTGGCGCGACATATTGTATTGTATATCGGGGTAAACACATTTTCCAAATTGAAAAAAAAAGAAAGAAATGAATCATGCAAATGTGTGACTTTCAAATTGTGCAGAATGGCGTTTCATTCATTCTTCTACAGACAACTAATGGGGTGAGATAGCATTGTGATTCTGCCCGCTCATGGAATCAGCGGAATGCAGAAACTTTATTTGCTCAGTTATGCTTGATAGTTATCTTAAAAAAAAAAAAAAATCTAATCTATTCCGATTACAGACGCCCTCAGCGAAGGAAAAAAAAGGAATTAGAGTACATCATCTGCATTGCCAAAAATAATAGCAATGATGATGATGATGATAATGATAATAATAATAATGATAATTACAAAAAAAAAAAAGATATTTGTATATAAGGTGTACGTAGGATGACATCATCATATCAGCTGATTAAACTCTGGACTCCTTGTTTGAAGACTGAGAATGCTGATCGCCATTTTTGATATGATTGTGAAGTTTGTGAAAACCAGTGCTCACTAGCTGTTTTCGAATGTAAAGATTACAAAAAAGTTCGGGTTTTTTTCATATTATTTCCATCATTTTTTACATGCTATTAAAGCTGAAGAGCGGTAAAGAAAGCAGTCAAATCCTTTGTTGCCAAAAAAAAAAGTTTTTAGTAAAGACATAATTTACCATTTGCAGATGAAACAAAAATCCAGGATTAGTGCTTCAAGTAGTTCTAAATATGAGCAAGGAATAGAGACAACCAATTAAAAATTTGAACCAGCATAATCGATGTTAAGTATTGTTAGATATACAAAATGTGAAAAATAGTTATTATAAAACGTTTCCAGACTATATCGGCTACAGTTATGGTTTGATGAGAAAAATACTGTTATCTTCTTATACTTTCGGCTTTATTGCAAATATATATATATATATATATATATATATATATATATATGGAAGGATGTTTTGTGATACAACTGGCCATCAGGTCATATGCATTATAAGTGATATCTTGAACATTTTTAAACCACTGCTCCCAAAGGTAATTAAGACCTTGAAGGACCAATTGTGTGTTTTCCTTTAATAAGTTTGAAAAGAAAGTAAGTGATATCCATAATATATATATATATATATATATATATATATAGTAAATATACATATACTAGGTGTTACAAAAATATTTCCCACTTATAATCCTTAAAAGTTCAAAAACTGTATATCAGATAACACTGACATTGATATGCGCAATAGCTGAATAGTGTACAATTCTGTTGAAGGCAATTTTGAAATGACAGCATAATTCAGTTTCATTAGATTAAACATTAAATTTTCAGTTATAGGTTTCAGATTTTGCTCTATTTCCCACCCTCTGTACAAAACTTTGACTTTGCACAGAAGTCAATTGATGTGTATGGGAGTGTGTAGTTGACACCCAGATAATGGTCCTGGACAATGACCAGGATTTCAATGATCCATTATTTATTCATGAGGAATTTCACTATCACAGCTAGTCTTTATTCATTCTGAAATGTAGTGTATGCAAGCACATGGAAACATGTGCTCAATTTTTTGATGTGCATGCATTTCATCCTTTCCTAGGAACTCAGACTAACAGTGCGCGGGGCAATCCATCATGAATAATTAATAAAGCATTCATGTGCCTTTGAGCAGAGGTCCGAACAGTGGTAGCCATGTCCATTGTTCAGTGTCATTGTAAGTACACACTCACATACACATCATTAGTTCCTGTGTTAAGTTCAGGTTTTGTACAGAGGGTTAAAATTTGACTAAAATCTGGAACCTAGCTTTGAAATTAATCGTGGAAATCATGAAACTAATATAAGTTTTCATATTGCAATCACCTCCAACTAAATTGTACACTATTCAGCTATTTCTCATATCAATGAAAGTCTATTTTCAAGCTAATAAGCATCAATTGTGGGAAATGTTTTGTTAACACCTAGTATATGTATTTAAGTATTATTAATTGAAAGACGTTGTATGTTTTGTGTAATAAGCACGAAAAAAAGTTAGTGACGAGCCTTGTAGATATCATGTATCAACTCCTCATTTGCCTCAGTGGGAAAATTCTGAAGACAATTGATTTTTTCTTATCACCACTATCACTATTAACGGTGGAGAAAGGAAAAGTGCAGAAAGACATTAAATGAAGAGGAAAGTTAAAGCGATTATTGAAAGCACTGAAATGTCAGGTTTGTCCTAACAGAGGAAGTAGGTTGAAATTTTATGAGGGTACACTCACTGAAGTAGGATTTGATAGTAGGATTGCAGGTCAGACTGTGCAAGTCACTGTCCTACACCGGTACGACGTCTCTCTCCATTGGACTAATTCGTTCATGTTGTATAGCCTTGCAGAGCCTGTATCCCAATCAGCAGTTACTAACACTCCTTTAATAAAATCCATGATATTTGGATTCCTTGGTCGTAACATTTTAGCTGGACCAGAGCAATGCCATGCACTTCCTTTCCACCCTGCTATCAGCCAGTGATATCTGCATCGCGACCGGACTTGGAGTTTTGAAATGCAATCCCAAAATAATGCCCACTATTTCCAAAGTGCCATCAAAAGGTAACCCTTTTCCCTCACGCATCATTGGGTGCGAATGTAGTTACCATGTCTATTATTTGCTTATATTCCCCCTCAGGGTTTCTTTTTTCTTTCTTTCTATTTTTTACGGGGTTCGGGGGATCAAAGTGCTGATTACATTTAGAGTTTGTGAATGCAATCTCTTATTGAAATTTCGGCATTACTCTTTCGCGGACGATATTTACAGGTGCATTTTAATATATGAAAGTGGTACAGTTCACTCACGTTATAACGAACACGGTTATAACGAAATTCCGGTTATATGTTTTTTGTTTATTTGTTCAGTTATAACGAAATGTCGCTATAACGAAAAAAAAATTGCCGGTCCCAAGGACTTCGTTATAAAGGGGGTCCGACCTGTATAAGAGCATGTCTAGTGTCAGAAAGACGGGGTAGTATCTTATCCTTGTTTCTGATTATGATTTTTTCTATTGTTCGAGCGTGTTTGTGTGTGTTTATGCAATATCGGCAAAATTTATGTCGGTTGCTATATTTTCTTTTAATGAATGTTAGATGTTGATGAATGATCAGCAATCATACATGATATTGTTTACTAAATTAATTTGATATGAAAGCAGAATGAAATCAAGAACTTCCACTCAGGTCTTTGATTTTGTTGTTTTTGTTGTGTTACATTAACTTTTCACTATTGACTTGAGGATGCAAGGTTCAATATTGCTGAATAATAGTGCGAGAAGATAAAGGCATTCACGGACGTAAGTTCATCATATAATGTAGTTTATTACCAGGCTTTCGGTCTTTTTAAGACCTTCATCCGAGCCCTAAAGTGATATACAAAATGACTCACTGGTATTAACATGGCTGCACTCGTTGGCAGTATAAGTCTAACGCGTTTCGTCAATGGGATCGCAGTTAAACAACAAGATGCTATAATAATTTGAATAAGTCATTTCATATTATTGGGTACATTTCATAGAAATATGAATATCAGGGTGAAGATTCCCCATGTTACTGGTTATAATGAGGGAATATAACAGTGTCCACTTGCATATCCTCGTGTTGTATGCTATATAGCATAAGACTATAGTAATAATGTATAAAGAACTAAACATGTTAATATTGTTGACAATAATACAGACCATGAATAGCAGTGCAAGACCTGACGTTGTGGTATTCTACGTGTAAATGGTTATATATAACATACAGTCCAATTATAGTTACGTGTCGCCTTCTGATGGTTTTCGCGTCATTGCGACATAAATAATATTACTAACAACTTATCAGTCCTTTACGTATTATACAATAACGTAACATATATGAGAGAATATTACAAAGCGTAAAAAAGCGTGAATGATTCACATAACACAATACATTGTTGGTGGCCATAAGTATGTATATACTTTTAACATAATACTAAAGGAAGAACCGTGAGTTAAGGGTATGATCATCTCAACCAGTAAAACGTGATGGAACTCATCACATGCTCGAGTTAGAAGTTTTATGTTCCTGTACTCTCTCAAAGAGGAATTCCAGAGCGGGAAAAACGGTTGATTTGATGAGAAAGAAAACAATTCCATAATTACAATGTTAAAAAAAAAATGATCAAATTTGGTTGAAACGAAGCTACGTTTTTTGCTACGTGAAACGAAGCTACGTTTTTGTTTGTTTTTAAAGAAAACTATGTAGGTGTTACTTTTTGCTTATCATCACAAATAGTTCTTGGACATTTGAGATAGATGCTCAAATGACTTAAGATACTTTAAATGATGTATGATCAAACAGATCAATATATCATAAGAGCCTATTGTGTAGGCCTAAGAGCACGTTATAAAACAAGATAATTGATTTTTTCCATTCAATTTGCGTTTATTAAGTTATATCAAAATCAATAACGAATAAGGAAAGGGCAACAGGCTGTAATTGAAAATAAATTTCTCCTTTAAGGATTGGCATAATTAATCGTTCTCTTCTTATACTGGAATTGCACTCGCCTTAATATCTGCATATAATATTACTAGAAAAAAATTGTTTGAACAGAAGCAGAGTCTCTCTGCTTTTGGATTTTAGCACTTGTATTTCAGGATTTTCAGGGTGCTGCTTTCTTTATCATGATGTTGTTTAGTGACATATCACGTTTTGAGTAATCCATTATGGCTTGCTTTTCAGTGGACCACTCTTTTTTTATACTTACGTTTCTGTCAACCTTTATAAGTGTGCACTGATATTTTTGATTATTCAACTAAGTTGTACATGATATGATATACTTTAGGTCTATGATTCACATTGTGTTATGTACTTTTTAAGACTGATCAAACACTGCTTGGTGTCAAAATGTTTTTTTTTTGTTTTTGTTTTTGTTTTTTTGCTGTTTTACTCTTTATTGGGTGGAAATAAATGAAACTAAACTGATCTGAATCAAAAGAAATGTATGATATAGTTAAATATAGTTAATGTATGTAAAGCTACAGAGTAGCTTTAAATTATCGCCTGCTGGATTCTGTTCCCAATTTTAATGAGATATACTCTGAAGTCATGGGTCAATCTTTAACAAATCCGTTGACATACCCCTCCAGCTTTATCATCTGACGTGCGTGGAGCTCACGAAATCATAATATTATGACAGGACGACTATGCTATAAAGCCAGCTTTAAAGACAAGTAATTATAATGCTGACCTTTAACACAGAAAATGAAACACGCTCATGACATAGGAACATATTTTCCACTCATCCATATATGACATGAAGTCAGCTAATAACTTTATAGTAAGTTGCCAGTTTCCGCAATTGAAGAACATATTAGATTGATTGTGAAGAGTACAACACAAATACAAATCAATATTGGATTCATATCGCGGAAAAACAAATGAAAACTTGACCTTAAAACATAAAAAAAACCATTCAAGGCAACTTTAACAATGTTTAATTCCCTTTTAAGACACACTTGCTTATTATTACCTGCAGAAAAAGAAACAAAAATAAAACAATAATCAATATACACTATTTTGGCAGATTCAATCACATAGGAAGACAGTCATGACAGTTGGCTCCTTTATATACGCAGCCATACACATTGCTTTTAAAGATTTATACGTCATCAGTATAAAGAAATTTGGACCAAGTACATACAAGTTTAATCATTCAAGCTTATGGCCCAGTATGCCTGGTTGATACCATTTGACTAGCAGGTACTGGGTGCGAAACTTTCCATCCAAGGTCGTGTCAGTTTCGCTTTTATCTTTTTAGCGTTCTACCGATGTGTCCTGATCTCGACTGGGATGCGTATCCGTGAGAATCCTCTTAAAGATCAAAACGTCGGGCCAAAGCCATAAGCTCACGTAGATTGCAGACGAGATGAAGTAAAGTCCCGCGCTCATAAAGAACGCAGCGCTGTACGAGGATGTTACGTCAACGCTAAGGCCTGTTACGGGCGCAAATAATTCAAAAAAACTCACATTAGCATTTCTTTATTTTTTTAGTTCTTCGTTTTTGGCAAAATTTGGGAATATATCACGCATGACTTTGATGGTTCTAATATCTAGTGTTTCAAAAGCAATTAACAGAATGAACCTCGCCAAATTCGGAAAATGAGTTAGACACCTACCGTGGCGTTTGTTCTCAAAATGGTAGCAACGGACAAGTGGTTGTTACCTCATTTATATCCAGCAATTCTTGTTTGATTCGTCTTAAAAATGTCCCATATTGCACTAATTATAGTTGTCACCAAAGTGAAACTGCTCAAAGCGGAACTGAATCGAAATACTCTTATTACTTAAGACATTGGTCAAAAAGTGGTGTCTAGTCCTTCAGGCAGTCTATAGAAATTCACACCTGGGGCATTTTCGCGAACATAAAGTAAGATCACCCAAAAATGAAGATCACAAACAGGTGATGATAATTGGATGCATGGTAGTTCTTTGATTATGATCGCCTGCGTACCAAGCGAGATCTTATTTTACACAGCTGTCATAATTTTCAATTTTACGGCTTTCATCTCGCGAACTCTGTTTGTGCTTGTTCACTGCTTAATCCTGATTAATTAGTTTCGAAGTCTAAGCTTTAAAGAAAGACATATGTTTGTGGAGCAACTAAGTCGATTGTTATCTGTAAATTGTAATTGTCTTTCATGCGCGAATCTTGAAAATATACAATACCATTCAAAACTTGTACATCGGAGCAAGAGTTCGCTCACCTGCACAAATTGATGACAGAAGATTGCCGATTCCGTTCCCCAGAAACATAACACTAATAATGATCGAACTGTTCACGCCCTTAAAGACCTCCATGGTAGCAGGCAGATTGATGGAATATATTATGCCCCGAATTATCCCGGCAACTGCATGTAGATCAAACAGGGAAAAAAACAATACAAACGACAGTGATTCTAACCCAAAAGAAAGAGCCGTCTTTTTTTTAATAAATATTGTACGTTTCTCGTTATGATTAAGGTGCAGGGTAATTCTTAAATCGGTTGAGTTAGATAAAGCATATCTAATATAACTCACTCTTGGATGTTTCTACTCAGAGAGTCCATCGTATCATATGAACTAATATTGGAAAAGTGATATCAAGCAGTTTGAGTTTATTACATGAAGTCCTTTTCGTTGTCAACACTAAAAAAGTTCAGTGGATACTACGCTTTTACTTAAGCGTAGCAATCATAGATTTAGCAAAGACCGTCACACTCTTTGTAGACAGTGATCATCGTAAATTACATCAAAGATGGTGCATTATTGAGTGAAACAGAGGCTGAGCATTGCTGTTTTAACCAGACGTGGGTTGAGGGACGCTGCGTAGAGCCAACAGGGGAAAACTTACTCGCAATGTAGATGATGGTCGTTACCAAGTTGGAAAGCAGCCCCACCATCAGGCAAACGATAGTTCCCGAGAAGTGGACAACTCCTAGAATGATGAGATTGGAGACAGGAATACTTGATCCTACGACAAGCGCGAGTAGCCGTCCCAGTAGTTCAGCCAGACCAAGAGCCATAATCAGCACGGATGACAAGCGCGAACTTATTCCTATGTTTTCCAAATATCCACCCTGAGAAAAGAAGGCAGGAAGAGAGCAGGAAGGGTGTGTGGGTGTGAAGAGAGGGAAAATACAGAGGAAGAAAAAGAGGAAGAGAGAGGGAGAGAGAACCAAGAAGAAGTGTGATATTGCTTATGCCTAGATCTGATGTACAAGCTTTCACTCTGCAGCTTTTCGTACTCCAAGAGAGTCAATATCCCAGTCAAGAATTTGTGCCGCAGCAGTAATATGCTAAGTTGTAGTCCAATTACCCTCTTGATCTCAAACCTTTTCTTTTCCCGCCATTTTGGCAAAAAAAAAAAGAAACAAAAAACAGATGAAATGAAATAAAAATAGAGGTATAAAGAGGATTTTATGCAAGCTTAACAGAAATTACAGTGTGGACGTCGACTCATGAGTATACAACTGAATGTGATTATCCAAACTTGGTAACAGCGAGAATCTTTCCTCTTACCAGAATGATGACGTTCAAAGTGGAAGCGATACCAATAGCCATTGTTGCTAGGCCCGACATCCAGATACCGGGAACTCTCAATAATCCTGCAATACTGCTTTTCCTCTCAGTTTCTGTTGAGTGTATCCCTGAATTCTTCTCCTTCATCAGTTGTGATGACTTATCGGACTCATCGCCATTGGTTGGCGAGTTCGCTTCGGTGATGACGGAAGATTCCGCGCTCCTTTCTTCCACCACCTGTACCGCACTATTCACGTATGCTGTCGGATAAGAAGAGTCGTCACTTCCGTTTGCACTTTCGATCTTGACCTCGTCGAGAAGCACGCTAGGATACTTGTAGACGAAGCAGAGAGGGAAACAGATCACAAATAGGATGGCTGCAAATATGGAGTATGTCATTCGCCATCCGATAGCATCGACTGTAGAATCGACGATCGTGGCCACCACGAGCAAACCTGAGAAAGTCAGACACATATCGAAGATGATTAAGGGAACTCGTGATTCTTGTAGCCAAAATAGGTAGAGTGAATTTTTCAGGAAAAAATAAAACAGGACTTGTTTCAAATCACTCCGAAGGTGACTCCCAGGGTCTAGCCGGTTACATGTATGTAAATGGATTAAGAACGTGAGCAAACGCAAAGGGTAATCTTTTGACCCTGAACATTGGCAAACTTTTTTCACACAGAAATATACTGTGCATTGTGATAATGCTTGTATTCCCAGAACAATTATATACATATGTATATATATATATATTGTAGCGAACAACGGGGCCTTGGCACTTATGCAGACCGAGCCGACCGTCCGTTTGATCGAAATATACGATCACTCTATGAAGAGGATAAACCCTTAAGTTTCCCACCACTTGTACGTCACCAGTCTACACCTTGCACTTCACACCATCTGATTCAACGGCACATTCTCACTCTCATATCTAATTCACCCAACACACTGACAAGTGAATTTTCACTCTCACTCCCGACGTCGTTTCTAGAGTATGTCGTCCTCCGACGTTCGCCCTGGAAGTACGTCGTTTGTACTTTTCATTTCCAAAGTACTGTACTTCGTTCTCCGACGTCAGTTCTGGGAGTACGTCGGACGTACTTGTTTCTTCCAAAGTACTGAACTTCGTTCTCCGACATCTGTTCTGGAAGTACGTCGGACGTACTTGTTCCTTCCAAAGTTCTGAACTTCGTTCTCCGACGTCCGTCCAGATACTCAGTTATCCCACGGTGCAGCAAAGCCCGCTCGAGAATGCTCGCAAAGGCTGCTGGACGAGTTGTCTTCTGCTCCAGAACCACCGTTTGCCATCCTAGTCCCACCAGCATTCATTCCAACCAGTACTTGTGTTATACTGAACACGAATGCATCACAACTTCAGAGGCGATGTACCGGAACACCAACTTGTTTATTTACAGGTATAGTGTGTACATGCTGTCAATTAGAACATCGTATTGAGTACAACACACATGTTTAGTCTCAATCCTCCTCCCCTTTGGTCAGAGTGTATGAGCAGAGTAAAGTGCAGGAATTGTTCCATGCACTTCATCCCTCCTGTCACAGTATGAGGTTGCTAATAATACCTGTGTGAAATTATTATAGGCATGGTTATTAATTTCCCCTAAAATTTCCTTTATTCTTTCTTTATTTTTACACAGAGTTAAGCTATCCCTTTAAACTCTTCACAGTTTGATTGAAATCATTTTAATCAAACATCAACACCATATTCAGTCCCATAACTGATCATGTTTACTAATTAATCGACGTTAATTGTCTAAAATGTGTCATATGGCCAACCTGTATACACACGTATACACACACAATGCTAAATGTATGTATCAAACCTCTGTACCACAACTTTGAACTAACTGTAGGAATTATCGCTGCACTTATCATCCATACTTTTTATCACTATCTGAATCTCCACAAAAACCACTAATTGACAAATAATCATCAATACAGAAGACTGACTTAAAGGAACAATTCAAACACTCTTTTAGAATGCATAGCTTGTTACATGTATAAATCAGCACAAAGTAACCACGACTACATTGTGTTACTGAATATCTATGAACAAATTTCGCTCTAACAATAGTTTCGCACAAATTCCAAAGGAAATGAACTACACTCATCACAAAATAAATATCATTTTGTTACAATATATATATATATATATATATATATATATATATATAAATATATGTATATATATACACACACACATACACACTCTCTCTCTCTCTCTCTCTCTCTCTATATATATATATGTATATATATATATATACATAGGTACCTATAGCAACACTGACGAACTTCTATGAAGTTGATATTCACATATAGATAGTTATCAATCAATCATTAACAACAAACTTAATCTCATATGTTTGAGTGTTCCCATGTGTTGAAACATATTTTATATGACTTCATTTGTCACCGGTTGTAACCGTGTAAATATTGCACCGGGAAGAGCGCATTGAGTGTGGATGCTTTTCACGACCTATTCCTCCAGAGAAAGTGATTTTTTTTAAAGCTTTCACGTGGGAAGGGACAAGGTTAACGTAAATTAAGGATTAAGCTTTTCCTCCAGTAAAGTCATATGAATCTATTATCCATGTATTTGTGTGTGTGTGTGTGCGTGTGTATGCGTGTGTGTATGTGTTATCTACAGCCCTGGAGTGTAAGAGCCATTGGGAAACTTGCCATTATTGCCGGACAAGCCCCCAAATTGTTATGGGTTCCCATATTGTTTCCAAATAAACATCATCTCCTTCTAACGTATGCATACATATAGAATGACAAAGTAAGGCTAGTAATGCAATTTAGTTCCACACACAGGATTTGTGTAATAACGTTACTCTCATTACGTTCGTTTGTTGCCGAAGTTGATATGTATGTAAGATAATCCATATTTTGATCAAAGTATTCGCCTTTGTCGAGCATATCATCAACTAGTGCGCCAATAATAGTTGTGAAATTTACAAAGACATATAGCCTACTATTATAGTAATGTCCTTCTACGAAGAAATGAAATACACGAAACACCATCAACTTCATCTTGAGTTTGATTGAAATGTACACATTGCATAGGCCTACACCAAATACGCATGGGGACACCTCGGCTGGAGCAGCGTGGCTGCGCCCAGTAACCGCAAATTGTCTGCTGCCCTCAACTAACCCGAATCGGGTTATATAAAAAGAGAATAGAGTCATCTCGTTTATTTTAATAATTTTTCATGTCGTCTCTAAGGAAGACGTGTATATGCGTCGAAAATTTGGTTTGAATGAATAGCCCTGTTGGACTAAAATGCATCTATACACTATACTCTCTAAAAAAAAATCGAGAGAAAATATTCACTTTTAAAGGAGTGAATACAAAAAAGAGTGAATTTAGAGTGAAATTGGAGTGAATTTTGAGTTCATTTTCACACATTTAGGAGTGACCTCAGGGATCACTCGAAGATTTTGGAGTGATCCCTGAGGTTACTCCAAAACGAGCGAAAATGAACAATTTCACTCAACATTCACTCGAAATTAACTCGAAACTCACTCTTTTTTGTATTCACTCCTTTAAGAATGAATATTTTCACTCGATTTTTTTTTCTTTTTCATCTTTTCTATACTGGTACCAATACGTGGACTACAAACAACAATTACTCGATAGTTTCTTGGTGGTTCAAGCATGACATGTAAGTTACAGACAAGAATTCATGAAACTGACACAGAAGGGCACCGAAGGGAACAGCCTGGATAAGGATGTGCAGAATGGCTCATGCATAGAAATTGCGTGTGGTGATTGACAAGATGGATAGGACGCTGGAAGCTAAGCCCCCCCCCCCACCCCCTTAGCCCCACCGTTGGTACGGGACTAAGCAAAAATTTATAAGTGTAAAAAGCCCTTTTGATATCTTATTTGATCTTCTGTTTCTTATTTCATGCTTTCTGTTTTTAGTGTCCAAACACTGCGAATGCAAACCACTTTCATGTCATCAAATTATCCACACGTATATTATGTGTAAAGTCAACAAGACAATCTATCAAGACATAAGTGCAGCGTTTCCGTTATACACTCAGCAAAAAAGAAGAAAGTTAACACTTTTACAAGTTCAAATTTCTCACAAAACATTTTGATAAATATTAGTGTATCATAAACGATATTGCATCTGATTTAATTGGCTATCATCTAGGTTGGTTAATACAATGAGACATTTTGCGCATGAGCGAACACACACGTCCTTTTCCTCGGGCACTAACATAAAAATTGCAGAAATTTATATTCTCTTATTAATTTACAAATGCACTTTAAGACAGCAATAATCTCCAAAGACCAATTTTACACAATGAGAGACATGAATGAGCTAGCAATATGAATCGCTTTACATCCTCGAAGAAATGCTAATTGAAATATGTTTAAATTTCTTCCACTTTTGTTAACATTGCTTCTTCTCGAATGTTTTTTGAATTCTGAATTAACAGAATATTCTTAATTTTTTTCCTTAATTTGTAGCTTTTCTTCATCTTTGGAGCTGCAAAGACATTGAATAGATCATAGATTTTTTTTTTCAAATTAATTCGTGTTTGTGAAGTGTTAAATTATTGTCCTTTGTTGTCATTATTATACGCAAAAGCACTTCCGCACGATTGACAACTTGTTTATTTTTAGTATTTTTACTTTTGTGCCTTGGAAGAGAAAACTGAAAGTGCTCACTCAAGCGTAACATTTCCTTTGTTAGCCACCTACCCGTTTAATAGCCAATTTGACAGCCAATTAAATTGCATGGTATATAAAACATCAATATTTTGCCAAATATTCTATGAGAAATATGACATTGAAAAAGATATTACTTTCTCTTTTCTTAGCTATTCAAAGTGTAGATTATACACCAAAATACAACACAGCTTAAAGGGGCATACGTTATAATGTTCGGATACTTTATAAATTTCCAACGAAAACAACAACAAATAACGTTTCTTTTGCACCTACCCGCTGCCCCGCTGAGATTAGCAAAGGCAAATGGCCTGGTACCAGATTTTCCAGGAAAATGTTTTGCAATGAGGTCGGCGGAAGAAAATGTAATCATATTAGCTCCTGCTCCAAAGACTAAGCCGAATGTGATGTACATCGCCCAAAGATTTGGTAGGAAACAGGTCGCTAGCAAGCCAATTGTACATAAGCATACGCCAGCTGCGGTTACAGGTCTGGGTCCCCATTGAGAATTCAAGGCGGCGGAAACGGGCGCGAACAAGATTGCTACTCCCCAAGCCATAGATCCCATCCATCCTAAGAGTAGATAAAAAGTAAAAACATATTCATGTCCTCAGTTGGCATTGTTACGATACCAGTGATAACAAATTAGAAGTTGTCTATTTTTTTTTTCTTTTTTGAGCCCACATAGTTTATAAAAATGTGACCGTGGATACTGCAATAAAAAAAAAAAAAAAAACATTTAGGCAAATTTTTTATGAATCCGGTGATCTTTAAATATTTTCCAATCCTTAAGGTGACCGGAAGACGTCTTTTCCGATTAATCAAAGTATGTTAAGCTTACTATACTATTTAAACTAATCCCTTACTTATTGGGAGGAAGTCTTCAACAAAGCAGTTAACAAATTTGAATGAATTAAGCTTAGAATACATGTATAAGGTACACGGCCTTTCGGGTACTCGTCATGATACCGACATTTACGATTCATACACCCCATGAAATACAGCTCACAAGTCATACAGTCCACTAGTTATACATCCCGTTGCAGCGTTCGACACTAAGTAAATAAAGCCCATGAGTTCGAATTGTACCGCTTTGACGAAAACAATTTGACAAACACAAGCCACAAATCGAGGTGAATCGCTGCGATAAGAAACATTTTCATCCGTTGAATGTATACATTATAATTAGTTGTTACAGCGAAAATTACAAATTGAACTCTAGCTACAGGCAGGTATTGGCAAGTGCATAGGATGTATAATAAGAAAGAACGAAAAGGGCGAAAAAGAAACCTTACAGCCCGGCCTGTTCACCGTCTAGCTGGAAATCGGGAAATTTAAAGTCGGACGGTCGTCACCTCTAATGGTACGTTATTGTGTAACTCTAGCAGTGCTATCCATAAACGCGTGGGACAGTGCTGCCACAAATAACATGTGTGAGTATGTGTGTGTGTACGCATCATGCACAAACATTGTGACCGCGAGCTGCGGTGATTGGACGAGAGAGGCCAGGAAATGCGTGGCTCTTTTGACCTCTCTTCATGCGCATGCGCACTGTGAGTGTGCGTCCATTCGGCACTGATCGGAAGCTCTCGTGGTTAGGACAACCATTTTGGGTCTGGTAATTTAAAGTACAGCGTGTGTTCGCTGACCTATTGAGCCAGCGCCATTCTCATTCGGTGCCACGACATTTAATACAGAAGGGGGGGGGGGGAGGGGTTGGGGCAGCGTGTTGCGTTCGTCTCCGTGCCGCACACACCACTCGCCACGATTGTAAAAAATAGCTCGATGACATCTAAAATTAAGCCTTCACATTGTTCTTGTCCTCTATCATTTTTTATGCCTTTTTTTTGGTGGAGTAGTTCAATGAAGAGGACTTTTTTTTATTAAAAACACAAAACAGAACAATGTCGCTCCTTTACTCAGAGTGGTAAAACTGCCCCCTAAAAGCCACACGTGTAGAAATACATAATACTTGATGTCGTTGATATGGCACGGATGGTGCTGCTCAATTGGTTACAAAATCTCCCTCGATTGCATGACGAATACACTCGCCAGTATGTCATTTTCCCCTTCATGGAACACCCTGTTCAAGTACATATTTGTAATTAACAAGCAGATGGCGCTGTTCATTCTGTCTGTCTCGTGAACCTAATTATTGTATAGTGTCGGTCTCGTGAGCCTTTTGTGCGTAGTGTCGAATTCATTGGCTGTATGACTCGTTAGCCGTATAACTCATGGGCTGTATGTCTTACCAAGACCTATTTTTTATGTGGTCGCGTGGGATATATTTGACTCGTTGGTGTCGGTCTCATGGGATGACCCCGGAGTTTATCACCTGTTGCAGTGGCCGACGCTTCAAACTCTTCTTCAAGGAGAACGAATAGGACGACGAAGCTCGAAATGATTCCGAAGATGATCGTCATTTGGACGAAGGAGCCAAAGGCGACCAACCAACCGATGCGATTGAAATGAAACATGACTCTCCTCTTCGCAGGTCTATCGATATGATGACTATTACCAATTTATGTCAATCTGTGTTAAAGGAGTCGGTATGAAGAGAATGCACAAATAGTACAATCATGATTTAATCAATATCATTTTTGATGATTAGGAATCCCATCCCTACATGTTTTGATGAGCGAAAATAACACGAAAATATGAAAAATATAAAAGAAAAAATAAACAAATGACTTCAGAGTATAACTTGGAAGCCAAACGTAAAGTGTAACTAGATATGTCGCTACGGCGATTGGTATACCATCGCCATAATGCATGGATCTCCTAATAGGTCTTCAGTACGTCCAGATAATGTGTGATGACAGTTTAACATATTAGGTAAAGTAACAAAAATGACAGGTTTGTCACAAATGTGTTTTTTAATTTTAACTTTAATTTTGATTTTAGATTCAATTGTATGAATCATATTGTCTACGAGTGCAGGTGTTAAGTGATTTGACCTACAACTACACAAACACGTTGCCAATATTCTGAGCTGATTGGTAGGAACGCCGTCAACACGGATGTGCTATGGGCTCGCCAGTTTCTCCCCTAGTCGCTAACATTCTACATGCAAGAGTTTGAGACCACAGCTCTGAGTAGTTACACATGACGCAATCCACGTATCTGGCTCCGCTACGTGGACGATACGTTTGTCATCCCTCAGGAAGAAGAGAGTGCTCCTTTTTTCAGTCACATCAATGGTATTCTTTGGACATGCACATATTCTTCTCGCAAAGACCATACGAGGATCGGAAACTGACAGTCTTAGACGTTGAGGTACACGTCGAAGCTGGTGGCACCCTCTCCACTTCAGTATACAGGAAACCAACCCACACAGGCCAGTACCTGAATTGCCAGTCGCATCACCATTCCTTGCTTTACAAACCTGCTGTCATCAGGACCCTCTTCCACAGGACAGACACAATATTAGTCCACTGTTCTTCCGAGGTCACAAAGGACAAGACCAACAGCAATTGAAAAAACATTTAGTCGGATGTGGATACCCTGACAGGGCATTCTCAAAAGTTGACATTCCGAACAACCAAGCAAGAACACACGGAGAACACAGGGCTACAGGGACGGAAAGTCGACCATCATGGTCATGTCATCATTGTCAGACAAGATCAAGATATTATTCCAGAAACAGGGCATTACCACTGCTTCCGAACCCCACATCACTAAAGACTGAAATTAGTTGTATGTCAAGGACCGAGTCGCCAAAGAAAAGGAGAGGAACGTACCGGTCTTCGGCATTCGATGTTCCCTGGAGGACTGCAACGATTTAGGGAAGACTCAACAATCACTGAGGGCTCGCATGAACCAACACCGAAGACCCAGCAGCTCTGAGAGTATCCCAGATTCGGCAGTATTAACGTCAATAATCTCTATCAAACACTCTACCAACACCAATGAGCTGACCATCCTGGATAGCGAATCCAAATAGTTTGAAAGGGGTGTAAGGAAGCCTCAGTTCTGGGAACGAGTGGAGAGAAAAACACTCAACAAGAGAGGAGGTCTCCACTTTAATTTAGATAAAGATCAACAATGGAAGTTTTTTACGTGTAACACAAAGAAAATGTGGGTGATTCAGAGAATTGCTGTTGTGGAGTTGGTTTGTTGTTATTTTTGTTGTTGTTTTCACACGAGAAAATACATTTCAGGAAAAAGGTTTAAGATAGGTAATTCAGATGTGAAACACGCTATAATCTGTATGCATGTACTGCAGATAAGTGTAAACAAGATTTGTTTAAATTGTTTGCAAGATGATTCTTATGTTATGTCCGATCTCAATGAAATATCAACCATTTTTAATGATTGGGTTTTTTTTTTCCAAAGAATTCAGCTTTGACTGTTCTTTCCAAAGTCGAGAGAGTCCATCCAACTGTGTAGTCTGAAATGAATAATGGCGGTGAATAAAACAACAAAAACAGACAAGTAGATGACGCAGGACTCATTGTTCGCAGAGCGAGAGTATGGGTCGCCATGTCTTGGAATAGTGAAAAACCACTCTTATGTACCTTAAAAAAATACATTGAAGTATTGAAGGGAGAAGCAGCAGAACTAAATCAAGGTTAATATGTCAATACAGAGCTTTTTTTTTTTCCAGGCCATTTTTACGATTTCTGGATATGCATTACAAGAAGAAAAGGAAGCCATTAGCAAGAAGTCAAAACCGCTTTATAAGGTAAGTTTCCGTTAAGGGGGTATCGAACTCAGCGGCGAAAGTTTGCAAAAGTAACAAATTTGAGATTCGCCAGATTTTCTGACGAATGTTCCCGAAAAATCAGAGTTTCGCAAACAGTTGCTAGTATTTTTAAGCACTTTAATATATCTCAATATACAATATATTAAGCACTTTGATCCCTGTCGAAGGGGGGAGCTCCCCGAAAACTTTGATTTTGTATAAGAACTAAGCCAATTGGCATTTAATGCACTCCTCTATCGTGACGTTACTATTACTATTTCTAGTACTGCCAATACGCCAAGCAATTACAATACAAAGCAGTGTTATTATGTATATATTCATATTTATAGTGCGAGAAAGAAAGTGCCAACGGGCATGATGGCAACCTGAAAGCTTGTTTAACGTTTAAAGTTTAACTAGCTACGTCCGTTAATGCTCTATCTTTCTCGCACTGAATAAACAATGAAGGAGCTACACTGGTTATGTGGACGGTCGAAAACCCTTCTCTCTCTCTCTCTCTCTCTCTCTCTCTATATATATATATATATATATATATATATATATATTATATATATATATATATATATATATATATATTATATATATATATATATATATATAATATACATATATATATATATAATTGCTTTTAATATAAGCCTTTAAACACACACACACACATCATGTGCTTGAAGGTTTATATAAAAAAAAAGGAATTATGTTTGAATTAGAATTATGCCTTGAAAACTAGTTCTTGTTATACAGCGATTACAGTATTATTGAAAAGATTATTTTTTATATGATGACCTCACTTTAAAAACTGTGAATTAGCGTTTATCTGATGTTTTCATCATTCAAACTCTTCATACGCAAGATGTAGTGGAAGTGACATTCAATGTACGTTTAATGAGAATATTACACTCTTTAACAACATATTTCATACAATGGTAAACATCAGCCGGTGTTACAACGATGACAGCTTACAAAGTTAGAATCTTCTCTATGTCTTTGTCGACTTTGTTCATGTCGTAGAAATCTAAATAGCAGAAATGAACGAAATCGTTATTAAAATCGGATAAAAACCTGGAATATTAAATCATTCATAATGAGGCTTTATATCGTCTGTTGAGAATGAGAAGGGCGTTAAGTTATCTTGAACACTATGGGTTTTGTGACAACTTAAGGCCCTTATCATTCTCAACCGACGATATTTGTAATTAACACTTATAGCATGGTTACCTCCTCGCGAGTTGTTGTTGAGTCTGTTGATACTACTCGGTCCTCTCCAATAATATAGTCTTTATCAGTTGACTTCCATCCGTTGAATATCATCCCGACCTTCCCTATTGCTTCAGTGACTAACGGCTTGGAAGCGATTGAGGATAACGGTGTGTTTTAGCTTGAGAAATAAGTAGTAATTATGGGCAATAGCAAGAGATCCACTGAGGAGGGAACAGATAAGATACATGTGTATATACCCAAGATACTTTGGAAGACCTTTTGTAGTTGTTGTATAAAGCCTGGCCGTTCATCCGGGCTATTGTCATTGCTCTCTGTGTTGCTTCGGTGATAAAACTTAAAAAAAAAAAACAAACAACAACAACAACTGTTGAGTGTTTTGTTGTTCTTCTTCTTTTGCTTCTTTTATCAGCGTTGCTTTAAAGAGAATTTTGTTGAAAGAAACTAAATGAAGGGAAACGTGTAGGGGATAATAGAAAGCACTAAAAAGTCACGTTTGACCTAACAGAGGAAGGACGTTGCATACGACAGCTGACGTGCACTGTTGTTGGATTTGGAAGTAGGATTGGACGGGTCTTAAACAAAGTCCGCACGAAGAAGAGCGTACTAAGGCAAGGCAAAACGACGTATGTCGAAAATTAGGAAAAATGGACTTAGTCATATTTTTTTAATAGTTGAAATATAATCTATAGTTCTTTAACCAGATCTTGAAATCGAAGTGAACCCATTACTGAAAGATGACGACCCTTACCAATTGGAAATGATAGAACTTAAGCGACGATACGCCGGCTCATTCTCAACACTTGTCCGTCATAGATTTGGCTAAACATTGTTTATTCTCGTCTCCATGCAGTACGTTGTTTTGCGATATCCATGTTTAATGGTCGTATGATACCAGGTTGCAGCTCCTAGGAGTTCAGAGCGGCGCGAGTTCCGTGTCATTACCTCAAACCCGAGAAGATTTCATTCTCCTCTCGTCTATTTCCTTTTTCTGTCAGTTCCGTACCAGCCAACAATCCCATGCGGGTCTCACGTGGGCAAACAGGGGGTAAAAGGTGTGCAAGCCGGGTTAGAGTTGGGCAAGGGCTACTCGAGGGTCATCCTTCAAGGGGCCCTTGTGGGCCAGCCAAGGGCAGAGATGGGAAAAGCTGATATGGGTTTAACCATGAACCTACTAACGAATGGACTTTCAACGAAACCTACCACTTTGAAATACGAGACCCGCCGCCACCTGACGATGTGCATCTCAATGAGTGAATACAGATGTCTCAAAAATGATAATTGCATAACCATTCATCGTCACTGACAAAAGAATAGTTTCCCTAATTCTGGTCTTATTTGGCTGATGCGCCTTTTCAGAGTGAAACGCTTTTGAATAAACGCCAATGATGAGAAGAAGCAAACCTCAGAACACGACTGATCTTGTGTCATTGGGTTGGAAATTACCGATTCGCTCGCTAGCACTCACACATATGACTTTGCCTAATAGAAAGACAGACTATCCTCTTCCCTTGCTATCTGTTTTTACTCTGGAAAAATGTGCGGAAAATGTGGAAAATGAGATAACAAATCATGTTCAATCAGCTAAATACTTAGCTATCTCTTCAAAAGTTTCTGCATTTCGCTAATGAAAATATTTGAGCGGTGATGTACCAATACATACCACAACTAAACACGCATTTTCCTTGATTTAAGACAGTTGTTATCTTCTGCGCATTTAGTTTACAAACTTTTCAAAGCGGCGTTGTGTTTTTGCGCAGGCGTACCGGCGGCGGAGCTCATAAGATCAAAGCAGGGAAGACTATTCAAAATGTTTCTGTGACACTTTTGACATAGACAGAGGCATGTATCAATTAAGGAAAGGATGAATGTCCATGAGTCGTAGGTCTATGGTTTCACATGGGCTTGCCACTTGGGTTTCACATGGGCACAGACATGGCAAGCTGCGAACATGATGGGCCTTTCCAGGGCTAGCTCTGCCCTTTTTTTTATGTGTGTGTGCAACTGTAAGTGTGCTTGTGTGTTTGTGTGTTTGTGTATTTGTTCGTGTGTGATTGTGTGTGTGTGTGTGCGCGCGTATATATGAATAGAGCCTGTGGGCAATTCCGCGGTTAGTAATGTTACATTTGAACAAATTTAGATATTTGTTTTTACCACTAAATTACCATTTATTCATTTCAAGTCAAAATTATGTCAAAAACATGTTCATTCTTCCCAGGTTTATGATACAGAAAAGAATGAACACAATCCAAGAAATATTAGAATTGCTATAGCAACTTAAAGGGCTGGTTAGTAACGTTACGAAAAAAGGACATGACAAAAAAATAAATGTCTTGTAACAAAAAGTGTGCAAAAATTCAAGTTACTTCAAACAAAGTGTTGCATTAAGTTCAATTATTGCATCATGACAAATGTTCATGCAATTTTTTTTTAGCAGTTCGCCCGATAATTTTTTAGCTAGACCCCCAAAAGCATGGTTAGTAACGTTACGGTTAGTAACGTTACATTTGTCCGGAGTAATTCCACAGGTCATTTCACCCTTTTGTAATTGACAAAATGTCACATGACTTCTGGAGTATTTAAATGTATTCATCTTTTACCCTTTAGCAAAACTTTGAGGAAAAAATTTCAAAGGAACCCACTGTAATTTGCATTTAAGTAAATTTCAGCGTCCCCAGTCCCACATGTACATTTTAAATGATGGTTTTAGATCTCGCAAAATCAATAAATACGAAAAATAAAATCTACTGAATTTGAAAGACCCTAATGATTGGTGAACATCCATGGCATTAGTTGATACCTAGATCAAAGGGTAAGATAAAGAGGCACATTTCTTTTATCCATGTCATGTCCACCTAACTGCGGAATTGCCCCTATACATTTGCAAACATGAATTATTGATACCAAATCCCTGTTGGAACTTACCCCTCCCCCCCCCCCCCATCCCAGGGGCCCCACAAAGGACCTAAAGGACACATGCCATGAACATTCCTGAAAATCTATGAATGTTCAAATGAGAAATTTGGATAATCTAATTTAAGTAACCATGTCTTCACGCATTAATGTAGGTCTATTTTGCAGGGTATATAAAAAACCGTGACACAGAAACATCAGCTGGGTTAAGGAGTAGGGGGTAGGCCATTAAGGATAGGGGTAGGACATTAGGATTAGGTTAGGATAGGAATAGGATTAGGGCATAATCCCAGAGTGTGCTTGTACACACACGTCTGAGTTGTATGCCCTAATCAACCTATTTTTCCCCCAGATGAGCTTATATGAAAACCTTGGGCTCGTCAGGGTCCTACATATGGGTTCTCACTTGGGCCCCAAGAAGGGCGTACTTGGACAAGCCCATTTACAACTAAAAGTGATTAACTAAATGAGGGAAAATACTATGGTACCAATATGATGCCCACCGGGGTCCCATCGGGCAAGTCCACGTGGGGCCATTACAGGCCCCGCAGCCAATTGTCCACGGTTTATTGCCGCTTGGTCTATTCCCATTTGGTCTAATCACCAGTTGGGCTAACACCATTCGGGCTAAACCCATTTGGTCCACTTCTCACTTGGTCTACTTGCCACATGGTCTAATAACCAGTTGGTCTAATGACCACTGGGGCTAATCGTCACCTTGTCTAATTCCCATTTAGTGTAATTGCCAGTTGGTCTAATGTATTTTTTTGCCACTAGGTCTAATTGCACTTGGTCTAATATCAGTTCGCCTAATGTTCAGTTGGTCTAACACCAGTTGGTCTATTGCAAGTTGGTCTTTTCCCACTTGGTCTAATAACCAGTTGGTCTAATAACCACTTGGGCTAATTCTCACTTGGTCTAACTCACACTTAGTCTATTTCCATTTTGTCTAATAACCACTTGGTCTAACTGCCAGTTCGTCTAATCATCATTTGGTCTAATTCCCACTTTGGCTAATGACCAGTTGGGCTACCACAGACTCTAGACTACTGATTCTAGGTGTCGATTGATTATGGTAATTAAGTTGACTCAAAAACAGATTTATATTTCAAGTTCAATATTGCGTTAAAATAGGTGGAATGGTTAATTATCTTTTTTCTTGAAATGGTCCGGGTGAAAGTCCACAATGTAAATGTGTGTATTAATTGGGCTTGAATTATTTACTTTTATTCATGGGGGGTTAGAAAAGCTTGGTGCCCCCCCCCCCCCCCACACACACACACACTTTACAGGGATCGAATGTCCCACTCTTTTGCATGAAATGTAAAGTGGGAGGAAAGTGGCAGCAAAAATATGAAATATATGTTCCTTTTTTTATTTTGCTTGTCAGATGACTTTCGGTGGAAAATCAGTATGAAGACCTTTTTTTTTTTTTCTTTTTGAAATATCTGTGCGAGGGAGTGGAGCGACCGAGCGGGGGGAGATTGTGAGAGGGGGGTATCCCCCCTCCCACACGAGGAAGATTTTGCATTTCCAGACCTGAAATTCAGCGATATGGTGCACACTTCTTTAAAAAAAATAAGTAAGAAAATGAAATATTAGTATATCTTGACTGAGTAAATCGTGGTATTATAGCTCTTGCTCTGTCTGTGCGAGATTACTATGAAGGCCTTCTAATCAGTGGGGGCCATCACCGCCATAGCGAGAATTTGATCTTAGGGGGAGCGGTTAGATGCGAGGGAGCGAAGCAAGCGAGGGGGAGGGGAGGTGTGGGGGGATTTCCCCCTCCCACAGTGAGAACTTTTTGCATTTTGATGGTGTAAATGGTGCAATTTGATGCATTTTTTTGCGTGTTTTATCGACTTGAAACAGTCCCACATGATCAAGGTCGCTCAACATGTCTACCATGCCTGTCCACGCACATCAATTCTGTGCTCTACCCCTCATGGCTCCTATAGGAAAACTCTTTGCTGTGTTGTTAGCTGCATGGTCAGGACGCAAGCTTGTACTTTAAACCGTATTCATTCTCATTGAGAAATTTGGTGAAAGAATTGCTAATGAGCCCTCCCTTTCTTAACAAACGTTGCAGCATCCTTTCAAATCTTGATGACCATTTATACTGTGCAACTTGATTTTGACATTCAAATTTTAAACTCTCCTTGCTCGTCAGTGAATACACTTTAAGTGTCATATTAAAAGAGGAAGATATAAACTTTATGATGATATATATTATACGACATGACTTGTTCTATTTTACCGGGAAAATAACTGACAATTCCAGTTTCCTCTTTATTGGGACGCACTGTATATTTATGCCTGTGGTTCCGTCGAAAACAATTTATAAAGCGCAATTATATACCATTTTGGATGCTCTGAAATACAAGTCTTGTAGACAGATTTTTGAAAAAGTCCCTGGTGTAGGAAGGGGATACCCCCCTCCCGCACCCTCCCCCCGCCCAACTCTGCAATGATCAGTTGTGTATTAGGTTGCTGTAAGATGGCTGTAGGCAACACACGCATGTGTGTGTATCATATAGAGTTGTATAATATATAACGGTTGTTAACACTTCCTTTTTTTTAAATCTATGGTTATGTTTCTTATTTAGACCAAGTGGCACTAGACTACTAGTAAGTGAGAAGTAGACGAAATGGAAATTAGACCAAGTGACGATTAGCCCAAGTGGTAATTAGACTAAGTGGTAATTAGACCAAATGACAATTAGACGAAATGGAAGTTGGACTAAGTGATATGTAGACCAAGTGGTAATAGCCGAAATGGGTGTAGCCCAAATGAATATTAGACCAAGTGGCATGTAGACGAAGTGAATATTGGACCATGTGGAAATTAGACGGAGTGGAAATTAGACACAGTGGCAATTAGCCGAAGTGGAAATTAGACCAGGTGGTGTTAGACTAACTGAGAATTAGACTAAGTGGTATTAGCCGAACTGGTCATTAGAAGAACTGGATATTAGACCAAGTGGAAATTAGACGAAATGGTAAATAGACGAAGTGGTTGTAGCCCAATTGGGTTTAGCCCGAATGGTGTTAGCCCACCTGGTGATTAGACCAAGTAGTAATAGCCCGACCGATAATTTACCTTGTCCACATGGGCCCCGTTGTTGTCAGCCCACTTCAACCCGTACAGTGTATCTTACCCAAATGGGCCCCATGTGGACATGTTGTCTGGGGCGAGACCGTACTTCAATCAACTGTAGCTGATAGCATATTTTGTATCAGAACAGCGCAGGCTGTAGCCTATGAGGGGCCTGCGTAAGCCTATAATCTGCGAGGTTATGTATGTGTAGGTTCAACGTAGTGTCTGCAAATTTTGTTTGTATTACATGTAGTTATTTGTTGTTTATTTGAATGTAAGCTGGTTAAATCGTCTTTGTGTTTTTTGTTTGTTTGTGTTTATCTGCTGTTATTCTCCGTTAATAAGGTTCGAGGGTTCGGTTTGTATCTGATCATTTTCCAATATTTGCAATTTCATGTTGTAATTATATAGTTTTTTTTATTGAAAACCCATCTTAACCTGTAACGTACAGAAAGGAAACGCCTCAAAATATTTGCAAAAGTTTTGGCATCTGAATAGTTTGATGTTTACAGTGACTTTGATGTGAATATTTCGAATGATAATTTTAATTGAAAAATACATTATTACGATAAAAATTGTCCTTTGGTAAAGTTTAAGAAAAATAATAGACATGGGAAGAGATCATGGATAACAATATCGATTTTACGTTCAATTCATACAAGGAAAACTAAACTTTAAACATTGGTAAAGTTTAAGAAAAATCATAGACATGGGAAGAGGGCATGGATAACAAAATCGATTTTACGTTCAATACATACAAGGAAAACGATAGGCTTTATAAGATTTATATAAATGATCCTACTGATTTCAATTTGACAAAATATAACATATACCGAAATAAAGGAATTGTTATAAGACTTATATAAATTATCCTACTGATTTTAATTTGAGAAAATACAAAATGTACCGAAACAAATAACAACTGTCATAAGAAAATCACGAAAAATATAGTATTTTGATAAGTTAGATCAAGTGAAACCAAACATGAAGGCCACATGGAGAATGATAAATGACTTGGTTGGGAAGAAAGAACAACATTTACCAAGTGATTATATCAAATTAAATTATGTTCATATTTATCAGGAGATGTAGCCAATACATTTAATTCTTTTTTCTTCTTTAGTTAATGTTGGTCCTAATCTGGCAAATAATCTTGATGATATAGATGAAGATTTTATTTTTAAACCCTACAAATTCCACAGAAATCATTAATAATTACGAAAAGTAGAATTCTTACCGGGCAAGTGGCTGTGATAGAATTAGCACATTAGCACTCAAAGGGGAATACTTAAGATTTTATATTATGTATATGAAGTCAAAGAGTGCGACTCATAAAACAATTTGTCGTTTACATCGTTTAAAATGGCCTTTTTGAAATGGAGTTAGAGGATATTGAAGATTTACACCTGTCACCCCCCTAAAAGCTAGGTCACAGCATAAATTTCGAGGCTTTGCCGATGACGTCACGGGGTGAAGGGAATCGCGCAAGGTCTCGAGCGCCGCCAGGCCCCCTCGCGCATAATGCATGCATTGTGATATACAAGTTGTTGTAGCCTTTTTGAATATCAAGTTTTGACTGTTTGTTTTTTGATAATGACATTGTACGTTAAGGCCAGTGATGATCAGGATGATTTCTTGGTGGAATTTGAATGTGGAAGCGATGATGAAATGAGTGATGCAGTATACACTAGTGATGATAGCGATGATGAAACTAGTGATGATGACCCTGGTGAAAGTTTGAGAGATAGATGTTGATGACGAGCCACACGGCGGGGCGCAGGAGGGAGACGCCGCGGGCGAGCTAGTGGGGAAGGCCCAGGGCGGTCCGGTTGAAGCGGACGGACTTAGTGGAGATTGGCAGTACGAGCCCTTGCCACACGGCAGGCCAGGGGAAAATGTTGGTGACGCAGGACCAATGCCAGATAGACTTCAAAATTCAGATTGGTAAGAGTTGTTTTTATTCTGAAATGGAAATGAACCGAGCTTAGTGCTGACTTGAACTCGTACTTCAGAGCAGCAGTAAGCCTAACTGAACACAGCCCAGTCGCTGTATAAGTAGCGCAGCGTCTGGTCGGGCTACGTATTATATCTTATCACATCACACTTGATCACTCCGCACTCCCGTTCACAGCTCATCAGCATTCTATCTAGCCAGGTACACACACAAATTCACTGCACGATCCATTAATTACTTCACCGAGTCCATCAAAGTTTTATCACTCTCGATGAAAATCGCAGTGATCTGTAATCGTTTATTTTATCACCAAATAGGCCGGCCGGTCTAGTCAAGACTTCGACTTAGCCGATGCTCGCGCATTGCGTGGTATCTAGTATTAGCGATCCACATACGCCGAATGTTTCGCGAGTTTTTTTTTTTATTATTATTATTTTCGCCAATTTCGCGAACCTGGTGTCTTTTGCGAATTTAAAAATACGAGAAAATATTATCTCTCTTTCCGTATATATTTCCCCTTCCGTAGTGTACTCCACAACCACGAATTTAAGCACTCGCGAAATTATTGGCAAGTCACGATTCGCGAAAAAAAAAAAGACTCTCTAAATACATGGCGTACACAGCAGTAGTACGTGCACTACCAAGGAACTGCTGATATAGTACATTGTACGTACCAAAGAGGTACGAAGCGAAGGCTTTTCCGCTCTTTGATACACGGAGGCTAATGCACTGCGCGACATACGCGGCCGGTGATGGCCGCATGCATGTGACTGATCGACTACGAAGCACCACTACAGGCACTAGGCCTGACAACTTCTGTATTCGTGGCCTAAATAACACGTAACAGATTCTTTTTAAACGAGGAAATGTGTGTTTTCACAGGAGACTTGAAGTAGAAAACAATTTTATTTCATTTTTTGTGACATTCTGATAAAAAATGTCTTGGGATTTCGGGGTACGAGCCTCGACATCTCGCTTTCATCGAGAGCATACATAGGTTAGCTCAGGCTGTTGTGTGATACTTCCGGGTTTGCCCTTCACCCCATGACGTCATGGACACGCCCCCAAAATAACCACGGATCTTGCGATCGAACATGATTCAGGATACAATTTTTCTAAGCAGCCGTTCTCCAAAACGCAATTTTCTAAACGGATGAATTAAAGGCCGCTGTGTTTAACATGCTCTAAGCTTGAAGTGGGGGGATAATCTAACAAAATATGCGTTTCCTTTAGTATTCTACTTTAAGCAAATTATATCAAATTGCTGATCCACTTACCCACATATTCAATCTCTGCATACTCTCTGGAAAATGTCCAAATTCTTAAAAAATTGCAAAGGTAAACCCAGTGTTTAAGAAATATGATCCTTGCCAAATTAGTAATTATTGGCCTATTTCTATTCTTCCTAGTGTTTCCGAAATTCTTGAAAAATTATAGAGGATAGGTTGTATAAATATTGTATAAAATTTTGCATAATCATAAAGTTTCGAATTTAAATCAATATGGCTTTAGAAAGAATTATCTTACAGATTTGGCTTTGGTCCAAATAAATGATAAACAAAGCAATTACAAACTCAGTGCCAAGTTAAAAACATGACACAGGATTTTTTTTTATGTATTTATCCAAAGCGTTTGATACGTTACAATACAAATATAATACATAGGTGGGAGTGCGTTGGTGTAGATGTAGCGCACTCGAGGGTATTAACAATTGTGAAACATGCACGAGGCGAAGCCGAGTGCACGTTTCACAATTGTAAATACCCTCGAGTGAGCTGCATCTCCACTAACGTCACTAACTCAAACCTGTGTATTATTTGTGACCGTGCACCTCAAAACGAACATGAAGTCGCCCTGACTGATTCTGCGTGAGGACTGAAAAAAGTGAAATGGGTCAGCCTAGCCGAACTTGACTTTTTTATATTTTCTTAAAGAGCGGGTCTTCTTTTACACTATGCTAAAATTTGGTATAACAGGGCAGGAAAGTGTGTTTTTTTAGCAGTTTATCTCGAACATTTTTGGTAGAATAGTGTGATTAGGTGTGTCTCTAGAATCCCTTTTTCATTTCTGAAAAACCTTGTCCACACTCTTCACTTAATTTCAACTCTAATAACTTTTGAAAGGATAGTGCTACTGCTTTGAAAGTTGGCATTAATTATGAACAGAATCTGTTAATGAGGCATGCTTGATTTCAGTTTAATCTGATAATCCCTTCATTGTTGTTACTCTGGTGGTTTACTTCCTGATTTTTTTTTTTTGTCCCATTCATCGCACAGCCAGCACGGTTTGGTAAAGATTAAGCGCTTGAATAGACACTGTACTTCAGAGCCTCTTTTCTCAGTTCACGCTTTTCCTGAGTTTATGCTTTCTTTCCAATATTTAGATAGGTTAGGAGAGTCCATTTCATTTGAGTTATACATCATTTTAAAGCTTAAAGTCGGCTCTTTCAGAATATGGTCTTAACTAAAAATTCATGCCTGGCGACTTTTTGTTTGTTTTGAGGTGCAGAGTCACATTTGATTTATAAAATGTGTCGAAAACTAACAGCATTTTTCATGTAACTTTGTGGGTCAATACCGGTCGGCTACATGCTCAAAAGTCAAGATGTCCGAAGATGTTCATCCAAAACATTGATTTACGCACGTCTCACTCGGAAATCCCGCACATGTAAGTATTGTACGTATAAGCGTATACGTACGCCACATGTAATGCAAAAGAAAGGCCGGCTGGCAGCCCGAACTAGAAGTTGTTTACAGGATTGACAGCGCGTATAGCAGCGCGCGACGCACTTGTAACAAGTGATTGAGTGTGCACCAAAGATAGTAGATAACAAGATACGAAGGCGCGCGATAAAAATGGACACAAAATGGCTACCCTACATGACGATACAAAAGAGAGCTAAGTACAAACTCAGTACACCTAGAAACATCACTCATTTCAAAAGGTAGTGGTATTTTTATTATCTTAAAAAGATTTAAAAATTATAGTCGTAGCTTTTTTTCCATGAAGGTGATTATTTTGAAGAACGAAATTTTAGAGTAATAAGGATTATTTCGTGGAGGTAAAAATTTGGCAACAACATGATCTCACAATCAAAAACGCTTGATAAACAACAACATCTTCAACGACAGCGCGTCTCAGGCAAAGGCACACATCACCTGAGACGCGCTGTCCCCGAAGCCGCTGCTGTTGTTTATCAAGTGTGAAGACAGCGCGTCTGAGGTGACGTGCGTAATACGCTTGAAGACCGCGCGCTGTCCATTTGTTTTGTACAGGATTAGCGCGCACTTTCGTGTCTTATTAGTTATTATAAAATGGGTTCAAGAATGTAGCCAATAGGAAGCGCTGAAATGAGACACACCTCCTTCCTTTACTTCAGTACAATTGCACTGCCTGTAATCCTATGGTAAATTGCCGATCGTCTGTGCGCGCGGCTCCTTTGAATTGCAGTGCCTGCAATGCTAAATATGCGAAGTCCAGAGGTTAGATATCGCGATATCGATAGCCCAGCGAAACGAACGAAAAATGGCTGCCTCCAGCTCGGATCCGTTGCAGACGCAATTTGAACTGTTAACTCTTTATGTGCCACGTTCGCACGTCCGGCTCAGTCGACGGCGCACAGTGGGCCAGAATGAGCTCAAAGTGCGCCAAAATTATATTCCATGGTTTCTTTTTACTCAAATTAGGTGTCTAGGGGTAATTTTGGGCGTAGAATTGATTGAACATAATTTCAAACTCATATGACGTCACAGTGATGCTGATTTTTCATTGGCTACCAAAAATTTGTCTGTAAATGATGAATAAAGCAATGTAAATCTTAGGCTGTTTTCTTTTTCTTTAAAGATTGATTTGAAAAGGGGTTGATTTATTTTTTCACATTCACTGACACTTATCTACTATCTACAAGATTCTTACATATTATGTCATAGAAAGTGTATAAACATTCGGGTTTCGTTAAAAGAATCGAATTTATGCTGGAAGTTCCATATTATACACACGTACTGCAAAGTAATACTGTTGTCCGTGTAAATTAGTGAGAATATCAGTTTAGACGTACGCTGTACTTTCGGATGAATTTCTTCACTCTATTCTAACAGGACATAAATGTGAGATATAAAATCAATCTCTCAACTTTATAACCTTAGGCCTATGCCATATCAATTCATACAAGCGCAACACTAAAAAAAAAACACATTTTGTTTAATTTTACCGGAAAGATAAATTGTGAAGTTAGCAATCAGGAATATGCATAAAAGGTTATAACTTGGTAACTAAGAATGAGTCTGCCGTGTATGAAAGTTTACTTGAAAAAGCTATAACAGTTTCTTTTTTCTAATGAAAAATCTATCGGAATCACTATCATATGAAATTGTGAATTCATCCCCCGTTCCACAATGATTTTTTTTTCTCTCATTAGTCAGTCGTCGGAAGCAAATTTTTTTTGCTTCCAGCAACCCACAAGGCACAAAGTGTATGGGATCACAGTCTAATGAATCCGACTTGTATTGGTCGCCTATCAGACAGGTCGGGCATGATCCGATGAGGCAACATTGTCCGATGAGGATCACGCGAGCAATGTCTGACACTAACCTGATGGTCGACCGATGCAATCTGATTCATCAGACTGCGATCCGATACACTTTGGTGAACGGCCGGAAAGCAACAGACTTTGCTTCCAAAGAGTAACCGATGAGAATAAAATTTCTGTGTTTTGGTGTATGACGTTCCATCTGGATAATATCAAGAGTAGGATCGAAGTATTTAGGTGTCCATACAGTATATGTATCGCAGAGGGAATAGCTTGTTTACAGTAGTGGCTATGACAATGGACAATATGGCTGTGGCCTTGGCTATGTGCAATTATGTACTCTTTTATCTTTGGAAGAGGGGTCTTTTAGGCGCTGGAATTAGCCCTTTACGTATATTTTATAACTCTGTTTACCTCTTATTCAGTGTTAATCATGTTTCCTGGCCTTTAACGTGCAAGAAAAAAAAAATAATGCCGCCCTCATGCGGCGCCGTATGATAATAGAATTCCTAAACGGCTCCCATGTCCAAATTAGACGTAAAGCTCCGCAGAAAATCGGCTCTAACACAAAAAGTGGCAAAAGGTGGCAGCCAAATCTGGTATCAGCTTAAAGCTGAGACATCAGGAAATGTGATGGTAATAGAATTTAGTTGGAAATCCATGGCAATCTAAACTTTTCATTTGAATATATTAAAAAGACAAAAAATTTGCCTCTTTTCAAAGATATTTACCGTAAAATATTCATGAAGATCAAGTTTCTTTGCATTTTTACGGCATTCATAACGTAAAATGGACTTTGAGAAATGTGTGGGAGAAATTACAGATTGATATCTCAAAAACTACATGTTGAAATTACTAATTTATTCAAGATGTTACAATTTGCTTTGAAACTCTTAAAATGTTGTATTTTGCGACTTCAGGTAGGAAATATACCCCTTTAATGTACATATCTGATTTAAATATTTCAATGAAATATCCTTCAAAGTATTTCATCTCAAGACCGCATGTCAAAAATTAAAAAATCCCAAGTGCCCAAAATGACTTATGGCGCACTTTGGTATCTCTCTGGCCCACTGTGCGGCGTGCCAACTTCGCATATTCTGCTCAACAAACAAAGCCGCCAAAACCGATCGATAAATCGCTAATCACTGCTAATCCCGCGGCACAATGAAAGCGTTTTTCGTGCTTTTGTTCCTCTCATTATACGTCTTGCATTCTATGTGGTGATTGACTATCAAGTGGTGTTCCCAACTAGATTTGCTCGTACATTCTAAGTTTCTGTCACGGTTTTATGTGCAAAAGTCATGCCTTTACAGTAATATAGCAACTGGTCATTCGAAAGAGAAATTGAAAATAGATTCGTCATACAATTTATATCGAAACAAAGTTTGGCATTCCTCTTAAACTTTGCTTACTATTATGCCCATCTTAACAGAAATTTGTAGAGGTTATAGAAATAGGAAAAACAGAATTCTTTCTCAAAGCACGACTACCTTCGTGTCTCGGAATAACGTGGCACACAGGGGGTTTCCACCATGGCACATAAAGAGTTAATGACGAGGAATTGGATGAATTAATCAATGGAACTGATTCGGCGAGCACGAAGCGGTCTCTGAAATTCGGATGGCAAAGATTTGAGGCCTTTGTGAAATTTACCAAGACTTCATTGACTGATATTTCCCGTGAAATTTGGATCAAGGAAGGAGGACGGCACATCGTACAGCAAACGTAGTATTCAGTCAATCAGGTATGCAGTACAGCGTCACTATCTAGACTAGACGAACAAGATTTTGACATTTGTGACAAAAGCACATTTCCGAAAAGCAATAGAGTGTACAAGGCAGTTCTTGTAAAGCTGAAATAGAGGAGTGTACAAGGCAGTTCTTGTAAAGCACAGTCCAAGAAGAGCGTAGAACTTCAAAGACATGATCTTTCTTATGCCAGTGTTACTACTGTTAGATCTACTACTGTTGCTGGTGAAGAACATAATCGTCATGATCATGGAACAGAGTCAGAGGAATTGTCAATTTCTATTCAGAGTTCTCAGACGCAGAGTCAGGTTCAGGAGTATCGGTATCGAAGTGTCTCCATTTTACAAAACTCACCTCAAGTTCGCACTTCTAGTGCACCTCACTTCCATTTCCAGAACTGCGAGGTGCACTTCCACCATAAGTAAGGCAATTGGAACTTGTACATGAGTTGATGTTTGTATTAGTCTTCATTTCACTGTTCATCTTCAATTTGGTTGACGTTCACTTCACTTCGACGTTCACTTCACTTCGACGTCTTCACTTCACTACTTCTTCATCTTGAATTTGGTTGACGTTTACTTCACTTCGACGTTTATAGGTAAGTAAATAACTCATAGACCCATTTTATAAAACTAATGATGCACAGGATTATTTCGTGGCGTAAGTGGATGTGCGCCTCGTGCATGTTGCACCATTGTCAATACTCTCGAGTGCGCCGCACCTTCACTAACGCACTCTTTCCTGTGCATCATTAGTATAAGCGTCTTTGGTGTGCACCAAAGATAATGTCTTTGGTGTGCACCAAAGATAATGTCTTTGGTGTGCACTGCTAGTGTAAACATTGTGATGTCAGTGACTTTACGCTTCTTTGCAAGGCCGTGCAATCGTACGAAATTATGCACGCACATGTGACTCGTTTCAGCGCTTCCAATTGGCTACATTCTTGAACCCATTTTATATAACATGATATAAAATAGCAGACATACTTATGACGCAGGCCGGCAGTGCATGACAAAAGTTATAGTGCACGCAAAATATAACGATTGCCAACGATAACCCACTATCGATTTGATATCGGTTTTTGCTCCCTCAGTTTAATCATCGAGTACTGAATCCCGCACCTTATCGACGCGATTGCGCCACAATCGCGATATGCTTTGCTCGATATTATCGTTATTCTCAATTCTCGCTGGCTATGCCAGCAACTTATCTGTGTGGGACTAGACTTTCAGCGGTAGATTTAAACATGGAAGCTGAAATGAACAGGTTTGCTACTGTTACAGAGACTGATCTATATAAACAGTATCTTAGACAATAAGGACACGCAGGATGCCATCAAATACGCCCTACGAATTTTGGACTCCTACTGTTCTGAAAAAGGAATCAATCCGACGGATATTGAGCAAGTCAACTCAAGATTAGCTCTGTCGCTCGTAAGTGATGTAGATCTAGTATAACGTTTAAGGCCAGGGCCCCTAGACCTAACCTATCGTAGGGCCTAGAAAACGTTAGATGTCACGTAGACCCTAGACTCTATAATTGAATTTGGATCTTCATGATTTTGTCTACACAGGTTCAAAGAAACTGGTATTATTGCTTGTCTAGACACGTGTAGAGCCTAGTAGTAGAAATGATCTAGGCTTTCGTATTTTTTCAATTTATCTTGCCTGGGTATGTATGCTATTTTATATAACACATAGTGCATGACATCTTATTGCACTATAACAAGTACCAAGCACCTCAAAATTCTGAATTTGCCCTCAGGCAATTATATTCAATTTGGCCTGCGGCCTCATTGAATATAACTGGCCTTCGGGGCAAATTCAGAATTTGTCGGTGCTTATATTGTTATAGTGCATTCAGCCTCATGCACTAACTGATATTTAACTTAAAGGTGCATGGTCCCGGTGTTGTAGTCAAAAGCGTACGCGGGCGCAAGGCGCAAGTTTCCGATAGAGACCTACGCTATCAACTCCAATAGCGCTTACGCTTTGGCCCACTTCCCCGAGTCCGAAGAAGTCCGATTTACTGTAGTCAGTGGTCGGATCACAGTTCGGCTCATGATTCGGCTGAGGGAGATGACAGCCTTAGCAAACTTCTTTTGTGATGTCATAATAACAAGCGCATATGCACGCACCCTGGCATCACTACAGACTGCGCGATGCGCAGAGAAGACAACAATACCTACGCACTTCACTCTTGATGACAGCTCAACTTCAGTAATCTTCATATCAATGCTAACGGCAAAGAGATTTTTCTCCTCTCACTGGGGAAAATCTCTTTGGCTAACGGTGATCAGCAGTATCATCAACAGCACCCTCTACACTACCGGGACTATGCACCTTTAAAAATTGAAAGTTTTATGGGTGTTCGCAGTGTTGCACTTTCGTGGTTTAGGGATTATTCATCATGTAGACAGCAATTTGTTGTACATAATATTGACATGTCTTCCAATTTCTTACAGATCAAATGTGGTATGCCCCAGGGCTCAATATTAGGTCCCTTCTCTTTTTGTTATATATCAATGACATTGCTGATTCGTCGTGTATGTTATGAGGTATATTAAATACCGATGATACCAATATTTTTTATTCCCATGATAATAGATACTCTAGTGTCCATAGTTAGCAGAGTTATCACATGTACCAAACTGGTTTAAAAATAATAAATTATCACTTAGTATTGATAAAAACAAATTTTATTTATTTTAAGCTGTGTGGTTGTGTGGAAGGATGTCGTGTTAATCTGTCTCATTTTCTGACCTTTGGACTGTGCTGGAGGATTTACCTCTGCAGAAAGGATTCTGCATGTTTAAGCTGTTAGTTGAACACATGGAGATCCAAAACTTATATTCTATACTGATATCTGATAGTTTTGTATGCCGTTCTCACACTGTTGTGGCAAAGTTTATCATGTAGTCCCATATGATCATTTTGGAGAGGGGTGGATTTCTTCGTTCTTGCCAACCCCCAGACTTTTGCATATTGCAGTGCGCACGTACAGGACGGCGACCAGCGTCTATCCCTCATAGGACACCTGACTCATTTGATATTCTGCAATCCTGTGTTCTCACCTTTGGTTTGAACAATGACTCGTCAAACAGCAGCATTGGTGAAGGAAATTCTTGAGGACAAAACATTTCTAACAGCCATCAAAAATGCTGTTGCAGAGGCCATTGAAGTCAAAGTGAATGAACTTCTCCAGCGCATTTAACAACGGAAGGGCAAAGTCTTTGACCTGCAGTGCAAACTTGAAAAGTGTAAAAAAAAAAAAAAAAAAAAAAAAAAAAAAAAAAAAAAAAAAAAAAAAAACCTTGATCAACTAAAGAAGAAGAGAGAAGGTGCAATAAACGAGATCAGTGAGCTGAAAACAAAAATGAATGCCCAGGAGCAATAGGCCTACTCCCGAAGGAATTGTGTTCGTTTCTTTGGAGTTCCAGAGGCAGACAAAGAGAACACCAACGAGACAATGCCACATCACCAAGCAGATGCTTGGTGTGGATCTCCCGTCCAGCGCCATTGATCGCAGTCATCGGCTGCGACGAAGGAATCCTCACAAAGAAGGAATGAGCGGCAAGACACGACCCGTCATCGTCAAGCTAACTCCGTACATGCATCGCCAGACGATGTTGATGAACAGAAAGAAATTGAAGGAATAAAAAACCGAGATCTCGATCCATGAATACTTGACAGATGCAAATCGAGCATTGTTGTGGGATGCCTTTTCCAGGATAGGCAAGCAAAATATCAAAATCGCCCATGCATGGAGTGTGGATGGCAGAATCTGTGTGTCGATCAACACATCAAGTGGTGGTACTCTGAAGATGATGCACTCTAGAAGAAGCTTGGGCTGCGTTTATCAACTTTCCCCTGTTTAAACGGCTTTCGATAGCCCTTTCGATAGCCCTTTCGAAAGCCCTTTTCATAGCCCTTTCGAGAGCCCTTTCCAAAGCCCTGACTGCCTGTACTATTAATGTGCCGCTTGTTTTCTAAGAAGGGACGGCGAAAAGCAATTACCATCATAAAGACATATCTTCCTTTGAGAGTGACGAGTCATGATACAATGCCACATGAATCAATTGTCTTCCTATCTGTGAGGCTGCTCCAGTTTAGCACATACTTCAAATATTTCTGAGTGGCGGCATGAGACTTTGGCTGCGTTTATCAACTTTCCCCTGTTTAAACGGCTTTCGATAGCCCTTTCCAAAGCCCTTTAGAAACGGCTTTAAAAATGGTTGCGTTTATCAACTCTCTTCGCGAACACGATTTTTTTTTAACTGGCCTGTCACTGCACAGCTGCATTGCGCAATTCGACCCGAGGAGAAGAGGTCATAAGGCGTGCTGAAGTACAAGACTACAAAGCCGTTTCAAAACAGCTTTGCGTTTATCAACTTCCAAAAGGCTTTTACAAACAGGTTTCTGAAAACCTGCTTAGGAAACCTGTTTGGATAGCCACAAATTTGGGGCTTTCGAAAAGGCTTTCCTAAAGGGCTTTCAAAACAGCTTTGCGTTTATCAACTCTTAAAAATTCCTTGAAAGCTGTTTGGATAACCTATTTCTACCGAGAAAAGAGAGTTGATAAACGCACCCTTTCGTAAAGGCTTTCCTAAAGGGCTTTCAAAACAGTTTTGCGTTTATCAACTCGCACAAATTCCTTGAGAGCTGTTTGGATAACCTGTTTCTGCCGAGAAAAGGAGTTGATAAACGCACCCTTGGATAGTTTGTAAAATCTTGTCAAAACGTGAAAAGAGTGCACATGAACAATTACACAGTGTATTTGAAATGTATGACATGAAAAAAGGCCGCTTTTGGCTCTTTGGCAATAGATCTCCAGGTGTAATCTAATGAGTATTCTTTTTTGTTAGGGAAGCTTTTGCATACTCCAATATTCTTTCTTCTTCATAGGTCTACAACTAATTGCATTTTTTTTTTGTTTCAGTTGATATTTGATATGCTTGTATGCTGTTTCATTTAATGTATTTTTGTGAATGTAATGATAACCCTGTGTATGTGTATGTTTCCTTTGTCCAAATTGTGTACTACATGTCGTAGGCGAACTGTATTAAATACCTCCAACTCAGATTGTGACACGGTAAGGTGTATATTGAATGGTCATGAAGACGAAAGCATTTCCAGTGAATGTATGGCTCTTGATAATGTGAATTATATTCTTCCGAATGATTTTAATGACTTTATGATAACATTTGTTCAGAAAACAACAATGTTTTGTCAATAGTACATTTCATTGTAGAAGTGTGAAGAAAAACTTCGATAACCTTTGTAGCATCATTGCCAGTATTTCTTGCCAATTTTCATGTATAGCATTGTCAGAAACCTGGTTAACAGATGTCGACTCTATTCATATTTCTAATTATAAATTTTTAGGAAGTGGGAGAAATGATAAACATGGGGGTGGTGTTGGTTGTTTGATATTAAAGACAAAAGACAAAATTTACGGAGTAAACGACGCAAAGATTTAGAAGTTTTAGATTCAAGCATAGAAACTATTTTCATAGAAGTATCTTTTAAAGCAGGTATGTTTATTATTGTTTATAGGCAACCTGGGAAAAGTGTGAATAACTTTTTATCTGCATTGGAAAAAAACCGCTAAATGCAATAAGTTGTGAAAATAAACAGTGGGATATTGTAAGTGATTTTAACATAGATCTTTTGGCCGTCACTCAGCATGCAAATAGTTTTACTGATCTTTTAACATCTTTTTCTTGTATACCAAATAATATAAACGTTTTGAAGATCGTAATAGTATCAATATATTTAATAGCTCATGACAATCTGTAGAATGGAATGATATAAATGAAAGTAAAATGATGTTGACGGAATATGTTCTTCTTTCATGAATAAACTGACCATTGTTTATGATGAATTTTTCCCTCAGAAAGAAGTATTGTATAAAAACAGATGTAAATCCAAGGTTTACAAAAGAATTGGAAAGAACGTGTATAACGAAATATATTATTATATTGTATGTTAATACATGAAGAACCCCACATATCATAGGAAATTGGTTTATACGTAATATAGAAACAAAAAGAAACATTATCATAAAAGCCGCTTTAATAAGATAGGTAAGGATATGAAAGGGACATGGCGTAAGATAAATGATATTTTGAATAAAATTACGGACAAAGTGCAATATTTACATCTTCATCACAATGATAAGGACATATCTGATCCTCAAGATATTGTTAATTTGTTTAATACTTCAGGTTTATAGGGTCCGATATAGTAGATACGATACAGAATACATCCAGAACATTTAATGATTACTTGTGTTTTAGAAAGTCTTCTTAATTTTTCATAAAAACCCTTAAAACCCAAAACAAAAAAATATTTGATGTTGTTTTGAAATTTCAAAACAAGAAGAGTCCAGGCTGTAATGAAATTGATTCTTATGTGTTAAAGCAATCTATTCAAAATCTCGCCAAACCACTGTGCAGTATCTTTAATTTATCTCTTGAACAAGGTGTATTTACTACGTCATTAAAAGTTGCAAAAGGTGATACTTCTATTTAATCATATTACAGACCAATTTCTATTTTATCTGTTTTCCAAGCTATTCGAAAAACTTGCTCAAAAGCGTCTTTTTTATTTATGTCATACTAGGATTTTATATCCCAAACAATTTGGATTTAAACAATTTTGGATCGTAAGCAATATGTATATGTAAATGGTTATTGTTCTCCAATTCAGAACATGAAATGTTGGTTTACCACAAGGCTCTGTTCTAGGTCATTTACTTTTTATATTGTACATAAATGATCTGCAATATTCACTCATATCGCCTGCAATACTACACTCAATTTTATATGCAGATGATAACAATTTATTCATCTCTGCCATTGATATCAACAGTACCTGTGCAATACTGAATAATGAAATCGCCAAAGTTCAAGATTGGTTCTTAGCAAACAAATCGAAGTTGAATATTGACAAGACATCATGTATGATATTTAAAACAAGAAATAAAGTAATACATGTTAACGATATTAATATCTGTATTGCAGGTATCAGAATTCCAATTGTACATACAGCAAAATTTTTAGGAGTTACGCTTGACGTAAACTTGACATAGAAAAAAAAAACCAGACTCTGGAACTCAATTAACTGTTTACTTTTATCTTTTTAGCGTTCTACCGATGTTTCCTGATCTCGACTAGGCTGCGTATCCGCGAGAACCCTCGTAAAGATTAAAACGTGGGGCCAAAGCCGTAAGCTCACGTAGATTCCACACGAGATGAAGTAAAGTCCCGCACTCATTAAGAACGCAGCGCTGTACGAGGATGTCAGGTCAACGCTAAGGCCTGTTACGGGCACAAATAATTCAAACAATTCACTTTAGGATTTCATTTTTAGCTCTTTGTTTTTGGCAAAACCTGGGAACATATCACACATGACTTTTATGGTTTTAATATCTAGTGCTTCAAAAGTAATGGACAGAAAACGAGTCAGACACATACCATGGCGTTTAATCTCAAAATAATGATAGCAACGGACAAGTGGTTGTTATACCTCACTTACCCGACATTTCTTGTTTGATTCGTCTGAAAAGTGTCCGACATTGCACTAAATATAATTGTAATCAAAATGAAACTGCTCAAAACGGAACTGCACCAATATATTACTTAAGAGATTGGTCAAAAAGTGGTGTCTAGTCCTTCAGGCAGTCTGTAGAAATTCACACCCGGGGCATTTTCGCGAACATGAAGTAAGATCACCAAAAAATGAAGATCACGAATAGATGATGATGATTGGATGCATGGTAGTTTTTTATTATGATCGCCTGCGTACCAAAGTCCAAGCGAGATGTTATTTTTAATACAAAACTGTCATAGTTTTCTATTTTACGGTTTTCAACTTTACTGTTCGAGCTCTTGTTCACTTATTAATCATGATTAATTAGTTTCGAAGTCTAAGCTTTAAAGAGAGACATATGTTTGTGGAGCAACTAAGTCGATTGTTATCTGCAAATTGTAATTGTCTTTGATGCACGAATCCTGAAAATATACGATACCATTCAAAATTGTATATAGATACACATCGGAGCAAGCGTTCGCTCACCTGCACAAATTGATGACAGAAGATTGCCGATTCCATTCCCCAGGAACATGACACTAATAATGATCGAACTGTTCACGCCCTTAAAGACCTCCATGGTAGCAGGCAGATTGATGGAATATATTATGCCCCGACTTATCCCGGCAACTGCACGTAGATCAAACAGGCAACAAACAAGACAATTGACAGTGATTCTAACCTAACAGAAAGAACCGTCGTTTATCAATATTGTACGTTTCTCATATAATAAAGGGGCAGAGTAATTCTTAAATCGGTTGAATCAGATAAAACATATCTTATACAACTCGCTCTTGGATGTTTATACGAAGAGAGTTCATAGTATCATTCGATCTAATATTGGAAAAGTCATATGAAACAGTTTGAGCGTATTACATGAAGTCGTTTTCGTTTTCAACATTAAAAAAGTTCAGTGGATACTACATTTTTACGACGCGTAGCAATATAAATCAAGCAAAGACCGTTACGCTCTTTGTAGACAGTGATCACCGTAAATTACATAAAAGATGATACATCATCAAGTGAAACAGAGGTTGATTATTGCTGTTTTAACCAGACATGGGTTTAGGGACGCGGCGTAGAGCCAACAGAGGAAGACTCACTGGCAATGTAGATGATAGTCGTTACCAAGATGGGAAGCAGCCCCACCATCAGGCAAACAATAGTTCCCGAGAAGTGGACGACTGCTAGGACGGTGAGATTTGAGACAGGAATACTTGATCCAACGACAAGTGTGAGTAGCCGTCCCAGTAGTTCAGCCAGACCAAGAGTCATAATCAGCACTGTTGACAATCTTGAACTTATCCCTATATTTTCCAAGTAATCACCCTGAGAAACGAAGGCAGGAAGAGGGCAGAGAGGGTGTGTTGGTATGGAGAGATGGAAGAAACAGAGGAAAGAAAAGAGGAAGAGCGATAGAGAGAGAACCAAGAAGAAGTGTGATATCGGTTATGCCTAGATTTGATGTATAAGCTTTCACTATGTAGATTTTCGTACTCCAAGAGAGTCAATTTCCCAGTCAAGAATTTGTGCCGTAGCAGTAATATGCTCAGCTGTATTCCAAATACCCTCTTCATCTAGCAAAAAAAGAAAAGAAAAGAAAAAATATCTGATAAAATAAAATCGAAATAGAGAATGAAAAAAAAGGGGATTTTATGCAAGCCCAACAGCAATATTCTAAACCAGTGTGTACGTCGACCCACAAGAGTCTACAACTGCCTGTGATTATCCGAACTTGGTAACAGCGAGAATCTTTCCTCTTACCAGAATGATGACGTTCAAAGTGGAAGCGATACCAATAGCCATTGTTGCTAGGCCCGACATCCAGATACCGGGAACTCTCAATAATCCTGCAATACTGCTTTTCCTCTCAGTTTCTGTTGAGTGTATCCCTGAATTCTTCTCCTTCATCAGTTGTGCTGACTTATCGGACTCATCGCCATTGGTCGGGGAGTTCGCTCCGGTGATGACGGAAGATTCCACACTTCTTTCTTCCAACTCCTGTACCGCACTATTCACGTTTGCTGTCCGATAAGAACAGTCGTCAATTCCGTTTGCACTTTCGATCTTGACCTCTTCCAGAAGCACGCTAGGATACTTGTAGACGAAGCAGAGAGGGAAACAGATCACAAATAGGATGGCTGCAAATATGGAGTATGTCATCCGCCATCCGATAGCATCAACTGTGGAATCGACGATCGTGGCCACCACGAGCAAACCTGAGAAAATCAAAGGTATATCGATGATGATTAACAGAATTTTTTATTCTTGTAGCCAGAATAGGTAGAGTGAATTTCCAGGAAAAAAAAAGAGGACTTGTTTTAAATCACTCTGAAGGTGACTCCCAACGTCGAGACGGTTAGATAAATGCATTAAGAACGTGGGTAAACGTAGAGGGTAATCTTTTGACCATGGACACCAACCGAAATGCTTGTATTCCCAGGAAAATATAAAGCAACAATGACGAAATTCTGTAAAGTTGATATTCACATAAAGATAGTTATCATCAATCAATCATCTACAACAAACTTAATCTCCAATATTTCAGTGTTTCCATGTGTAAAAACAGATTATTTTTTTTTTTGGCACTGCTTATGTTACCGTGTAAATATTCGCACGATTGACAACTTTTTCCCCTCAATTGTTACTTTTGTGCCTTGGAAGAGAGAACTGAATGTGTTCACTCATGCGTAATGTGTCCCTTTTTATACACCTACCAGGTTTAGAGGCAATTAAATTATCTTTAACATGGCATATGAAACATTAAGAGTTTGACAAATGTTCTATGAGAAATATGAACTTGAAAAAGAGTTTACTTTCTATTCTTTTATAGTAATAATGATAATATTAATATTTATTTACCGCTTAATACAGTATGTTCCGAAGAACTTTACAATTATCGAAACAAACAAACATATAAATCAGCTTAGAATACAAATAATCTACTACAAATGTATACATAACACCAGTTCTGTTCTAAAAATAAATGGGTTTTAAGTTTCTTTTTGAAGATGTCAACGGAGGCAGAGGACTGAATATGCGTAGGGGGGTTGTTCCAAAGCAGGGGTGCACAAACGTAGAAAGCGCGGTCACCATAACGGTTGTGGGTGCGAGGGCTTTTATTTTTAATATTATTTTTTTTTTTTTGCTAAGTGTAGATTATACACTAAATACAACACAGCCAAAAGGGGCATGTGATATAACGTCCGGAGACATCAAATTTCCAATGAAAACAACAACAAACAATGTAACTTTTGCACCTACCCGCTGCCCCGCTGAGATTAGCAAAGGCAAATGGCCTGGTACCAGATTTCCCCGGAAAATGTTTTGCGATGAGGTCGAGGGAACAAAAACTTATCATATTTGCTCCTGCCCCAAAGACTAATCCGAATGTGATGTACATTGCCCACAGATTTGGTAGGAAACAGGTCGCGAGCAAGCCAACTGCACATAAACATACGCCAGCTGCGGTTACAGGTCTGGGTCCCCATTGAGAATACAAGGCGGCGGAAATGGGCGCGAACAAAGTTGCTACTCCCCAAGCCAAAGATCCCATCCATCCTAAGAGTAAAGGAAAAAAAAAACACAACATATTCACGACGTCAGGTGGCACTGTAATCATACCAGTGATAACAAATTAAAATTTGTATATTCTTTTTTCTTTCTTGAGCCCAAATAGTTTGTAAATGTGTGAGCGTGGACACTGCAATATACATAAATATATTACAAGCCATTACTTTCTAATTATAACTTCAACAACCCGAAAATCCGGCGATCTTTAATGTAAATGTTTTTCAATCTTTATGGTGACCGGAAGACGTCTTTTGCGACTCATCAAAGTATATAAAGATTTACTATTAAAGCTAACCCCTTACCTCAAAACTGATCGGGTGGAAGTCTTCAACAAGGCAGTTAACAAATTTGAATGAATTAAACTGAAAATACATGTATAATGTACACGGCCTTTCTCACCTGTTGCAGTAGCCGACGCTTCAAACTCTTCTTCAAGGAGAACGAATAGGACGACGAAGCTTGAAATGATTCCGAAGACGATCGTCTGTTGGATGAAGGAGCCAAAGGCAACCAACCAACCGATGCGATTGAAATGAAACATGACTCTCCTCTTCGCAGGTCTATCGATATGATGATTATAAACAGATTGTGCCAATCTCTGTTAAGGGAGTAGGAATGAGGAAAATGTTACAATAGTACAGTCATGATCTATCTAACTTCGACTTTAATGAATAAGAACCCCATCCCGACATGTTTGCCTTTAAAACAAACACAGAAAAAAGGAAAAAAGAGGAAAATATGAAAAAAAAAACGGAAGAAAATAATTGACTTCAGAGTTTTAGTTATTAGGAAATATGCATCTTGAAACCAAACGTATAGTGTAACTAAAAATGTTTGCAATGCGACTGGTTTGCCTCTGCCATAATGCATGATTATCCTAATAGGTCTATAGTACGTCTTGACAATGTGTGATAACAGTTTAACATAATTAGTAAAATAATGAAATGACAGGTTTGTCACAAATGTGAATAGTGGGGAGGGGGGCGCACGGGATTTTTGGTTCAAATTTTTCCAAAAACACCCAAATTTGGCACACATGTAGCCCAGATCATACTATTTCGATTTTTGATGGGCGCCAAGAAGGGCGCCCTTTGGGGCGGCCATATTGGCAAAATCCAATATTGCCGCCATATAGGTTTAAAGGTCACTTGCATTTGAAAACATAAAAGGGTTACAATCATTTAAAAAGTCGGGTTAACAGGTTTTTGGGGTCAAGGAATTCGAATCTGAAGTTGTTTTTATGGTCTGAAGTCAATTTTTCCTTATAAGGTCACCTTAAGGTCATTTAGGGGTCGAGCCACTGTGTTCATAACAGTTTATTGAAAAAATGGCTTGCCCATGGTCAATATTCCAGGAATGCCAGCCTTAGTAATAGAATTGAAGTTGTCGACGGCTGAAAAGAGGCGTATTTCTTGTGAAGGGCGCCCTCCGGGGCGGCATATTTGCAAAATCCAATAGGGCTGCCACCTACGTTTAAAGGCCAGTCCATAACAAAAAACCTTTAAAGTGTTACAATAATTTGAAAAGTCAGCTTTTGAGGTTTTATGGGTCAGGGAATTCGATTCTGAAGTTGTTTTTATGGTCTGATGTCAAGTTTTCCTTAAAAAGTCTCCCTAAAGGTCATTTGGGGTCAAACCATTGTGGGGGCGCTGTAGCACAGTGGATAAGACTCCGGACTCCCGATCGGAGGACCCGAGTTCGATTCCCGCCCAGTGCTTACGTCCTTGGACAAGATGTTTTTACCCACTATGTCCCTCTCGACCCAGGTGTATGAATGGGTACCTGGCAATGCTAGGGTAATAATGATAGCAGGGCCCTCTGATAGAGCAGAGGCAACACTGAAGAGGCTACCCTGGGTAAATAAGACATTATTATTATTATTATTATTATTATTATTATTATTATTATTATTATTATCATTATTATTATTCACAATAGGTGATTTAGAAACTGGCTTGCCTGTAGTCAATATAGGAGGAATGCGAGCCCTGCTAATAGAATTGCAGTTGTTGAGGGCTGTGGGAGAGGGAGAGGTGGGCTTTCTCACGAGTAACATCAATATGTCTGCTTTCGTGTTAAGATTTCAAACACTAGGTATACACTCATGAATTATAATAAGAACCCCTTTCTGAGAGTAATTAGGTTTAAGGGATCTTACTCAGATCCTTATTTCACAATCAAATTTGAAGACTTGGTAACCCTTCAATTTCATTTTTAATGATTACTTACGGTAATTTTTTTCTGCATCATTTCAATTATGGCCTGTTATAATATGGCTACACAAGCTTTTAAGTGAGGTTCTGTCCAAAGCTATGGAATATCATAGTTCATGTCACAATCATTCCATTGATTATTTTCACATTAGAGGCGCTAAGAGTTAATGTCCTCACCGACTGGTCATATTTGCGGAATTCAATATATTTGCATTTGCTTTAATGACAGCCAAAAGAGCTAGCTAGAATTATGGGTAATGCCCTTTAAAAGAGTTTTCAAGATTTGATTATTGGATTATTATTTTCATCTTCATCTGCAAGGAATGCAATAAAAACATACATATATGAGAGATAGAATCCTTTTGCGACCTAATATATTAATCGTTTAGCAATAAGGGGGAGGAGGGGGGGGGGGAACTACTCTCCATATTACCAGCGTCCTTGACGTTGCCACTAAAAAGAGAAGTGTTTCTATTTCTCTGTTGCAGTTCAGGGATCCTCAATCACAATAGATATTCATAATTCAGATTTAAATTCAATGGAATAATAATTATGAAGATCACTCCTAATCTGGATGAAAAAAAGAAAGAAATCTGTCGTGTTTAAGAGAGTTTTTAGTACATCAGGTTGGCATCAATTTGCTATTTTCGAACTTGTGTAAGAAAGTTCGATTCTAAAAAATTTATGTGCCTTCACAGCTAAATATGCCCTTCAGAGAACATGACGGTCCTGGTGACGCCATTTAGGGAACAAGCGTATTTCACAGGTGCCACAGTGACACCATCAACAGGGTACAGATTAGATATGCTATAGTACAACTTTCATGACACCTTCTAGGGTCTATCAAGATTCTATCCAAATTGCTTGGACGCAAATTGGTATGATATCACAAGACTTTATAAGTTGGTATCTCGTTGGTCTGAAGACTATAGGTTGCAACGCTACTCTCCGCAACATCTCTACGACGCACACTGTCTCCTGGGCCCGTATTCTACTGTAGACCAAGGTTTAAACCCATTTTAGACTCACCTGTGGTTTAGCTAGACCCGAGGTTTAATTTTGTATTCTGCTAGCGAGGTTTAGTTAAACCCAAGTCTATTTCGGGTTCAAATTAAACCCGAAATAGTCTTTGGTCAAGCCACCATGGTGCCCTCTATGGAAGAAGAAATTCTCCCTCTCTGAGTACTTTTCTCTCCGCAAATCCACTTAAATTTATTATTGGCAGTGTATCAGCCACATGAGCGTGAATTTCTTGGATTTTGAATAGTTTTTACGGGTATTTATGTCGAATAAGGGCATGCTGTATTTTTGCTTGCGACGACTCGTGAAGCACTGTACATTACTGTACAGTTTGTGTACGTGTGCGACGCACATCACAGGATACATGATAAGCGTATAGCGTAGCGTTTAATTCCTGGCTAGCTAGCTTTGAATGCTCAGTACCAGCAGAGCCATCGCGCCGCGCTGGCCGGCGGCACGGTTGCTGTGTGCGCTGGATGGGACATGGCTTTTTATGTCGATTGAATCGTGAGTTCGGAATGGATTGGCGATTGATCAAACCAGGACTTTGAGGTAGGAAATTGAATAAAAGCTTTTCTCGTAAGATTGTCAGTTTATAAAAATGGAAACCATTCTAAAATTTAGAAATAGATCTAGGCCTATATCAACCCTGTCTCGATATTATTATTAGAAGTAGTCCTAACGTTAGATTTTACCTACCGTACCACACTAACCTAACTTTTAATAGATCTAACGTTAGTCCTAACGTTACAATAATGTACTCTAGCTATTCGAATAGGTTCTACTAACGTTAGTAGGACTCTACTCCTAGTCCTAACGTTAGTCCTACGATCTAGGTTCTCGATCTAGTCTATCTATGCCAAATCGACCTCGGGCTCGATCTACCCTCTAGTCCTACATTGAGTTCTTGGTCTAGTCTTCAGGTTATTTTCATCGTAAAGTCTAGACTAACGTATACTTATTAGTACAGGGAGTACAAGGACTAGTATTTCTAACATTAAGATCTCGAGTCTCTTCTAAGTGTACAAGTACTTTTTCTAGATCTAGTACGTAAAAAAAAAAACGTAGTCTCTTAGGCGTATCTCGTGTGTGTACGCGTGTGGCCGGCAAGCTAGCTGCAGGCAGCTGCTTATGCTGCTGTATCCAGCCAGCCACTCGTTTTGTGCCATTGGCATTGATCTGTGTGCTGGTACCTTTACCAGTCATTGTAATACTAATACATAGACTCGATTTAAACTCGAAATAAACCTCCTCCTGGGTAGGTTTAATTTAAACCCTATTTAGACCACAGCTGGACTTAGCAGAATACCAATTAAACCTGGGTTTAAACCTGGGTCTAAACTGGTGGTTTAAACCCAGGTTTAAACCTCAAAAACCCACTTTAGACCCAGGCGTGGGTTTAAACTCGGGTCTAAGTTTTTAGCAGAATACGGGCCCTGGAGACGAGCCTAATCTCCAGGATTCGCAGAAGAATCGAACATTTCCGATTTTTGCAGAGACTATTTCCGTCATCCAGCTTGTCTCCGAGACGTCTCTGCGAAGTCTCCATTACTGTCACCATGTCGTGGGGACTAAATTTGTCTGCAACATCTTCGAAATGTCCCCGCATCTTGTGGAGACCGTAATAACATAATGGTGACGAAAGGGAGAAGTCGCTGAGAAAAGACGTCTCTGATAAGTCCCTGCGACTGCAAAAGCCGTGCCAACATCCCCGTGATTTCCAAGCAAATAAGTTGTCCCTTTGTTTGAAGACGTCTTGGACATCGCCCTGGAAATCGCGTTAGTTGTGACAGCGAAAATAATTTCTTCGAGACGCTGGCATTGCGACAATGTCTCCTCCCGTCAGATAGGCCCTCAATCCCCTTCCCCCCCCCCCCCCTTTAAGTTTGCAGCAATATCAAACTACTGACCATGGCTCGTCTGACACCTGCTCTACATTGTGCATTTTCACCTTCATTCATTCATTCATTTCATTATTTTTTTCCATTTCCATCTTTTCCACCTCCCAATGCATGCCTTGAAACAGCTGTGGTCAGTCAGGCACAGGCGCAGAAAACTGCGCCTGTCGAAAAGCGCCGATTTCTGCTATCATGAATATTATAATGACAATACCCATCATGCCACGCGATGCTCGTAGTGTAAAAGGCATGGAGAAAATTTAGGTGATGAATACACCTGATCGATATTAATTTCGTACGAAAATTCCAACCTTGACACTTTTCTGATATTTCCTCTGTAGTAAGCCAAATACCTAATCTTGCATAATAATAATTTCTAGGGGAATAAAACCTTGACATCTGGCGTAATTCTGGTCGGAATACATAATTAGGTAAATGTTTTTTGAATGACCACCGGTTTGCCCTCTTTTTAGCCTTGTGCAACAGGCGTTGGATAGTGTAACAGAAATGTACTCCTGCCTATCAGACCTTCCTCTCTCCTTTTCTCTACCTCTCTCCCTTCTCCTCTCTCATCTCCTCTCTTGGCCTCTTTCCCTTTCTCTCCCCCAGCACAGCCACCTTCCATCTCTCAACGCATCATCTCTTTCCCCCTCTCTCTTCTCTGTGGTACTCTCCCCGGCAGGTTGGGTTCTTATCTCTGTTGAGTAAACATAGGGCAGCAGTTTAAAACAACGAAAGTGTTGTGAAAGTGCGGCCAGGCTCTCTGTGGGGCCTACCTCGTACCTCCCTGGTCTTGAACTGACCATGGGCAAAGCACAGAGGCAGGGGCTATGCGATAGGTATTGCAATTTTAGATTAGATTCCAGAGAGACAGAAGAGAGCACATATAGTTAAACATGAGTTATCAGAGTTAATTGCAGATGATTCTGCAAAGGAAGCAGAACAGCGTAACATCGTAACAGCAAGGTAATCCCAATGACTCCTACTTCATTCTCAATCTCACTAGCCTATTTCTTGATTTATAAATGAGCTATGGTCAGTGTGGAGAAACCTATATAGCGCATGGTGTTTGTTGGTGAGAGCGTGTGGCTCTGGATGTGCCTGATGCATGCTGTATTTCGATATAATTATGGTGATACAGTCCAGTATACACATACATACTATCGTGTTTTGGCAATTTGTCTTGCATACAGTACTTAGTGCACTGCAAATCAGTAAAAAGCAGTAACGGGCGCCTGGTACACAGACGATATCAATGGAACCGACTGTTCGCGGAAACTACGAGAATCGATTGTAGCGGGCACACTTGCTCGGCGCTCGGGCGGATAACCCCAAAGTAGCAGTTTTCAGCGCCTGGCGGGAGGCGCAGTTTTCTGCGCCTGTGCCTGACTGGTGGTGCAGAAAAATAAAATTTGGTACTGAAGCATTGCGGAGAGTGGCTGATAGTACTAGTAATTGCCATGTACCTGTGCCATCTTTCCTCCAACTCCACTCCCTGAAGTCAGGGATCACATCAGATAGGGTGGTTTCTGATGATCTGCTCCCACGTTATGACGAGATGATGCCTACCCTCGTTGACGCAGGCTGCCCCATAAACCTTGTTGCTCATCAGTCCTTGCTGGACATGAGCACGATTATCAAAGTAGTTAATGTGTCAGTGAGCTCTGGTTTGCTGACCCATACTACTTAGGCATTTTGCATGCCACATCGAAGCAAGTCTGAAGTAATGTCGCACCCTGTCAGTGTCTGATATTGGGCTCTGGAAGAGAGGTATGCCGTACAGGAAAGAGCTGAAAAGGCCTTTATCTATTCAATACCACGACCCATCCATAACTCCCTCAGATCAAAGGGATTTTAAAAAAAGCACACTACTGAAGATGTAATGTTATGCTCATCCGTGCGATTTTATACTGTTTTCAGAAAATGCTTTCAAAAAACATTATGTCATCCTTTGTAAGGATATCTTTGCGTAGATCGCATCTAAGTTGTTGGAAAGCTAAAGGGTTGTGAGATCAAAATTCCTGTTGGATATTTCCGTCTCGAATCAGGTGCTCAGGATGAGTTGTCCGTCCCATTTATTCTTGGATATCTGTGCGCTGATAAATGAGGGCAGTTCTTTATTTTTCAATCTTAATTTTCAGGAAGCCGCTACGCTCTTCCAATCATAATTTGAGATTTGAGTGGTGCCATCACCATCTGTTGTCAGAGGACTGCACAGTGTTGCTGTGCAAAAATGTTAAGATTATTTTCTTCAGGATCAGTATGTATCCCATACAACATCAATAGGTGTTCCCTAGTCATTTGCGCTTTCAGTAAAGAAGCGGTTTCGTTTGATGAAAATAGAATTTAAAAAAGATAAGAAAAAACCTTCATCTGAATTGTCTTCACCTACTCTGATACGATACTGCCATTAAAGGACTTTAATGATCGAATTTACTTAACTGCCCCTAGAATACTGGACTGATCTGGATTGAGGAGCTCGATTCCCCGGAAGCAAGGGAGAGCAGGCATACACCAATATCAGCAGGAGGAGAATCATATCGCTTGCCAGCTGGAAAGATTATAATTGACCATGAAAGGTAACGAGGTGGCTTAGTCGGTAGCGTATGGCTTGCGGTCTAAAGACTTGTGTTCCGGCGCGGGTTCGAATCCCACTTATCTCCAGTCTAGCTGAGCAATGGTGTGCGTTGTCATACTCTTATTATACCGTCCCCTCTAGTAGAGGTACAACACTTCGCACCTCATCACTTGGATATAAAAAGTGGAAGTCCCTTGTGTGAAAGAATCACAAACCCAGACACATGGAAAGATCCCGAATCGGCATTCCGTTATCGGAAAACTCAAGGTGCATAAACCGGTAAAGTGGTCCACCCCAAGTACACAACTGACCAGCTAGTTGCATACGGGCTATCCAGCTATCTCGTCAGAGGGAAAAACGGAGACAAAATAAGATTAGGCGTGTTTATTGCCCTCTTTGCCATTGCACCCTGATTCGGCACCTTGGAATAGGATGGCGGCCGTATTTAAGCATGTCTGATACACACATATATAATTATATATATATATATATATATATATATATATTGAAACAAAGAAAGGAAAAACTGACCAGAAACAGTTGATAAATTGTGAAAACGTTTAGCAAAGAAAATGAGAAAAGAAAACGAAACCGATGGAAGCCCATTTTCTGTGCTCAAAATTTCAATATATTTATATATATATATATATGTATATATATATGGAATATATATACATATCTTAAATATAATGTTTTCATTTATTTGTCATAATCATTATTGATATGTAGGAGGATGGAACGGCTCTTGGCCCTAATTGACCATTGAAGGAGTATGGAAGAGATGACAAAAGGGACAAAATAGGGGTACCAGAGAATTGCAGTTGAATGCTCACAGACGCCATTTCGAAAAATGCACAAAATGCCTGATTTGACCCTTATTTGACCTTGAAAGTGACCTTCAGAGGTGATGGTGACCTTGAATTGCAGAAATGATATTTAGAATCACATTCTCTAACCCCGTAAAATCTTCCACGTGGAATTCATAACATTAATCAACCTTTTCAATTTGTAACTGCAGTTGATCTTTAAACCGGATGGCGGCCATATTGGATTCCACCAATATGGCGGCCCCAAGGGTTTTCAGTCTTGGCGCCAATCAAAAATCGAAAGAGTATGGTACAAGGGACCTATGAGCCAAATTTGGTGCTTTTGGAAGAATCTGAACCAAACAACCCATTTTGAGCCCTTAGACCCCCTATGCTCACTTTCCATGAACTAGATTTAATTGGATGATTATATTGTCTACGAGTGCAGGTATTTGGGGATTTGAGGATTTTTACTTGACTATTGATATTTTTATAAGTTTATGCATTGAACAATTTTCAAGGTATGGAGAAAAAAATTGTGATTTAAGTATCAAATAGAATAACAGCATGGCCTTTGACCCTTGACCTTTGACCTTATGACCCTAAAATTCATAAGAGAATCGCTGTCAGGTAGAGCATGCACAAATATGTATTAAGTTTCATGATGATACCTTAAGACACTTTTGATCATGGAGGAAGAAGTGAAATTTAGTACTTTCACCTGACCTTTTACCTTTTGACCTTTGATCTTTTTGGCAAAAAACTTCCCAGAGAATCTTTATTTGGTGGATTATGTTTATATAAAGTTTCTACTTAGTGGGCATTGTATTTATACGAGGGGAAATGGTGATATTTTGAGAAGTTGATGACCTTTGACCCCTGACCTTTAAGTCATGACCCCCCAATTTCAATAGATAATCGCTGCCAGTCAGTGCATGCATAATGTACGAAGTTCCACGAAGATACCTTGAACCAAAGATATGTTAAAAAAAAAGTGATAAAACATTTTTACTTGACCTTTGACCTTTATCCTCACGACTCAAAATTCTCTCTGGAGAATCTTTATTTTGTAGTTCATGTATACCCTAAGTTTCAAGAAAATATCTTCTGGCAGTGCATAAATATGGGGGTAATAGTGAAATTTTGAGCATTAGACCTTGGCTTTTTGACATTTGACCTTGAACGTGTGGACCCAAAAGTTTCTACGCACAACTTCGCCCGTTCATACATAAGCCAAGTTTCATTACCTCAAACGTTTTTGTTGTTGTTGTTGTTCTTCTTCTTCTTCTTCTTCTTCTTCTTCTTCTTCTTTTTAGATACGCTGTCCACAAAATAGATTACGGACGGAATAACGGACGGAAGGACGGACGGCAGGACAACCCGAAAAATAATGCCTCCGGCGACACTTTATGGCGAAGGCATGAAAATGTTACAAAGACCATACTTTCTTAATTGTGTGACGGTGAAATAAACCTATCCGCCTTAACGAAAATATTCAATGGCCATTAGACTAAAGGCATAACAAGTATCAATTGATTTCAATTTCAACTAACTTTCAATTCATTGCAACTGATTGACACATTGCCCTACATCGACGTAAATAGGCACTGAATTGATCAGTGTTTTAGTAGTAGCCATGATAAAAAAAAAAAAAAAAAATCATGGGCGTACATACTCGAGCAGACCCCGACTTGGACCCCGTTTACAGTGCGGGGCCGGGCTCGGCCGCGGCTCGGCGTTGAGGGGGTTAATATCGTTGAGGGGGTTAATATCGTGAATAGCGAAATAGTACGGGCAGAGGGTCTGGAAGCTTAGACCCCGTTTACAGTGCGAGGCTCGGCCGCGGCCGAGCCCAGCCCCGCTTCAGTGTAAACGCGCAAAAGGCCAAATGCGAGGCCAAAATTGGCCTGGCATTTGGCCTCGCTCTGGAGGTGGTCTCGGCCGCGGCCGAGCCCGGCCTCTTCTTGGTGTAAACGCAAACTGGGCCAAATGCGCGGCCAATTTTAGTCTGGCTTCCAGACCATCTGCCCATACTATTTCGCTATTCACGATATTAACCCCCTCAACGTGGAAAACTAGTATAGTTTAAGGTGGTTTTGTCCTGCAAAGGATTTTTCCTTCGGCAAAGGCCTTTGCCCGAACGGCGACTTCGTCGCCACGGAATCCAGTTGGCAAAGGGTCTGAAAACCAGGCTAAACCAAATTGCGTTTGTTTACAAGCAGAGCGCCACTACGACAAAATATTGAAAGGTTTGAATTAAAAGCGCGGCCGAGCCCAGCAGTGTAAACGGACAAAATTGCGAGGCTCGGCCGCGCAATTGAGGCCGGGCTCGGCCGCGGCCGAGCCCGGCCTCGCACTGTAAAAGGGGTCCAAGAAGTCAGAGGCCGGGCGAGCCTCGCACTGTAAACGGGGTCCAAGTGTTCGTTCCTAACCTTATAGCATGCAGCGGGTGCTGCTTTGTTATTCAAGTTCATGAAATTCTTCCGTCGAGATGTTGTCATTTCAACTGATTTACAAATTGCCCTACATCGACGCAAATAAGCACTGAATTGATCGGTGTTTTAGTAGTAGCCATGATAAAAAAAAAAAAAAAAATCATGCTGCATGCTATAAGGATTACAACCAACACTTGCTGTCGGGCGAAAGCTCAGTGGTCTAGTGGAGATGACGCCTGTCCTTTGATCAGGAGGTCGTAGGTTCGAATCCTGTTCGAGTATGTACGCTCATGATTTTTTTTTTTAATGCGTCTTTGTGAATTACTTGCAAAGAATTATTCTGAGGTTGTGGATTTTGATTTCTTTTTTTTTTCGTTCTAATAACATGAACCAAAAAAATAAAAGGAGAAAGTGAAGTACGGCTTTACCATAAATCTTTATCAGAAAGGACTTCATGTACTGAGCAAATCCTAAATAGAACCAAGGAATGATGTGATATATTGATCGAGATATGTTGGTCAGGGACATTGTACCTGTGGTAGTCTGTTAGAGAGGCTGTGGTAGTTGAACAATGTAGGTTGAACCAAGGAGGTTGAAGAAATGGAGTAACAACAGAGTTATTCCCTTTGATCTATGTTCGAAGCCGCCGCTCAAAAATATTTGAAGCATGTGCCAAGGAAACAGGATCTGCCGCGCCGATACGAAGACAATTGACTCGTGTCTCATTGCATAATCACCAGCCACTTTCTAAGGAAGATATGTCTTTGTGATGGTAATTTTCGCTATCCCTTCTTATAAAAGCTAGGTGGTGCAGACATGAGGATGCGCGAACTGAAATTGAGGAAAAAATGCTGAAATGAAAATGAAAATTACTCGACTGGGCATACGTGGGCACTAATCTGATATTTCCATCAATAAAGAATTGTACTTGAAGATTATTACATGTTAGTTTCATTTGGGGAAATGAAGTCGAAAATTGATAAAACCAGATTTCCAGGATGGTACAGTTTTAAACATTTTCACATAATACACCTCTGATTTACACTTTTGCGCAAATTTCTGAACGGAAATGACTTTTGTTTTACATGCTTTATAATTAAGTCAGATTTCATTTCATTTGATAAATAAATAAGCAAAATATGGCCAACATTATGATAACGTTCAAAATGAATTTTCAGATTGCTCAGCAAGACGGAGGCTTGGAACATCGATCATCAAAGGCACAAGTGCACCTGTGGAATTCTTTTGTACATCAATAGAAATCTGACAACTGTTTGAATAATAGCCAGTTGGAACTCCATGTATAAAACCTTGGTTGAACGATGTAGTCTGGTAGGAATGGGGGGTCCCCATGCACCCTCCGAACACATTTTTTTAACTTACTTTTTTGTAACCCTTAGGGTGTCTAGTTAATGAATTTTTTTGTTCCCAAGAAAAAATCGTGTCCCATGGGGGTCATTGGCGGCCATCTTGGCAGCCATCTTGGATTTTCAGGGAAAATCATTAATTTCCATATCTTTTGAACTACACAGCATAAAATTACAAATAAAGCATTTCTTCAGGGTAAATGTGACATGAGGAATCGATTGAAATGGTTGTTTACATGATCAAAGCAAGTTTGAAACAAAAAAAGCCTAAAAATATGAAAATTTCAGTGTCATTTACACCGAAAAATACCCAAGTAGTTTAACTTTTGATTTACACAACATACAGGGACAAATAAATCATTTCTTCAGAGTTAATACGGCATGAGGAATCGTTTGAGATAGTTATTTACATGATTAAAGCAAGTTTCATACAAGAAAAGTCAAAAAAAGGCGAGAAAAACCAGTGTCGTTCAGTCTAGAAATTGCCCAAATAGTCCATATACATACATGACAATCTCATATACCTCATAAGAGTGACTAACCACTTTGTCTTAACAGTCTGGTAGGACTGGGGGGGGGGGGGTCCCCATGCACCCTCCTTTTTGTATCCCTTAGGGTGTCTATTTGATAACTTTTTTTTTGTTTCCAAGTAAAAATCGTGTCACATGGGGATAATTGGCGGCCATCTTGGATTTGCGAGGAAAATCATTAATTTCTATAACTTTTGAACTTTCCAACATACAAGGACAAATTAAACATTTCTTCAGGGTAAATGTGGCATGAGGAATCGGTTGGGATAGTTATTTACATGATTAAAACAAGTCTGATACAAGAAAAGTCCAAAAAATGCGAACAAACAGTGTGGTTTACTCTAGAAATTGCCCAAATAGTCTATATATATATGACAATCTCATATCTCATAACAGTGACTAATCACTTTGTCTTTATAGTCTTGTAGGAATGGGGGATCCCCATGCACCCTCCTTTTTTGTATCCCTTAGGGTGTCTATTTAATGATTTTTTTTTTTTTTTTGGGGGGGGGGGGTTTCCAAGTAAATCCCAAGTAAGTCCCATGGGGGTCACTGGCGGCCATCTTGGATTTGCGAGGAAAATCTTTAATTTCTATAACTTTTGAATTTCACAACATACAGGGACAAATATAACATTTCTTCAGGGTAAATGTATCATGAGGAATCGATTGAGATGGTTATTTACATGATTAAAGCAAGATTTGAAGTACAAAATATGAAAAATTTAGTGTCGTTTACACTGTAGAGTACCCAAATAATCCGTATAGTACATACATGACAAACTACTTCACAAAAGTGACTAAACACTTTTTCTTTAGATCATACTCAAATATGGTGTTTTGTATCAAAAAAACATTCAACATAATCCTCCCCCCCCCAAAAAAAAAAAAAAAAAATTAACTCCAAGCATTTTGACGCCTCACTTGTTGAAATCAAATGAAGAATGTAAGCACTATGGCAATTCATATACAAATACCCCTAAAAAAATAGCAGATCAAAAGAGGTAAACATACAAATTTCGATAACAGCATGTGAAAGTGACTCATCGACAAAAATAAAACCTAAAATGAAATTGAACACCTTTTTGCGAGCATTCTATTTCATTTAATTTTGTATTTGAAGAGTTTCAGTTGGGGTACTTTCATGAAAGCAATCGCTCTGCCAAAATGCTCTGTCGATTCAACATTTTAGGTGCCAAAATGTTATCATTGAAACTTATTTAAGATTAAGTTAAAAGTGGTTCATTCAGAAGTATTTGTTTAAAGCCTTCCTGTCTGAAAATAAACATATGAATTTCACTTGACAGCCAGAAATCCACTCAGTGAATAGAAACTGCTATATTAATGTGGATTGCGGCAACTGATTGTGGAATATATGCATACGAATCGCTACTGTGCTTACATTCTGTATTCTATTTCAACAAAAGAAAGTTGAAATTTTTTGAAATTAACTTTTCTTTCAAATTCTTTTAGAAGTTGTCTGATACAAGACACAATATTTAAGCTATGATCAAAAGACAAAGTGGTCAGTCACATTTTGTGACTTGTGTATATGTTTTCCATGAAGTATGGAATTAACATACATCGAGAAAAGTAACACAATATGACTTCACTTTGTCAAAAGTATTCTGAATTCTCATCCTGTGCAATTATACAAACCACAGAAGCGGTAAGCGATATGTTAGCTTTTTGTTTCACACTTCTGTACTTTCCAGTCATCATCAAAACGATCATTGTAATCAATGACTGGCTGCTCCTCTTCATCCTCCTCCATCTACGCAGTAATTTTCTGAAGCAAGTCAATGAGAGAATTGGGAAGGATAGGGCCAGTTGACCACACTGACTCCATGATACCGAAGGCTGTCTTCTGCCGCCCTTGTCCAGGATCAAAGGGGTTAGCGCACCAGAAGATTGGCTGGTCAGCTCGCTTAAAGATGGCAAGGTGGTGGTTCACACGTTGAAAGTGTGGGATAAGGTAGCCGCTGCCAGGTGAGAGCATGGAAAAATCCACCTTGGATTTGGTCATCAGTTGCTCGCCCTCTCCCACCATCTGCTTCAGCATGATGCTGCGGGCACCATTAATAGACTTCTCCCGGGCCTTGCTATACATTTAAGGCATGTGAATGCTTCAATGTCATCTGTCACATCTGGCTCCACAGACCACCCATCATCAAGATTTCTGAGGAAAAAAACATTGGCACATTATCAAGTCATATTTTAAGATTTCAGTAGTGTTTATTATGATATAATACTGTGCAACTTACTAGATTTCAGTAAAATATCTTTGAAATTATGATATCAGACTACTCTCACCTGAATGTTGTGTCGTACGTGGGGTGGCTTTGTAGATTCTTAGGGGTCCAACTTTGCCCAACCCTTGAAGGCACTTAATTGTTACATCTTCCCCGGTTAACACATATAGTCCAAGTATTGTGGTACAGTAGTAAGCTCCCTTTGATTCTGTATTCCAGTTCACTGACATTCAAAATCTGGCAATACTTGACACTCCGTTTATTAAGGAAGATACTACATTGTAGAAGTGAGGGGGATGAATTAAGCATGGAGCAAGGGGATCAAGAAAATGTCTGTGTCTGGAGTCCTCACCAAAGCTACCTTGTACGCAAACTTAGCGGCGCACTTGAGGTATGCTCTAGACCACGACCCTGGTGTCCGTCTCCTCCTGGTTAGAAAGCCGCTCATGGATATTGCGTATCGTCTCCTGGAACACATCATTGTGTAAACAAAAGGAATGTAACAGCAGTCACATTCTCTGAAGCTTAAGTGATTTCTGTTAATACATTCTTTCTATTCACACAATGATGTGTCCCAGGAGACAATAAGCTCTATCCATGAGCTGCTGTCTAACCAGGAGATGGACACCAGGGTAGTGCTCTACCTCGAGTATTCCACTAATCTTGGGTACAAAGCAGCTGTGGTGAGGACGCCAGACACAGGCATTTTCTTGATCTTCTTGCACCATGCTTACTCCGTCACCCTCACTGTCTTCCTTGATAAACAGACTGTTCAGCATTGCCAGATTGTGAATGTCGGTGAACTGGCGTACAGAATCAAAGGGAGCTGACTACTGTACCACAATACTTAGACTACATGTGTTTACCGGGGAAGATGTAACAAGTGCCTTCAAGGGTAGGGGCAAAGTCGGACCCCTAAAGAATCTACAAAGCCACCCCATGTACCATACAGCATTCGGGTGAGAGTAGTCTGTGATATTATAATTTCAGCAATATTTTACTGAAATGTGGTAAATTGTATACATTATGATAAACACTGCTGAAATCTTAGAACATAACTTTATAATGTGCGACTGTTTTTGCCCCTCTCATAAATCTTGGTGATGGGTGGTCTGTAGAGCCAGAGGTGACAGATGAGAGTGGAGCATTGACATGCCTAATGTATGACCTTGAGGCCTGGGAGAAGTCTATTAACAACAGCATCATCCTGAGGTAGATGGTGGGAGAGGGCGAACAAATGACGACCAACTCCAAAGTGGATTTCTCCATGCTCCAACCTTGAAGAGACAACCTTATCACACACATTAAATGTGTGACCCATCGCCTTATCATCTGACCAACTAATTTTCTGGTGCTCTGTATATGACCCCTTTGATCCTGGACAAGGATGGCAGAAGACAGCCTTCTGTATCATGGAGCCAGTGTGGTCAATTGGCCCTATCTTTCCCACCTCCTTCATTGACTTGCTTCAGAAAATTACTGAGGAGATGAAGGATGATGAAGAGGGGGAGCCAGACATTGATTACGATGATGGTTTTGTTAATGACTAGAAATTACAGAAGTGTGAAATGGAAAGCTGACATATCGCTTACTGCTTCTGTGGTTTGTACAGCCACTCAGGATGAGAATTCAGAATACTTTTAGCAAAGTGAAGTCATATTGTATTACTTTATTTTGTCAATATACGTTAATTCCGTACTTCATGGAAAGCGTATACACACGTCACAGATGTAACAAATCACTTTGTCTTTTGATAATAGCTTAAATGTTGTGTCGTGTATCAGACAACTTTTAACAGAATTTGAAAGAAAACTTAATTCCAATCAATTTGAACTTTCTTTTGTTGACTTTGAATACAGAATGTAAGCACAAAAGCAATTCATGTGCAAATATACCAAAATAAAAGTAGCAGCAATCCACATTGATATAACAGTCTCTATTCACATGGTCGATTTCCGGCTGTCAAGTGAAATTGTTCTCTTTGTTTCTGACAATAAGCTTTAAAAAGCTCAAATGAAAACATTTTGGCACTTAAATTTTTGAAATAGACTGAACATTTTGGCAAAGTGAACGTTTTAAATACAAAATGAAACGAAATTGAACGCCAACAAAGAGTGTTAAATTTCATTTCAAGTTTTATGTTTGTCCATTAGTCACTTTCACGTGTTGTGATCAACATTATTATCATGTGTGACCTCCTTTGACCACTTATTTTAAGGGTATTTGCATATGAATCACCATAGTGCTTACATTCTTCATTCGATTTCACCAAATGCGGGGTCACAATGCTTGAAATTAATTTTCTCTTCAGATACTATTAAATGTTTTTGATACAAAACAAAATAGGCCTATTTGGGCAATGATCTAAAGACAAAGTGGTCAGTCACTCTTGTTTATAGGTATACAATTTTTCATGTATGTAGCATGAAATATTTGGGCAATTTCCAGAGTAACGACACTTAATTTTTCATATTTTTGGACATTTCTTGCATCAAACTTGCTTTCATCAGAACTTGCTTACATCATGTGAATGACCATCTCAATTGATTCCTCATGCTGCGTTTCTTCTGAAGAAATGCTTTATTTGCCCCTGCATGTTGTGTATAGTTCAAAAATTGAACTATTTGGGTGCTTTTCGGTGTAACCGACACAGGATTTTTCATATTTTTGGACTTTTCTTGTATCAGACTTGTTTTAATCATGTAAATAACCATCTCAACCGATTCCTCATGCCACATTTACCCTGAAGAAATGTTTTATTTGTCCTTGTATGTTGGAAAGTTCAAAAGTTATAGAAAATAATGATTTTCCTCGCAAATCCAAGATGGCCGCCAATTATCCCCATATGACACGATTTTTACTTGGAAACAAAAAAAAAAAGTTATCAAATAGACACCCTAATTAGGGATACAAAAAGGAGGGTGCATGGGAACCCCCCCCCCCCCCATTCCTACCAGACTGTTAAGACAAAGTGGTTAGTCACTCTTATGAGGTATGAGATTGTCATGTATATGTATACTATTTGGGCAATTTCTAGACTTAAACGACACTGGTTTTTCTCGCTTTTTTGGACTTTTCTTGTATGAAACTTGCTTTAATCATGTAAATAACTATCTCAAACGATTCTTCATGCCGTATTTACTCTGAAGAAATGATTTATTTGTCCCTGTATGTTGTGTAAATCAAAAGTTAAACTACTTGGGTATTTTTCGGTGTAAATGACACTGAAATTTTCATATTTTTAGGCTTTTTTTGTTTCAAACTTGCTTTGATCATGTAAACAACCATTTCAATCGATTCCTCATGTCACATTTACCCTGAAGAAATGCTTTATTTGTAATTTTATGCTGTGTAGTTCAAAAGATATGGAAATTAATGATTTTCCCTGAAAATCCAAGATGGCTGCCAAGATGGCCGCCAATGACCCCCATGGGACACGATTTTTTCTTGGGAACAAAAAAATTCATTAACTAGACACCCTAAGGGTTACAAAAAAGTAAGTTAAAAAAATGTGTTCGGAGGGTGCATGGGGACCCCCCATTCCTACCGGACTAATGTACAGGGTACCAGGCTGCCAAGTACCAAATGCACGGTCGACTGATGAAAACCAATTAAATGCTTTTTAGAAATCCCGATGGCGCGGAGAGGAGAATAGAAAATATGTGTCTGTCTGCTCATTAGATCGCGAGTCTTTGTACCTGATCCCAGTTACTCACCTCCACCTTTAGCATCCATTGTGATGCACAGCAAGGGCTTCTCTTCCCATTGTCACCCTCAACGTTTCCATGAATCGGGAATTCTTTTTTTTTTTTTTTTTGTTTCTTCCCTACGAGTATGAATATGCTTAGCAGGACACATCGAAGCATTCGAGCATACTGTTTACATTTCCCGTCACGATGTTTTCAACGTTGGAGTTTTCATACATCTACTTGCGAATGAATTCCCAACAACATTTCAACACAATTCGTGTTCAAAAGAAATCATTTGGCTCATACGTGTCCCGCTTGGGAGAGTGGTTATATCACCTTCCACATACTGGCATACTAAAGCAGTTTTCCTTAAAAACACAGTTATGCTTTACAAAACTCAAACAGTATAGAATGATTTTCCACCTCGAAGCAACGATGCAAATTGTAACCCATGTTGTCATTCATCCTAAATGAGGACGTGTGAAAAATAATTGTTACAATGAAATAGATTTGAATGATGACTAAATTCATCTGGGTGAAAACGTTGAACGATGTACAATTGGGCAAATCAGGGGTCAAAATTAAAACATGTGACTCATTGATATAAATATATCTCACTGAAATGTCATTATTGTCAGCTTTCTTGCAAACCCAATTATACTGGGATATCTCCAATTGTGTTGTTTTTATTCGAGGTTAAATAGAACTGTGACATAATGGCGAACGTCTCTGACTAAAATAAACATCGTTTTAGTGAAAATTCAAATTAAGGGTGAAAAAACATTCAAATGAAGATAGTTTCATCTTGTTCATACTTTCGAAGACTGTGTTAATTTGTTCCTAAAATATTGTTTACCTCCTGTGAAGTTTACAAAAGCTATGGAAGTTAAAGAAAAAGGTGAGTTTTTGTCATTTAAGCAGAGATTTTCATATTCTTATCTTCACTTCCATCTCATTTGAACAAAGCATGTAGCAGGGGTCTCATTTGTTTAAATGTTAATGTTCAGTAGATACTAATAATGAATTTAGTGCATTTCGTTTGATAAAATCACCATAAAAGCCCTATACAGACGCTGGAAGTAAGCCATGTTTTGATCAGAGACGTTCTGGTATCACTCTTAGACGTTCCTCAGACATAGGCAATACAAGTGATGTCCTTTGATCCATATTTAAGAGTTTTGTGAGCAAACAACATTTTCGTTTATTAAACACATGTTAATCTTTTGTTAACAATTCAGAATGGTAATTTCAAATTGAATTATTTTTCATACTAACTGATTGTAACTACGAATCTCCAAATTGTAAGAGGAATTTCGATTTTTGCACCAAAAATCAACAACAAGCCTGTTCTTGATATATTATTCAGATCTTACAACACCTTTTAATGACAGACAACAAAATTACATGAAAAACTTGCAATTTCAACTACTTTACCTAATTACTCACTTATATCAGAGACATTTGCTTTTCCATCAGGGACGTTTCGGCTGTAAGTTATCACTAAAATTAAACATCACACTCCCTATTTTAAAAGATGCTCGCAACTGGACATTCCACATTCATTGAGAAATCATTTACCTAGGCCTAAATGTCGAGAATTGTTTTTGTTATGATGACCACTACTTTGCATTTTACCTTCAGGTGTAAATGCAGGTGTACCCACACGCTATCAATTTTATATATTATGTTTGCTTTCAATTGTAGTCCAAATCTATAACAAAGGTAAACACACATTTAATGATACTAATCGAATTTGACCCCTTAGTCTAAAATATGATTGTATGAGTATAAGCCAGTTTGGATTTTCATTAGGGACCGTACGTGGGCCACTGTTATGATGTCGTCTCAGAAAGCTATAATAACCTTTGATTATCCCAAAGCCAATCCCAAATTTTGCTGCGCTTTTTTCATACTATGGCAGATATAAATTGTAAACACTGTAATGCACTTGCCACAACACCAAACTCAAAAGAATATCGACAGTACGGTATAGCAACTGTTTGTTGACCAAAAGTGAACTGAAAACCTCTTTCAAGAGGTTGGCAATGATAACATAACAATATCACATTTTATCTGTCGCATCGTTAGGGGATTATTAATCCTTCTTCCTTCAACTCAAAGGCGATGCATAGTGTTCATAGTGGAAACTAGGTAAGGGACATTCTTAATAGACGTTTCCTTGTTTCATCACAGACGTTTGTATTTTTCCTTTTCTCATGTATTTGGCTTACAAACCTCAAAAATATCACTAGAATATTTCACCTTACTTCCAAAGGAAAGAGCTTCATTAAAGGGAAATAATTAAGCCCAAATGTATAAAGTTATTCGCTGATAAGAAAGAAAATCATACGGGCTCCACAAAAATGAGAAGGTTGTGACATTTTGAAGTTTCGCTAGTTCTTCAGTAAACAGTTTTTGAATGGTCATTATGAATCTGCAAATGGCAAAATGAGCATGTCATCCCCTCACAACTTGCCATAACATTTGAACATAATATTTTGAAATTTCCAGTTTTTTTCATTCAAACATAATTATGCCCCAGGCATATGTAACTGATCACTATTCCGAAGGTAATCAACCAGGAATAGCATTATGTTTCAGATTTCAATGCCAGAAACATTAAATTTTCGTTATTTTTTGTACACGATCAATGGAAAATGAAGAGGTTATGACATGGTTAGCTCACTCATTTGCATATTCTTATCCACTGTACAAAAACCTTATTTGCAGAAATTTGCAAAAAATTCAGAAAGGCAGTTAATTAAGGGTGCAATTAAACATAATTAAGGGTTCAAGTGTGTCCTGTCATTGTTTCACATTGGGTGCAAATTATTTGAACCATTACTTCTTAGCGTGTAAGCCTCAAATTTCACAGGCTCAAAAGCAAACGTAGTGATGTGCATTAAAAACGGAATCGGCATTATAACATTGAACTGAATTTCTCCTTCATTTGGTATTCACTGTCCTCAATCAGTGCATAGTATCGACTGTGTCGCTTGCGATACCTGAAACCGGGGTTGGGAAATTCATTATTGTGTAAACAGATGGCACCTCCAAGATGTCCGTCCGGTCTTGCCAGTACCACGGCCGTGCTCCATGAACATGACTGAGACTAAAGATCCTAAACAGGATATTCGGAGTGTTTACAATCCATCCGGTCTTCCCATCTTGCTGTAAGAAAAAAAAAATAGAGTAAAAATGATATTAAAGTTAACTTGCCATGCAGTGGAGCAATGTACGCACAAAATGAACGTCTCTGATCAAAATTATAAAATCAACATTGTTTTTAGATTGCGCAAATTACCTAGAACAATGTACGTATACGAGGGCCATCTACTCTGGAAAAATGAAAGATCTACTCCCAATTGTAGTAGTTGAAAATATGTAAAACGTCCCGTATAACGTCTCTAACGTAAAAATCTTTGCTTATCAGTACTTAATGGGTTTGATTTTTACAAGATATTAGCATTATATTTGGATTGAGGAACCTATGTGCTACAACCGTAGGCAGCAATTCGCCATGATGGGTCATTAATATTGGTTTGAGAACAGATCTTATTTGTTCAGAGAACGTCCCTGATCTAAGCCTGTTTTTCTTACATTTCTGCTTCTCTCACAAAAAAAAAAAAAAAAAAAAAATACGTAATTCAAAGTGACTACTACATTACTACTGACCTATTACTAGTCACAAAACACAGTTTCTGTCCAGGCAATGTGTTTACACTTGCTCAATCAACAGAAAACCTTACATTTGAAACTCTTCTACATATTTTCAACATCTTTCAGGAAGCTTCATTTTTCTTAATATTATAACACGCCCGTGTAAACTTTGTTCTTCTTGTTCCTATAATACTAACCGCACCCATCCAGACCTAATTTTACTTTAATGTTCTCATAATTTGTAGAATGGATGTCTTTATTTCATGAAACAGTAATTATCAGAGACGTTTTTCATTTTGCTCAGAGATGTGCGGTCTTTGATCTTCATGTATAGAATCTTACATATTTACTGTCTATCCTTCTTTGATTTATTTCTAATCCAAAGATTAAAATACATAATTTCACAGATGATACTAATTGGCAAATCTACGGAATGATAACTCTTATAAATCGGCACAAACACCAGTAAAGTTTTTGTTATAACTCACATTTTCAGGATTTGTGGGCATTTCCGTTGTTGAATTATGCCGACTCGATTCCAGGATGGCGCGTCAGTGCGTAATATAAGCGCGCAAATAAAGTATCGTGCAGTGTGTAAAGCCCTTTTTAGGTGATCCGAGTATCCTCTCGGATCACCTTCTGTATCTGTACGGATTCTTTCTTCTTCTTTCTTTATTTCTCCCCAAAAGTTGTGCAGAGGTTAGCTCAGAAAGTGCTATGCCTATTAAGTTCAAACTTACACCATGTATGTATCGTGTCCCAAAGATGACAGATCTAGTAAAATCATAGTGATCAGTCGACCGTGACGTCACTATGACGTCATTATATGAAAACACATTCTCAATCATATCTCATTAATGGAATGGATTTTTTCAATGAAATGTACGTCACATATATTTCAAGTTATGCGCATTCTACTCATATTCTCAAAATTCATCTATACCTTAAAACGTGCGCGTACGCGCGCGTTGAAATATTTGTAGGCTCCAATCGAGCTCAAAATTTTTTTGCACACGTTTCAGACCATTTGGAGCATTTTTTGAAAAATTGAAAAAATCGGACGGACGCGTACGCGCGCGCGCATATACGCATGCACATTTCATATGCAATAGAAATTTCCCGTTTTTTTTTACTTTGATCGGATGTCTGAAATGTCAAGGAATATTTCTACCAAGTTTCAAGTCAATCCGACTCAATATGACGTCATACGGGCCCGTCAAACTTGAAATTCCGCGCGCGCGTCAATGGCGATAGACAGTGCAACTATGCCAAAAAACTGCCAATTTTAAATCCGATTTTACTCGTCAGGATGGACGGTGACCCCCAATTTTCTTTACATATTCTAAAAGCTGATGAGTTGTACATGTCATTTCATGGGTTGGCGATGCTGAAAAAATGATTAAAAGATATCAAATTGCTTAATAAAGTAAAAAAAAGTAAATTTTCAAAATGACGTCATCAAATTTCAAGTTCATTCGAGCGTATCTCACTAATCCTTAGCCAATTTTCACAGAGATTTCAGTATGTTGTAGCTTATTTAATGTTCTTTCAAAAACTTTATTACAAACTTTTGATTGGATGACGTCATCACCTCGTAAAAATGGATTAAAAGTCATCTTGTCAAATTTGACCAGTTTACGTGTTATCTCTATGGGAGTGCAGTTTTTCTGGAAATGAAAATTGACATGACTGTCTTTATCGAGCATTAGCTCACTTATGCTTCGATGAATTTCTCCCAGATTTTAATATGTTGTAGCTAAGACTTTGGGCTATCGTTACTGGGCCCTCCGTTTTTTCATACGATGTCGGCATTACGTCAAAAACTTGGTTAAAATTAAAGCTTATCTTCGATGTATTGAAATATTTCTTTCTTTCTGCAACTTTCTTTGCAATAACTCAAGAAAAACATACCCTATCACCACCATATTTTGCACATGTTTAGTTCATGTCACGTACATTATTTCAAAAAATAACAACTACTTGATCAGACACCATCTTGGGTATGTAAATTAGGGTCAAAGGTCAATCTTCTCAATCATAAACTCGTTTTTAACCGGGACCTACGCTCAACAAGCTCGCTTTTTAAGTAGGTTCCTTCATATTTCTTTAGCATTCATTCACAGATTCCAAACTGAACAGATCGACCACTATTATGTTTTACATATTTGCAATATTCCATGTATGTCATGTATTTCATTTAATTTTGTTATATTTGATGTAATTTTTCATCGAGAAATATGAAAATAAATTGAAATTGAAATTGAAAAATGTTTCATCCTGTATCTTAGTGAATACATGTCCTATCTTTCCCATATTTCGCACACGCAAAGACCATGTTACAAGAATCATTTCACAAAATAAAGGCTTTTTTCTCAGATGCCATCTTGTCTGTGCAAAGTGGGGTCAAAGGTCATATGTACTTCTTTCTTTATCTTCGTTATGACGTGTTATCTCTATGGGAGTGAATTTTTTTAGATGTGAAAATTGACATGACTGTCTTTATCGAGCACTAGCTCACTTACCTTTCGGTGAATTTCTCCCAGATTTTAATATGTTGTAGCTGAGACTTTGCACTATCGTCAACTGCCCTTCGTTTTTTCATACGACGTCGAAATCACATCAAAAACTTGGTTGAAATTAAAGCTTATCTTCGATGTATTGAGATATTTCTTTCTTTCCGCAACTTTCTCTGCAATAAATCAAGAAAAACAGCCCCTATCACCCCCATACTTAGCGCATGTTTAGTTCATGTCACGTACATTATTTCATAAAATAACAACTACTTGATCGGACAACATCTTGGGTATGTAAATTAGGGTCAAAGGTCATAAATGTTTCATCTTGTATCTTGGCGAATGCCTGTCCTATCTTTCCCATATATTGCACACGTATAGGCGATGTCGCAAGAATCATTTCACAAAATAACCACTTTTTCCTCAGATACCATCTTGGGAGTGTAAAGGTGGGTCAAAGGTCATATATATTTGTTGCTGTATCTTTGTTATCTAGTGTATACAGAATTTGGTACCAAAGATGGCAGATATGACTCCCTTTTCTAAATGAGAATCCAAACGTCACACGGCCAGTGTCTCTAAACACAGATGAAACCTGTATGGTCATGCCTATTGCGATCAGGAGTCGAATCATTGATTAAAAAAAATCGGATCACCTTAATTTGTCAGTAATGACAAATTACAATCTCTAGTTACACTTGTGTTTCTTAACCCCGGACTTTCTCTGACCCAGGACTATCGTTAGTCCCGTACCATTTTTTTTCAGCTTTTTACACTGGCCAATTAGTCCCGTACTATGTCTTGTCCGGGGCTAAGGAGAAAACTGACCTTTTTTACACTCGTATTTCTTAGCCCCGGACTTTCCAAACCACATGAATATTCATGATTACGCTGTGCACTGTACACGTACACGCACGCACCGGCAGCACTTGATTACCTCGTTTCTGATTGGTCAGTGGGGGTCGGACTTCGTCTCTGTCGCTTAGCCCCGGATTATTTTTTCGTTGTGTTTACACTCACTTGCTTGGCACCGCAATTGCGGTGCTAGCACCGCAATTGCGGTGCTAACCCTGCTATTTTGCAGGGCCAGATAGTACGGGACTATCGGTGGGGCTAGCCCACTTTGGCAAAAACGAGTGTAAACAGAAAGTGGGCTAAGGATAGTCCCGTACCAACGGTGGGGCTAAGGACCCCCCCCCCCCCCTTAGCCCCACCGTTGGTACGGGACTAAGCAAAAATGTACAAGTGTAAAAAGCCCTTAGTGTCAGATAAGGGAATATCCCTTCAGAGATTTTCAATAAGAGACATTCGCTTTGATCAGAAACGTTTGCCAATTTGGATTTTCAACCAAAACTCATTTTTATGGACAGTATGTTGCTCTTGTTGCCAATCATCATAATCGCCTGGCTCACACTGACGTACTGATCACCAGTTTTTATCTCAAGCATAATCAACTTTCATTAATGACACCATTAACCAATCGGACATCTCTGATGGTTATTCAGTATATTTTTCTTTAATGAGCCACCACGCAATTATTTTATACAGCTCACTTACAAATTTTGATGGGATGGTAGTATGGATAAGACGCTAAATAAATATGGCCTACATGTTTTCATATTCATCCTGAAGTTTTTGCGTCAAGGAAAAGATGATTCATTCAGAGACGTTCTTTTTCAGACATGAGTGAATTCAAAAGTTCCTGATAAGAAATAATAAACACGTTCATGGCAGAAGTACTTGATTAAATAGTTGGAGTATGTGGGCTTACTCACAAGGAAAAACAAAGCTGTAGAATTGGATAAGAGCAAAAAATTTTGACGTCTGATTCTGGGATTTTTTCATACAATATGTATTTTTGTCAATTTTCTTCAGCTTTAAGGCATTATTTTTTAAGGAAATGCGGTAACAACAATACAAAGTGTATATTTTCTGAAAGGCACAACCCTCCTCTACCAAATGATACCTAAAACTATGAAAAACACACACAGGTGACAATTGTACATCGTTCAACGTTTTCACCCATCTAGAAGTCTCATCATATTGAATTCAGATAGTCATTGAAATGGGACCTCAAAGCATAACGTGAGCCAGATTTGCTTCTCTAATTTCACATTTTCCCTGCTCTGGAAGGTGCGCAAGCGCACCCCATCCAATATCCCCCCCCCCCCACCCCGCTTGGTCGCTTCGCTCCGTTGCCTGGATTCTACCTCTTTCTCAAATCAAAATGTTGGCATCGAAAAAATATAAGGTACATGTAGGCTACATTGAGCATGACTGTTGAGAGCATGTACAGTGTACGTACCATTCGTAAAGTATACATCACACAGATGTAAATTCTTCTCATTCATCCAGTCAAAGTGCAAGATCAATAATTAGTTGAATCAAAAGAACTGATATCCAACTCACTGTTGCCTTGTTTTCGCCAAATATCAATTGGGTTCTTCGGGAGAATGACGCTCCCGTTGATGGAACGGTTGTTGCGATATAAATTGTCGCCCCGTCACAAATTGTCGTCTGGCGACATTTTTTGATGCTTGTGCAGTTCCCAATTTTTGACCTCGATGGCGACAATTTGTGATGGCAAAAACAATTGTTGCGACATAAATTGTCGCCCCGTCAAAAATTGTCGCCCCCGGCTCGGGGCGACAATTTGTGACGGAGTGTGTGTGTGTGTGTGTGTGTGTGTGTGTCTGGAGTATAATAATACAATATGTGGAAACTGTGCATGTGTGGTGGTTGTATAGTGGCAGTGGTTTGTTTGTCTGTGTGTATACGTGTGCATGTATGCGTACGTGTGTATGTGGGTACGTGACGTATGTGTATAGGGTGTGTAGTGATGCGTGTTTGTGGGCGCAGTTTTGTGCGTGTATGAGTCTTGTGCCTGCATCTGAGGAGTTTGGTGTACGTGGGCTACGTACGTACATGTATGTGTGTTGTGTGCGAGCGTTCGTGTGTCTACGTAAGCCCGCAGGAGATAAAAGGAACGAAACATTCAAGCGACACAATTCCCACAATACGCTCAGCGCTCTATCACACACACACACACACACACACACACACACACACGAACGGACTCTCAATTATCATGTGCGCCCGCACATACACACTTCCTTGAAACCTCACTGTGACTTTTTACATGGCTTGTTTGCATGGATATAGCCATGTAAAGGGCTTTTTACACTTGTGTTTCTTAACCCCGGACTTTCTCTAACCCAGGACTATCGTTAGTCCCGTACCAATTTTTTCAGCTTTTTACACTCGCCAATTAGTCCCGTACTATCGCTTGTCCGGGGCTAAGGAGAAAACTGACCTTTTTACACTCGTATTTCTTAGCCCGGACTTTCCAAACCACATGAATATTCATAATTACGCTGTGTACTGTACACGTACACGCACGCACCGGCAGCACTTGATTTCCTCGTTTCTGATTGGTCAGTGAGGGTCGGACTTTCATCCCTGACGATGGGGGAGCCCCCCGAAAATTTTGATTTGGAATAAAAACCAAGCCAACTGGCATTTAATGCATTCCTCTATCGTGATATTACTATTACTATTTCTAGAACTGCCAATACGCCGAACAATTACAATACAAGACATTATATATATATAGAGAGACATATATATTGTAACAAAATGATATTTATTTTGTGTAGTGTGTAGTGCATTTCATTTGGAATTTGTGCGAAACCATTGTTAGAGCGAAATTTGTTCATAGAAATTCAGTAACACAGTGTAGTCGTGGTTACTTTGTGCTGATTTATACATGTAACAAGCTATACATTCTAAAAGAGTGTTTGAATTGTTCCTTTAAGTCAGTCTTCTGTATTGATGATTATTTGTCAATTAGTGGTTTTTGTGGAGATTCAGATAGCGATAAAAAGTATGGATGATAAGTGCACCGATAATTCCTACAGTAAGTTCAAAGTTGTCTTACAGAGGTTTGACACACACATTTAGCATTGTGTGTGTATACGTGTGTATACAGGTTGGCCATATGTCACATTTTAGACAATTAACGTCAATTAATTAGTAAACATGATCAGTTATGGGACTGAATATGGTGTTGATGTTTGATTAAAATGATTTCAATCAAACTGTGAAGAGTTTAAAGGGATAGCTTAACTCTGTGTAAAATAAAGTAAGAATAAAGGAAATTTTAGGAGAAATTAATAACTATGCCTATAATAATTCAGCACAGGTACTATTAGCTACCTCATTTTTCATTCAGAAAGTGATGTACTTGTATCACACTTGCACGCTACTCTGCTCATATTCTCAGTGCTCGGCAGTGAAGAAGAGAGACTGATCCTCGGGATAGCATTGTCTTGTACTCGGTACGAGTTGTGAACGTGAGTATGTACACACTATACCTGTAAATAAACAAGTTGGTGTTCCGGTACATCGCCTCTGAAATTGTGATGCATTCGTGTTCAGTATAACATAAGTACTGGTTGGAATGAATGCTGGTGAGACTAGGATGGCATCCGGTGGTTCTGCAGCAGATGACAACTCATCCAGCAGCCTTTGCGAGCATTCTCGAGCGGGCTTTGCTGCACCATGGGATAACTGAGTATCTGGACGGACGTCGGAGAACGAAGTTCAGAACTTTGGAAGGAACAAGTACGTCCCACGTACTTCCAGAACAGACGTCGGAGAACGAAGTTCAGAACTTTGGAAGGAACAAGTACGTCCCACGTACTTCCAGAACAGACGTCGGAGAACGAAGTTCAGAACTTTGGAAGGAACAAGTACGTCCCACGTACTTTCAGAACAGACGTCGGAGAACGAAGTTCAGTACTTTGGAAATGAAAAGAACAAACGACGTACTTCCAGGGCGAACGTCGGAGAACGACGTACTCTAGAAACGACGTCGGGAGTGAGAGTGAAAATTCACTGGTCAGTGTGTTGGGTGAATTAGATGTGAGAAGTGAGAATGTGCCTTTGAATCAGATAGTGTGAAGTGCAAGGTGTAGACTGGTGACGTACAAGTGGTAGGAAACTTAAGGTTTTATCCTCTTCATAGAGTGATCGTATATTTCGATCAAACGGACGGTCGGCTCGGTCTGCATAAGTGCCAAGGCCCCGTTGTTCGCTACAAATTGGTGTCAGGAGTGGGATACTCTGGAAGAGGATTTAGTGAGAAAGTTTTGACTCGGAGAAAGTCAAAATGGATTCTGAAATTCGACGTCCAACGCCGCGGGATGTAATGCAGCGGTTGGAGAATAGTTTGGCTGAAATCGACCAGATGATGGCAGATCTGCGAACGTCGATGCAGCCAAAAGCAGAATCAAGAAATTCACAAGTACGGGCACCGGAGATGTCACCATTGCACTCTTCACCTATGGGGCAGTTTGACAGTCAAGTTGGTTATGACCAGCCCAGAGGACAGCGATTGCCAGAAGAAGCGGGAGGCTTACCTGGACGACAAGCTCCGTTTTCACAGCCGGCATTCAACAGAGAAACATTGGCATACCCTGGCTCGATGTTTGACACAAGAAGTTTGTCGAAACCTAAGATGACTCCCGATAGGTTTGATGGAAGAACTCCAGTATCAGACTATCTCTGCCATTTTGAAGCATGTTGCAGAATTAACAAGTGGTCGGAGGAGGAAGCCACGGAATATTTGGCAGCAAGTCTACGAGGTCCAGCCGTGAAGTTGTTGTCACAACAGACGGGACGCCGCTTAACTTACCATGAATTGGTAGACCGAATGAATAAGCGGTACGGTCCAGGCGGTAAGGCAGACGTGTTCTTGGCCGAGTTGCGGCATCGACGCCGGGGCCCAAAGGAAACTCTGCAAGAGCTAGGACAACACATCCGCGACTTAACAGCACTTGCGTACCCTGACTTTGATCAGGACGGCCATGATAGACTTGCGAGGGGGCATTTTATGGATGCCATTCTGGATCCAAGAATCAGAGAGGGTCTATTTCGAGCGCAGCCTCGTACTCTCGACGCGGCGGTGGAGGCAGCACTGAATGTGGAGGCGTTCCTCAAGATGGAAGGCGGGCGAAGGGACCAGAAAGCGTCTGGTTATAGTCGCGCAGCACTGGAGGAGACGCAAGGAAATGTTGCAGCACCGACTCACGACAAAGTTGAGAAACTGCTCGAAAATTTGATCGCCAAAACAGAACAGCGCATCCAGCAAATTACCAGCCAAGCGCAAGAACGAATGAATAAGCTAAGTAGGCCAAACATCAAGTGTCACACGTGTGGAAGAGAAGGCCAGGTTGCGAAGAATTGTCCACAGCCAAAGCCGCTCTCTTCAACTACAAGTGAAACTCGACGATGTTACAACTGCAAGGAAAGTGGACATCTGAAGAGAGATTGCCCGCAACTCAAAGAGGCATCAGATTCTTCGCGGGCCGCGATGGAACAATCTCATGGAGAAACCACTCGCATGCTAGCTGAACAGAGAGATGAAGTCGACAAGACGAATGAGAAGAAGAATGAGGTGAAACAGCCCGAAGACAAAACAAAAGGAGAAAGTGCGAGGACGTCACAAGATGTGAGACGACATGGACTATTTGTAGAAGGGAAAGCAAATGGTCAGTCCATCACTTTTCTTCTCGACACGGGATCATCTAACACCCTCATCTCAGAGAGAGCATTCAGTATGATCATGGAGGCGAAGAAGCCCTCTCTTCGTACTTCTACAGAGGTTGTTCAACAGGCGGATGGCTCCCCACTGAAGATTGCTGGAAAAGCAACAATGGATATAGAGGTAGGAAACACTCAGTTCGTTACAGAGGCAACTGTGGCAGACCTACAGAATGACGGAATTCTAGGTCTTGACTTTTTCATCAAGACGAACGCCGTACTTGACTGCCGTAAACTAGAGTTACGAACTCCTCGTGGGAATATCCCATGCAGAGACCAGCATGGGCGAGCATTTTGTTACAGAGTGGTGGCTTCGGAGACGACGAGAGTGCCTGCGGGTCACGAAGTTATTCTTCCCGGAGCGGTTAAACAACCGGAAACAGTCTTCAGGACAGGACTGGTAGAACCACTCCACGAGACAGTGGAGATATCTAGCGAAGGTCTCATTGTGGGCAGAGCAATTGTCACGGCGGATGCGGACGTCCTCCCAGTGCGAGTGTTCAATCCAACGCTACAAACAAAAGTGGTTAATAGGGGAACAGCAGTGGCAACTCTGTCTCCTCTAGAAAAAGAGACAATACACAAGGGAAGTGAAGAGACGGCCAAGGGAAATGAAGTCCCTGATCATCTGCAAGACTTGCTGAAAAGGAGCGTGGACGGGGTGCCAGCCCAGCACCATCAAGCAATTGAACAATTGCTGTGTGAGTTCAGTGACGTCTTCTCCACAGGCCCGATGGACATAGGTCGCACAGACTTGGTAGAGCATAGCATTGATACGGGAGAGAATAGACCGTTCAAACAGGCTCCGAGGCGATATCCAGCGTGTCAGCGGGAAGAGATCGACACGCAAGTAAAAGAACTTCTGGAGAAAAGGCTAATCGAGCCTACTACAAGTCCGTGGGCATCAAATGTCGTTTTGGTAACCAAGAAGGATGGCAGCCAAAGGTTCTGTGTGGACTATCGTCAACTGAATGTACAGACTATCAAAGATGCTTATCCTTTGCCGAGAATAGATGACACACTCGATGCCTTGGCGGGGGCGAAATAGTTCTCGACCCTCGACCTAGCCAGCGGATACTGGCAAGTTCAGCTCGATGATGAAGCAAAGCAGAAGACGGCGTTTTATGCGAATGGCGGTCTGTACACCTGGAACGTCATGCCCTTTGGGCTGACCAATGCGCCTGCCACGTTTGAGAGGTTGATGGACAGAGTGGTAGCAGGATTGAAGTGGGAAGTGCTGCTTATCTACCTTGACGACGTCATAGTGTATGGCAGGACAGTGGAGGAAGAAGTGGAGAGACTTCGGTTGGTGTTCCAAAGACTGAGGGAAGCCAGCTTAAAGCTTAAACCCTCCAAGTGTCACCTGTTCAAGACAAGCGTCAACTTCTTGGGCCACATCGTGTCGGACAAAGGGGTCAGCACTGACCCGGAGAAAATTGATGCTGTCAGAAGTTGGCCAACACCTACCAGCGTGTCCGATGTTCGCAGCTTCTTGGGCCTGGCATCATACTACAGGCGCTTTGTGAAGGGTTTCGCAGAAATAGCGAAACCGCTACACCAATTAACAGAGAAGAACAGACCATTTGTCTGGACTGAGGAATGCAAAATCGCATTTCAAGAATTGAAATATCACCTCACAAGCCCACCGATCCTAGCCTATCCACAACCGGAAGGAGACTTCATTCTGGACACCGATGCCAGTAACAATGCGATTGGAGCCGTGCTGTCGCAGGTCCAAGATGGGCACCCTTGTAAAAAAATACCATGGTTTGACTATGAGGCATAACCATGGTTTTACATTGGATCCATCCATGGTTTAACCATAGTGCAATATGGTTTGATTATGGTCAAACCATGGTGCACTAATGTTTAACCGTAGTTTAACAATGGTTAAACAATAGTGCACTATGGTTAAACCATGGTATCTACGGTTAAACCATAGGTTTAGCATGGGTTAACCATGGTAACCATGGTTTAAAGGTGGTAAATTGGAACGCACTTACCATGACATTACTGTGGTATTACCATGGTCACTACTGTGGTTCTACAGTACCAAAACCATGGTTAAGAAAAAGTAAAACCATGGTTAAGGAAGTGTGAAACCATGGTTAGGAAATGGTGAAACTATGGTTAGGAAAAGATGAAACCATGGCAAACTTATGGTTTAACCATAGTGCAATATGGTTTAATTATGGTCAAACCATGGTGCACTAGTGTTTAAACATAGTTTAACCATAGTTAAACAATGGTGCACTATGGTTAAACCATGGTAGCCATGGTTAAACCATAGGTTTAGCATAAGTTAACCATGGTAACCATGGTTTAAAGGTGGTAAATTGGAACGCACTTACCATGACATTACTGTGGTATTACCATGGTCACTACTGTGTTTCTACCAAGCCAAAACCATGGTTAAGAAAAAGTGAAACCATGGTAAAGGAAGTGTTAAACCATGGTTAGGAAACGGTGAAACCACGGTTAGGAAATGGTGAAACTACGGTTAGGAAAAGATGAAACCATGATAAACTCATGGTTTAACCATAGGGCAATATGGTTTAATTATGGTCAAACCATGGTGCACTAGTGTTAAACCATAGTTAAACAATGGTGCACTATTGTCAAACCATGGTAACCACGGTTAAACCATAGGTTTAGCATGGGTTAACCATGGTAACCATGGTTTAAAGGTGGTAAATTGGAACGCACTTACCATGACATTACTGTGGTTTTACCATGGTCACTAACTTGTGTTTCTACCGTGCCCAAACCATGGTTACGAAGAAGTGAAACCATGGTTAAGGAAGTGTAAAAGCATGGTTAGGTAAAGGTGAAAGTTTGGTTAGGAAAAGATGAAAACATGGTTTTACAGCTGCCAAACCACAGAATTACAACCCAAATCACGATACAACCGTGATCCATTGTACATGTAGTAAACCCACTATTTAACCACAGTGCAATATCGTAGAAAAATGTATTTTTAACTACAGTTGTATTTCACAAGTACTTTGAGAAACCATGGGGAAAATTGGTTGGAGAAATATATTTTTCCACAATTGCTTTGCTATTTGATGAATATTGATCAATAAATAGCACAGTAGAGTCTTCACATAAAGTGATGAAATAAAAATATTTTCAGTAAATTACCTGGAGCAGAAAAATAATTCTTACAATTCCTATACATATGTATTGTGATACAGTACATTTGTAAACATGTATATGAACCTGGACTCTGAAACAGGAGAAAACCAATTCTCTATTACATGTATTTTCCTTCTAGCTATAGTCTAAAAAATATGTACAGCTGTATTTAAAAACTGACTTCCATGTGTGTGTTGATGGATGGGTGCAGATTGTAAGTGTTAATTGATTCACTGTTTAATAATAGAAGCTATATGTAGCAACGAGTACATGTAGGTCGATGCTCTTACCAGCATTGACTTTCACACAGCCAAAGCTCTCCCCAAAACATACATGTATATCGAATACACTATGGCCAAATTGAGGAAACCAATAAGTCCCAATTTTTATGGCCTAGTCATGTGTATTCCTCTGAACATGCAGAAGTCAAACATTGCCCAATTTGATGCGCTTTTTCAGTCAAAACTGACTGACTGGAGTTGACTGTACTGTCATTAGCATTTAAAGGCACATAGACCCGGTGGTTTGCTTGCGTACACGGCGCACGGCACAAGCTTCCTTGAGAGACCTATGCTATCGACTCCTCTTTATCGTTAGCGTACACGGCGCACGGCACAAGCTTCCTTGAGAGACCTATGCTATCGACTCCTCTTTATCGTTAGCGCTTACGCTTTGACCCATTTCCACGAGTCCGAAGAAGTCCAATCCACTGCTGATGATGACAGCTTTAATATTTTTTTCTCTGAAGTCAAACAAAGAAGCATGCACCCTGGCATTCAAATTCTACGGACTGTCTGACACGCAGAGAAGACAATGAAGGCAACATTACCTAGCAACACCTACGCGCTTTACCGTTGACGACAGCTCAATTTCGGCAGTCTTTGTATCAATGCTAATGGTGATCGGCACTCTCATCCAAAAGCGCTGCAGCAACTACCGGGTCTAGGCACCTTTAGAATAAGAAAGTACACAAGGGTAGAAACAGTCAATTATGATTATACATTCAAAAGTTATTTTTCAGCAGCTGGGTGTGAGAAGTCAAAGTATCATACAAATATCACATTATTTCCAGTTGCAAAACTGTAGGTTTATGTAAACAAATCAATGAAGAAAATGTACTCTTACTGAACCTCAGTCAACAAATAAGACATAAGAATGCACATTTGCTCACTTTGCTGTTACGATTGAAAAGTAGCTTTTTATTGCTTCATGAGCAGCATCTTGACTGTACATAGGTATGGCTTATTGCCAGTCACATGATTTAAAACTATAAGAATATCACCTGCAAAGAATTAGTTGGATAATTAAATACAGTGTACATATATTAGTGCATGTTTGATGTACATGATCATTAGTAGCTTTGTATAGATAATGCAAATTTGGACTTAAGTGACACCAGGAGCACTGGACAACAGAACAAAACAGCATCAAAAAAAAAAAAAAAATTATCTAGCAACCAACAGTCCTGACATGAGAGCATACATGCACACTTCACATGCTTTGAAAACTGTCCTTGTACTTCTACTGTCCAAAACTATCCAGCAGTAAGCTTTGGTGCAACTTCTGGATGAGGCTTCGCAGGAACTAGGTCTTGATATAGCTTGGTTAGTGTGCCCTTTGTCGTTGTGGAGCCTTGAGATGTCCTTCTTTTGCAACCGTGAGCCGTGAGAATTTTCTTGGGGAAGATCATTCCTGCAACGAACTGAGAATTTATTCATTACGCTATTATTTTTTTTAAATAATAATAACATGTAGTACGTGTTAAACTCTACTTCAAATACTCAACACACAAAATTCTTGCACAGAATAGTTACCTTGCAAAAAAACATAAGAATGGGATTAGATTGATGTGGTACACCTAGCCATGATTTCATCACTCTAATGTGCTGGAGAGATACTGTTTAAAATACAGTGTACTTTTACAATCATTTTAACCCCTAAGTGCCACATACAGGTGAAGCCATTACGTTCAACATTCCATATCATGTATTGTGCACAAATTACCTAGAGTAATTTGATGTTTTTCAAAAATTGATCACATTCTATTTTAAGCAGGTTGCCAATATTTTAGGATGCTGCATAGCATGCTGCTGGTATTTGAGGATGTTGCACAAGAATTTGGGTATGCTGCAGTGTAATGCTCAAATTCCTCATGAACTACACTACTAATGGGTTGAAAAAAGAAAGAAAGAAAGAAAGAAAGAAAGAGGAGTATCTTACCCTTGATGATATGGAAAAGCGGGAGAAAGTATGACATCAGTAGATGGACTTCTCTGCACCAGAATTCAGCCAGGAGGATGCCATACACGTATCAGCACTGCATGTACTTGTACCCATGAAAGGAGCTAGCTAGGGGACAGCCTGATCGATGGTCATGGGTGGACTTTGAGTCTTCTATGGAGAAACCTTCTCGTGTCAGCCACTGGCACAATCAATCATTGATTCTGATGAGGAAAAAAAAAGATAACACAACATAACGATAATAGTGATGATTGAGAGAAGTGAAATAAGGTTAGGCAGAAAAATCACACAGGAAAATGATGTAACATACAAAATACAGCATTGGATGATTTAAAGTTTGGTGCTTGTGCTAGCTCCCAAATGACTGCTGGAATAAAAGACTCCCAAATATTCTACAATGCGCATAGCATGCTGCTGGTTTTTGAGGATGTTGCACAAGAATTTGGGTATGTTACAGCGATATGCTCAAATTCCTAATGAACCATACTGGGTTGAAATAAAGAAACAAAGAAAAAGGAATACCTTCTCCTTGATGACATGGTCAAACGGGAAAAAACATGACATCAGATGATCCACTTCTTTGCACCAGAATTCAGCCAGGAGGATGCCATGTACACATATTGATGTAAATCAGCGCTGCATGTGTATCATGTACTTGTACCCATGAAAGGAGCAAGCTAGTGGACAGCACGATCAATGGTCATGGATGGACCTCAAGTCTTCTATGGACTGCAAGTCTTCTATGGAAACACCTTCTCACATCAGCCACTTGCACAGTCAATCTTTGATTCTGATGAGGAAAAAAAAAACACACGACATAACAATAATACACCTATTAATGATTGAGAGAAGAAAAATAAGGTTTGCCAGAAAAATCACACAACAATCCGTTAGGTGAATGATATACTGGTATAACATACAAATTACAAAATACAGCATCCTTTGCCATTGGGGGATTTCAAGATCAGTGCTAGTGCTAGCTCCCAAATGACTGACTTAAACTGAGCTCCAACACTGACGGTCGGATTAACTAAGCGATACTTATCAAAGTTATTGATCCCCAGCAATAGGTGTTGGAATCACAGCATCGCAAGGTCCGTGAGAATCACACGACGAAAAGTGATGGCGCATGATTACACTCGAATATTAAAAGATGCAGGACTGCTTAGTTTTTAGACACAAAGTGAGGAAGACAGACTAAAATGCCCCAAATTTCAACCATTCTTCAAAACACAACTTAATATTTAATTTTATGCTTCAAGGCTCAGATTTATGAAGCCACATGCTCGTGTAGGGCCTACATTTCGTGGCGTGGGTGACCATTGCATTAGCATAAAATGTACATGCTACAGGCCTAACTCTTACACTACGAAATGGCGGAGCTAGGTTCAGCAGACAACATTCTTTGATTTCAACACCAAGCCCAGCACTTGACCGAAAGATTGGACTGTATCTCGTCGACGGGGAATCCCCTCCTATAGACATAGTCCGGAGGTAGAGAGCCATAAGTAACGTCAAAAAAAAAAAATAAATAAATAAAAGACTCCTCCTTCGGACAGACGAATCTTTCACAAGTTTGCCCAGCACCAGTAACCAGAAATTTATGACATATTTTTGAGGTCATCCTACCAGCACCTACGGACTTCAAGTTCACTTCAGTTTTATCGCCAGTGCCAGTGGCTGCCAGTGCTTAAGTTAGTGCTGAGACACAATCAAAGAGTATAGAAGCTAAGAGGGCGTACTCTCGCGACTTCGCACGCAAACGGGTGTAGTACGGCATGGAGCGGGAGCCCAATGGCAGCCAATTTAGTAATAATACCGCAAGCTTCTTAAACATGTGAGCCTATGGAGCAAACCCTACCTTCCTTTCATTTTCTTCATTTTAAAAGGAAGCACACAGCGGTAGAATTGCATTTCAGACCTCAAAATATCACAAAAAGTATATTTTCTGTCGATATGTAAAAAAAAAAAATTGAAGTAATGTAATTACTTTTTTATCAGTAGTCCCTCAGCAAGTTTGTGTTTGAGCTGACAAACGCCACCTATCTCATTTCTCTCTCCCTCCCGAAACATAGTTTGGTCTACCTACTTCAGCTCAAACTTTGTGGGCCTGCAGATTGCGATTGGAAAGTAAATGACATTTTTTTCAAATACATTTCACTGTTAGACAGGAACGATATTTCTTTACGACAAAACAAGATTCGAAGTACATACATCGGTACATATCTTCCCCTGTATGCCCCCTAAAAAGGGGAAAAATGAAAGGGAGACAGAAATACGAGGACCCAGTGATACGGCACTGATATCATGATAGCGTAATACACAGTACGCCCTCTAATCAATCTATCGGTCTGTTGCTTTCAATGGCGGAATGGCGTCCGTATTTCGCCCATGAGCGTACTAGTTCGCAGGAGTAAGCCCTTGTGTCTTAGCGTAGCTTCTACTGATACTCTTGATTCACTGGAGCAGTTACCACTAGAAGTCCTAACAGAGTTAGCAGAAAATAGTGTTGTTGATGTAGCTTGCACCGAACCTGATATCACCACCCAATATGAGGTAGGCCTATGCCTACTAACATTGTTAGGGATTACGCCTAACTGTTAGAACTACTGACTACAGTCTTGTTAGCCCGACCAGACGCTGTTAGAGTATGCTGTGCGAATAAATTATAGCCTGTCGCTACTAGTAGGGTTGGGGGTACCACGTATCGTCACCCTAAGGATCTGTAGCTTGTTTATTCTAAAAATATAACACAAATACGCCTAATTCTTACCTCAAATATGCCATAAATACTGCAGTTTTGAATGTCGTGACCGTCTCGTTGATTATGAATCTCCGTTTTAAAATAGCGCAATTTTAGCGCGTGCGTTTCGTTTTCTTCGCGCAGCTAAAAAGGGAACCTTGCGATCGGCACCCCCTAACCTCCATAGGTATACACGTGAATTTCACAGCATAGGTAATACACGTGCATTTCACAGGCCATAGGTCATACACGTGAATTTCACAGCCATGCGTCGTTACTGAGCGGATGTGTAATTTTTAGCTTGGTTTGTTTAGGTTTGATTTTCGTTTCTTCGTTTTTATTGTTTTTATAGCTCATGACACTAAATCCCGCACGTACCTTTTCGTTCTATACGCAAACAGCCATGATACGCAGGGTGCCGATGGGAAGGTGCCCTGCAGATAGGTGGTGCCCCAACCATACTAGATCTACACTGTCTACAGCGACTGAGTTGTGTATAGAATCTAGTTACCGTAGATAACTTGTAGAATTTACGTGACACAGTAACAGTAACACTAACAACAGTTCAGTACAGTAGCTGAGTTGGAACAACTCATTCCAAACTCTTGAGCTCTCATGTCATACTCTCACACTCACTGACTCAGTCACACTCTCAGATACAGAACAGTCTACTGGACTGGTTATCCCCACTTGATACGATCATGCGAAATTTGCACAGCAGGGGCAGGGCCGCTGCCGGCGCCGGGTCGGTCGGGACAATTCAATGCAAATCTCGCTGGTATCAGTGGTAATTATTTTAGCTAAGATTAGGTCTACTAATAATGTATTAAAAGCTACGTTGACCAACCTTCCTCGAAGAATCCCAAAGGAGCAGTTCCTCTTTTTCTTAGGGGCCGTTTGCTCGCCATTTCTGAAAATATCAGATGGTTCGTACGTCGAGATGTTTGACTCCGGTCAGAGATCATCACGAAAGAGCGTTTGAAATGATGAACAGCTAGTAGCCGTGTGTATACACTGTGTGGTTTTTGAGCGCGGTCGCGGACTAACGGTTCAATTCAGCAGTACATACACGTAAGGTTCAATCAGCGACAACAACAACACGCACATGACCTCTTACGTTACATTATTATCAAGAAAACTTGTAATCATTATTTTTTTGGTTTTGAATAAAAACATATGTTTAAAATTTTTTTTATTGCAAATTAATTTTTTTTAATGTGTCAATATTTTTTTTTGCTCCATATATATTTTGAAATATATTTTTGTTGTGATCTTTGGTACGAACGAGCCTCATATCAACAACCCGGATCTCCCATTCATAGTTTTCTATTGTTGTGTGTACATGTCAAAGCTACGGGGAACGAACGGGCGGCAATGGGTTACTACCTTTTTTATTTTTTCACGAGTATGTAATCTCATTTAAGATTTTTTACGTGCTTTATTCCGTAGTGAATAGATGTTGCATTTTAGGAATGCTGTAAATCAAGCAAGTGAAGCAGCTTTTTGTTTGCAATGGTAAGACTACTGTTTGTTTACATAATCCTGTTGAAGCCAAACGGGTGCGGGTGGTTGCGTTAGATGAATGTCCGTCATGACTTGCATTGGCATTGCGGCCATCAAATTATGAGTTTTCATATTGATTTTTGTGATCGACATCATTCAATAATCATAGTGCACGTGGTTTAAACTTTGGTAAAACAAAAAGTTAACCATGGTTTAATAACCACTGTTCTTATGCTATCATACAAGGTTCCATGGTTAGAAATTCTAGAATATGGTTTTCCGCACTCTATATCTGATCAGCATGAAACCACGGTTGAAACCATTGTTAAAAAATAACCACTTTTTCAACCGTGGGTAAACAAAAGTTAAACCACGGTTTTATAACCACTGTTCTTATGAGCTATCATACAACCATGGTGAAAATCATGGCTTTTTAACCGCCTCTTCACTATCATGAAACCACGGTTCGTAGAACCAATCAATGTTTCATAACCATCCTTTGCACATCATCACACTATGATAAAACCATGGTTCAAATCCTGGTGTAGCTATGACCATCGTTTTCCTTGCTAAAATGGAATTTGAACGATTGTTTAAAACCGTTGTTTTCACACTTTTGTTAAACCACTGTTAAAGTCATGGTTATATAGCCTAACCATCATTTTTTAACTATGATAAAACCATGGTTAATATAATCATGGTTAATAGCCATCGTTTTCAACCTTTGTAAAACGAAGTTTAACCATGGTATTATAACTAACAAGTAGTGTTTTTGTGCTATCATAAAACCACGGTTAAAATCATGGTTTTATAACTATTGTTTTTACACTATCATAAAACCATAATGAAATCATGGTTTTATAACGATGGTTTTCAACCTTAGTAGAACGAGAGTTACACCATGGTTTCCTAACCATTGTTTTTATACTATTGTGAAACCATGGTTACAACCATTGTTATATTATTATGTTATTTTTACCAAAGTAGAACGATAGTCTTGTTGTGGTTTTCTCACCATTTTTTTTTTAATTTCTTAAAACTGTGGTATAACGATAATTTTTTAACCATGGTTTTAAAACACTTTCATTAAACCACTGTTAGAGCCATGGTTATATAACCATCATTTTTAACTATGATAAAACCATGGTTAATATCATGGTTATAATACCCATCATTTTTAACCTTCGTAAAACGAAAGTTTAACCATGGTATTATAACTAGTGTTTTTGTGCTATCATAATACCATGGTTAAAATCATGGTTTTATTACTATCTTTTTTACACTATCATAAAACCATGATGAAATCATGGTTTAATAACGATGGTTTTCAACCTTAGTAGAACGAGAGTTACACCATGGTTTCCTAACCATTGTTTTTATACTATTGTGAAACCATGGTTACAACCATAGCTATATTATTATGTTATTTTTACCAAAGTAGAACGATAGTCTTGTTGTGGTTTTCTCGCCATTGTTTTTTTAATTTCTTAAAACTGTGGTATAACGATGATTTTTTAACCATGGTTTTAAAACACTTTCATTAAACCACTGTTAGAGCCATGGTTATATAACCATCATTTTTTAACTATGATAAAACCATGGTTAATATCATGGTTAATACCCATCATTTTTAACCTTTGTAAAACGAAAGTTTAACCATGGTATTATAACTAGTGTTTTTGTGCTATCATAATACCATGGTTAAAATCATGGTTTTATTACTATCTTTTTTACACTATCATAAAACCATGATGAATTCATGGTTTAATAACGATGGTTTTCAACCTTGGTAGAACGAGAGTTACACCATGGTTTCCTAACCATTGTTTTTATACTATTGTGAAACCATGGTTACAACCATTGTTATATTATTATGTTATTTTTACCAAAGTAGAACGATGGTTTTGTCGTGGTTTTCTCACCATTGTTTTTTTAATTTCTTAAAACTGTGGTATAACAATGATATTTTCACCATGGTTTTAAAACCGTCGTAAAATGAAAGTTTTATCATGTTATCATAACTATGGTATTTTAACAATGGTATTACCACACTTTCGCCACACATTTACCGTGGATATGAATTAAAAATCATGGACTACCATCGATCCATTGTAAAACCGTCCATAACCATGGTTATACCATAGTTACGGTTGTAAAACCATGGTTTTTTTTTATAAGGGCAGGAGAGAGTTGTTGCGTATGCCAGCAAGAGTTTGGGAAAGGCGGAGAAGAACTACTGTGTGACGAGAAAAGAGCTTCTTGCAATAGTGGTATACCTGAGGCATTTTCGACAGTACCTGTACGGAAGGCCTGTCACAGTCAGGACTGACCATGGATCTCTGCGCTGGCTAACTTCGTTCAAGGAACCAAGGGGACAGTTGGCAAGATGGCTGGAAGTCATATCAGAGTACGATTACCGCATCTTGCATCGTCCTGGGAGAAGTCATGGAAACGCTGACGGGTTGTCTCGCCGACCTTGCAAGCAGTGTGGGAGGTCAGATGATCAACTCAGCGAAGAAGCAACAAGAACTCTTCTACTGGAGGATGTGACAGCAACCGAGAAAATGAAACAGATGCAAGAGAATGATGCTGATGTACGACCCCTCCTGGATGCCAAGAGGGAGGGAAGCAGACCAAAGAAGGAGCAGACATCTTCATGGACGCCGGCAGCCAAACAAATGCTTCAACATTGGGATATGTTAGAAGTTCATGATGGACTCCTATATCGACGCTGGGAATCTGACGATGGCACAGTGATGAAACGACTGCTCATACTCCCTCGAGCCGCCGTCTCGACGGTCGTAAAGGAGATGCACGCAAGCAACACTTCAGGGCATTTTGGTCTCGCAAAGTGCATGGGACGGACCAAACTGAAATATTACTGGGTGGGGATGGCTGCAGACTTTCGCTCAGCAATACGACAGTGTGATGAATGCGCCCGACGGAAACCCCCAGGAAGAGCAACGAAGGCGCCCCTACAACAACAAATCAGTGGATCACCGATGGAGAGAATTGCGATTGACATTGTAGGTCCCTTGCCTGAATCATACCGAGGAAACAAGTATATCATGGTGATAGGTGACTATTTCACCAAGTGGATGGAGGCGTACGCCATACCCAATGAAAAAGCAGAGACTGTCGCTGAAAAACTGGTCACCGAGTTCCTATGCCGATTTGGAGTGCCCCATCAGATTCATTCCGATCAGGGCAGGAATTTTGAATCTGAAGTGTTTCAGGAGGTGTGCCGCTTGATGGGAATGGAGAAAACCAGGACAACAGCGTACAATCCGAAGTCGGACGGATTGGTAGAAAGGTTTAACCGCACACTGTTGAATTCACTAGCAACGATGATCGATCCTCTGGCAAAACAGCGAGACTGGGATGACAAACTCCCTTTTTGCACGGCTGCATACAGGAATGCCCCACAAGAGTCAACTGGAGAAACACCGAATATGCTCATGCTAGGTCGGGAAGTAAGCCTGCCAATTGACTTGAGTATGCCACCACATCCCGAATCAGACAATGTAGCGACGGACTACACAGCTGATTTGAGAGACACAATGAGAGCTGTACACGAAAGAGCAAGGCGCCACCTGAAGGAATCTGGGCGTCGACAGAAGAAACAATACGATCAGAAATCTACACTTGTGGATTTTCAAGAGGGAAGGTTTGTCTGGCTTCGCAAACACACCCGACAAAAAGGAGTGTCACCAAAACTCCAACCCAAGTGGCTGGGCCCATATCTCATCGTCACAAAGATGTCAGACGTGAACTTTAGGCTGCAGCTTACTCCAAGGTCTCGACCGATCGTTGTACACGCGGACAGAATGAAGAAGTACGAGGGCCTGGATAGGCCTACCTGGACGTTTCAAAGACCGGACATGGAGGAAGCTGGAGAAGCGGAGACTCCTAGACCGGAGGAAGGACCCAAGAACCCCAGCAACGAAATGAGCAAAGAAACCGAGGAGGTCCCTGAGCCTGCAGTGCGAAGTGAAGGACAAGCGGAGGAAGAATCGTCCCCCGGCAGTGACCCCGATCAGGAGGAAGAGAATGTTCCTGAAACAACAGAGAGAGATCTCCAATCAAGCCAGGCTTCTGACACACACGTTGGTCGACGGTACCCACTCCGAAAGAGAAAGCCACCGAGCTATCATTAGTTACAAACCCACAAATTGTAAATAGAATCGTCTGGTTTTCTGATATGAACTCATGAACTGCGTGTGTGAGAGAATTAGACAAAATAAGTAATATAAAGGTGTGCAGAAAATCCTATGTAATAAAGTATTGACAAAAATGACTACATTGATTTCGCCACAGAGTGATGGGAGACCGCGAAAGAAGGGCTACCGGCCAGTTCTCCTGCGGAGAGTGTGGAGTCCTGTTTGAAAGGCTAAATCAACTGACCCGTCACCACAGGGAGAGACATGTGGAAAAATTGAGATGCCGCCGGTGTGACTACCGGTGTGTACGGAAAGGGGACATGAGGCGGCATGAAGCCACGCATGCCACTCCATCTGGTCCTGAGGAGAGGAGGTACAGTCGAACGCCCATCACGACTCCGAGACAGCGGACACCCACGGGAAGATGGTCACCTGAGCGGAAGGGGTCTACCTGACGAAGCTCTTCGTCTAGGGGTGGACAGCATCATTCGCAACGGAGTCGGTCACCCCCGAGGCGGACACGCCTTCCTCTCCGACGTAGTCCCTCACCTCCAGCGTCACGTCGGCAAGAAGACAGCAGCAACCCCCTGGACAGCGTTCCCGTAGAAGTGCCACCTTCGAGCCCAGTTTGTGAGGAATCGAGACCGCCACGAGAAGCATCCCCATTGTCAGTGTCATCGGGAGGGAAGACGCCCTCTCGAGCGGCTTCACCAGCAAAAACGGCCTCTACAGGTAGAAGGTCTCCGTCCCCTGAGGCATCTGCAGAGAGGGCTGCGTCGCCGGCAAGGAGTATCTACTAGGAGGCTTCATCAGCCGAGTCCACCTCGTCAGCAGGGAAGAATCCCTCACCTGAGGTCTGCGACGCAGGAACCCAGACTGTGCTGGATGGCAGGCACAGAGTCAGGGAAGCAGTCAGGCGGGTGAGGGGGATGTCGACATCTGCGTCCACGGTGCTTGAAGACAGCACGAAGGAATTCGTAATTCCCAACAACGTCATTGTCATCCGACACACGGAACGATACATCAGCAACATTGGGGAGTACATCGAGATTGTCACAGAGGAGATGAAACGAGTGGCGATGGAGTGAATTAGAGTGTAGTGAACATGGACTATAAGTGATAGGTTGAATGGACACTAAAACGGACTCTGTGAAAGACATTCGTTCCACACTGCGTATTTTCTTTGTCTTGTTTTCTCTTGCCAGTTCACTTTAGTTTAAGTTACTTTGATTTGTTTCAAATATGTTTCAAGTGTTCTTTGTAGTTTGGTTTAATCGATCAGAAGTCTCGAGAAGAGTGTTTGTTGAACTTGTATTATGCAAAACATAAATTAAACTTAATTTGTTAAGCTTGGGGACCAAGCTTATTAGAGGGGGGAGTTGTGTAACAAAATGATATTTATTTTGTGTAGTGTGTAGTGCATTTCATTTGGAATTTGTGCGAAACCATTGTTAGAGCGAAATTTGTTCATAGAAATTCAGTAACACAGTGTAGTCGTGGTTACTTTGTGCTGATTTATACATGTAACAAGCTATACATTCTAAAAGAGTGTTTGAATTGTTCCTTTAAGTCAGTCTTCTGTATTGATGATTATTTGTCAATTAGTGGTTTTTGTGGAGATTCAGATAGTGATAAAAAGTATGGATGATAAGTGCACCGATAATTCCTACAGTAAGTTCAAAGTTGTCTTACAGAGGTTTGACACAGACATTTAGCATTGTGTGTGTATACGTGTGTATACAGGTTGGCCATATGTCACATTTTAGACAATTAACGTCGATTAATTAGTAAACATGATCAGTTATGGGACTGAATATGGTGTTGATGTTTGATTAAAATGATTTCAATCAAACTGTGAAGAGTTTAAAGGGATAGCTTAACTCTGTGTAAAATAAAGTAAGAATAAAGGAAATTTTAGGAGAAATTAATAACTATGCCTATAATAATTCAGCACAGGTACTATTAGCTACCTCATTTTTCATTCAGAAGGTGATGTACTTGTATCACACTTGCACGCTACTCTGCTCATATTCTCAGTGCTCGGCAGTGAAGAAGAGAGACTGATCCTCGGGATAGCATTGTCTTTCTGTCTTGTACTCGGTACGAGTTGTGAACGTGAGTATGTACACACTATACCTGTAAATAAACAAGTTGGTGTTCCGGTACATCGCCTCTGAAATTGTGATGCATTCGTGTTCAGTATAACATAAGTACTGGTTGGAATGAATGCTGGTGAGACTAGGATGGCATCCGGTGGTTCTGCAGCAGATGACAACTCATCCAGCAGCCTTTGCGAGCATTCTCGAGCGGGCTTTGCTGCACCATGGGATAACTGAGTATCTGGACGGACGTCGGAGAACGAAGTTCAGAACTTTGGAAGGAACAAGTACGTCCCACGTACTTCCAGAACAGACGTCGGAGAACGAAGTTCAGAACTTTGGAAGGAACAAGTACGTCCCACGTACTTCCAGAACAGACGTCGGAGAACGAAGTTCAGAACTTTGGAAGGAACAAGTACGTCCCACGTACTTCCAGAACAGACGTCGGAGAACGAAGTTCAGTACTTTGGAAGGAACAAGTACGTCCCACGTACTTTCAGAACAGACGTCGGAGAACGAAGTTCAGTACTTTGGAAATGAAAAGAACAAACGACGTACTTCCAGGGCGAACGTCGGAGAACGACGTACTCTAGAAACGACGTCGGGAGTGAGAGTGAAAATTCACTGGTCAGTGTGTTGGGTGAATTAGATGTGAGAAGTGAGAATGTGCCTTTGAATCAGATAGTGTGAAGTGCAAGGTGTAGACTGGTGACGTACAAGTGGTAGGAAACTTAAGGTTTTATCCTCTTCATAGAGTGATCGTATATTTCGATCAAACGGACGGTCGGCTCGGTCTGCATAAGTGCCAAGGCCCCGTTGTTCGCTACAATATATATATATATATATATATATATATATATATATATACATAGTGATGAAAACTTTAAGTAAAGAAAATGGGTTTTCATAGGGAATCGAACTCGAGACCTCCGGATTACTAGACCGGTGCTCTACCGACTGAGCTATTGAAAGTCCTAGATCGGTGTTCGTCCCAACCCTTAACTCTCTTTGCTGGTGTGGTCAGAAGCTATAGTGTGTGTATGTGTGCCACACACACAAACACACACACACACACATTAACCTGACATAAATCCAAAGGATGTAACTCAACTTCGGAATAAATGCGAGTGATCGCCAAAGCGATGCAGCTTTTTATTTTTATCTTTTGTAATATATATTGAAACAACAAAGGGATAACTGATCACAAACAAATAATAAATAGTGAAAACTTTGAGCAAACAAAAACAACTTTGGGCAAAAAAAAATGGGTTTTCATCGGGATTCGAACCCGAGACCTCCGGATTACTAGACCGGCGCTCTTCCGACTGAGCTATTGAAAGCCCTAAATTGGTGTTCGTCCCAAACCCTTAACTCTCTTTGCTCGTGTGATCAGAAGCTATGGTGTGTGTGTGTGTGTGTGTGCCTGACACACACTCACACACACACATTAACCTGACATAAACCCAAAGGATGTAAATCAACTTTGGAATAAATGCGAGGGATCGCCGAAGCGATGCAGCTTTTTATTTATTTTTTTTTTGGTCATATTATTGAAACAAGAAAGGGAAAAACTTACCAGAAACAAATAATAAATAGTGAAAACTTTGAGCAAAGAAAATGTATGTGTGTGTGTGTGGCACACTTACACACACTATAGCTTCTGACCACACGAGCAAAGAGAGTTAAGGGTTTGGGATGAACACCGATCTAGGGCTATCAATAGCTCAGTCGTTTACAATAATGTTACATATATATTATACATTATGTGTGGGTGAGTGTTTGAACGTTTATACAACAAAAGGATCCTAAAGTCGCGCTACAACAAAAGGATCCTAAAGTCGCTGACGGGTGAGCCGAGAAAATCGAGTTTGAAGTCAGATCACCAAAATCTGTCAAAACGTTCAGATTTCTGTTTTTAACATAATTTTGTAGTCTAATGTTGAAGCTAAATGATCAAAGGAAAGGCCTGAAAATATTTTTTTTTTCTGGGCCATGCTCGGCTAGCCCGTCAGCGACTTTAGGATCCTTTTGTTGTAGCGGGTCACATATCAAAAACAGAGAAATTTGTTTTAATCACAATAAGACTTGAAAAATGTTTCTTGTAATGCAACAATTACAGTATTATTGAAAAGGTTTCATTTTTCTCTTCTTGATGATCGCCTCATTAAAAAAAAAACAACAACAACTTTGAAATGGCGTTTGTCTGTTTTGCATTTAAACTCTTTACACGTAAGATGTAGTGGGGTCATCCCACGAGACCGACACCCACGAATCATACGGTCCACGAGACCGACATCAAAAATAGGTCCATGAGTCATACAGCCCATGAGTTATACGGCTCACGAGTCATACAGCCCATGAGTTCGACACTAGGCACAAAATGCTCACGAGACCGACACTAAGCAAAGAAAGCCCACGAGAACGACACTACACAATTAAGGCTCACGAGACCGACAGTACGCAAAAGAGGCTCACGAGACCGACACAAGACAAAGAAAGCCCACGAGACCGACACTAGGCAAAGAAGGCCCACGAGACTGACACTAGGCAAAGAAGGCTCACGAGACTGACACTAGGCAAAGAAGGCTCAGACCGACAGGATGAACAGCGCCATCTACATGTCAATTACAAACATGTACCTGTACAGGGTGTTCAATTAAGGGGAAAATTCCATACTGGCTGGTGCAGTTTCGTTACGCTGTTGAGCGAGAGATTGTTACTAACTAATAACAGCACCACCTACATATCAACGACATTAAGTATGTAATTCTACACGTGTGGCTTTTATGGGGCAGTTCTGTGACGCTACGGGGAGCGACATTGTTACCATTTTTTTCTTTTTTTTAATAGAATTGTCCTCTTCATAGGCCCCCCCCCCCAAAAAAAAAAGAATGAAAAAGTGATAGAGGACAAGAACGTTGAATGGTTTACTTTTAGATGCCATCATGTTATATTTAGTAGGCTTTCCTAATCTCTACTTAGACGGTGGACAGGATCTATTTTTTTTTTGTCCATTTCTTTCTCGCTTCACAAGTTCATTAGGCCTTATTATATTTCCTTTCTGCCTGCTTTTACCCGCCTGCTTAGAGTTCAATTTGTAGCCGTCTCTTTAACTTTAATGTATGAAATTCAACGGATGAAAATGTTTTTTTATCGCAGCGATTCACCTCGATTTCATTCGCTTGTATTTGTAAAATTATTCTTCTCAAAACAGTACATTTTTCATGAAATAGAAAAGTAACTTTCATGGATGCATCTTCTTTTTCTGAATTCTTAACGCTGCTTTAATTGACAATAACATTATTTTCTGTGATTTTTAATTATCTGCAGATGACTCGCCCCCCTCCATCCCCCCCCCCCCCCAATATCATGTAAAGCAGGTGTGCACTACAACATTGACCATTTTGTAAATAATTTTCTTGAAGTGAACTTCATTTCATACCTTGGTATTTTTCTAGTTGGTTGATCCCGATGTCCACATCATTCTATTATTTTTTTTTTCTAAATAGGCTGTACAGTATATACCGGTATGGGCTTTGCAGATAGGGAAACGAGGGTGTTTTGGCATTTTCGAAAGTAATGTTGAAACATCTCATGCACTTTTACTCAATTCATTTCACAAACATTCACATACGCAAACACAATTAAAGATCTTGAACCGTTCAGGGGGTGAGGGAGGGCAATTGACGGGGTAATCCCCCAGCAGCTCTCTTCTCTTCCATCTCTTATACATTCTTTATGCCATTATCTGGACACCCTATACAATTAATTGGTCTATAGGGGGCGCTGTCATCCTGTCGGTCTCGTGGGCCTTCTTTGCCTAATGTCGGTCTCGTGAGCCTCTTTGGCTTAGTGTCGGTCTCGTGAGCCTCTTTTGCCTAGTGTCGGTCTCGTGAGCCTTTTAAGTGTAGTGTCGGTCTCGTGGGCCTTCTTTGCTTAGTGTCGGTCTCGTGAGCCTTTTGTGCGTAATGTCGAACTCATGGGCTGTATAGCTCGTGGGCTTATTTTACTTGATGTCGAACTCCTGGGCTTAATTTACTCAGTGTCGAACTCGTGGGCTGTATAACTGGTGGGCTGTATGACTTGTAAGCTGTATGACTCGTGGGCTGTATGACTTGTGAGCTGTATGACTTGTGGGCTGTATGACTCGGCTTGTGCCGAAAGGGTGGGTTGGGTGGTGGCGCGTCGCGTTAATGGGAACACCACCCTTCGTCCAAAGACCCCCCCCCCCCCGGGTTTTGCCGAAAGGGTGCGTTGGGAGCGTTGGGTCGCGTCGCGTTGACTGGAACCCCACCCTTCGTCCAAAGTCCCCCCCCCCCCCTCGGTTTTGCCGAAAGGGTGCGTTGGTACTTTTTCTCATGTAATATTAAAAGACGAGTTTTTAATTTATATTTAACCTTCAAACAACCATTTCAAAGAGGCTATCGTCCGGATCGGTTTACACTCTATTACCACTTGGTCTACAGCCAGTTGGTCTGGCACCATGGGGGAGGGGCGAGGGACCCTAAACTTTACCCTAATCTTATTTCATGTGTATGAACATCATTCTGTTTTCTCCCTCAATGCAGGGTCAGAGGGTAGTCCGTAGTCGTAGAAAAAGGCCCCCCCCAAAAAAAAAAAAAAATAAATAAAAAAATAAAAAAATAAATAAATAAATAAAAAAAAATAATGATAATAATAACAAAATAGCCTATCTGGTCATATAGACGAAACGATGATTGGACCAAATGGTACCTGATTAGACCAGGAGGCTGGCTATTAGACCAAATGACAATACGATCAATGGTTATTAGACTAAATGGGTGTAGATTAAATGATGATAGACAGAGGCTAGACCAACTGGGCAATGGACCAAAATTAATGTGTACACCAAATCTATACTGGACAAATTTGGTTTCATTTTAGACCATTTGATGATTAGACGAAATGGAATTAGACCAACTCATAATAGACCAAATCGGTATTTGATGATATAAATTGGTGTTAGACCAAAAATAGACCGAATGGCTATTATTAGACGAAATAGTAGACCAAATGTAGACCAAATAGTAATTAAACCAAATAACAATTAGACCAAACAGTAATTGGACAAAATGATGACTAGACCAACTGGTTATTAGACCAACTGATATCAAACAGCCTATTACACCAACTGGCTGTAGACCAAGTGGTTATAGAGTGTAAACCGATCCGGACGATAGTTTCTTTGAAATGGTTGTTTGGAGGTTAAATATAAATTCAAAACTCGTCTTTTAATATTACATGAGAAAAAGTACCATCGCACCCTTTCGGCAAAACCGGGGGGGGGGGGGGAGGGTTGGACGAGGGTGGGCTTCCAGTCAACGCGACGCGACCCAACGCTCCCAACGCACCCTTTCGGCAAAACCGGGGGGGGGGGGTGCTTTGGACGAAGGGTGGTGTTCCCATTAACGCGACGCGCCACCACCCAACCCACCCTTTCGGCACAAGCCGTATGACTCGTGAGTGTCGGTGACGTGCACCCGATGTAGTGAGAAAAGTAGAAGCGACATTCAACGTACGTTAAGTGAAATATTACACTCTCTTACAATATATTTCCATGTAACTGTAAACATCATCTGGTATTACAATGAAAACAGCTTAGAAAGTGAAAGTCTATTTTATGTCTTAGTCGACTTTGGTCATGAAGTAGAAATCTAAATAGCAGAAACAAATGAAATTGTCATTAAAATCGGATAAAAAAACCCTGCAATACTAACTAAATCATTCGTGATGAGGGTTTCATATTTGTAATGAATTCTAAGACGATAGCATAGTTACCTTCTTGCGAGTTGCTGTTGAGTCTGTTGATACTACTCGGTCGTCTCCAATGGCATTGTCTTTATCAGTTGACTGCCATCCGCTGAATATCATCCCGACCTTATTGCTTCAGTGACTAACGGCTTCAGCGATTGAGGATAACGGTGTGTTTTCGTTTGGAAATAAGTTGTACTTATAGGTAATAGCAAGAGATCCACTGAGCGGATAACAGATAGGATACACGTGTGTACTGAAGAGACTTTGGAAGGCCGTTTGTTGTTGACGTATAAAGCCTGGCCGTTCATCTGCGCAATGTCTCTGCTCTCTGTTTCGCTTCAGTGCTAGAACTCTAAAAGTTGATGAGGGTATTTTTAGTTGTTCTGTTTTTTCGCTTCTTTTATCAGCATTGCTTTTGGCGGTGGAGAGAATTTTCCTGAAAGGAGGCTCAATGAAGAAAAAAAAAAGTGTCGGAGACAGAAGAAAACACTATAATGTCACGGTTGATGTACGTTGCATGCGACAGCTCAAGTGCACGTTTGCGTGCAGTTGGGTTTGGAAGTATGATTGCACGGGGCTTAAACAAACTCAATACGAGGAGGGCCGTGCTATGAAAGGCAAAACGACGTATGTCGAAAATTTGGAAAACTTGACTTAGTCATATATTTTTTTTAATAGTTCTAATATAATCTATAGTTCTTTAATCAGATCTTGAAATCAAAGTGCACCCCATTACTGAAAGATGACGACCCTTCCCAATTGGAAATGTTAGAATTTTGTTGGGAAAACACCTTAAGCGACGATACGTCGGCTCATTCTCAACACTTGTCCGTCATAGATTTGGCTAAGCATCGTGTCTCCATGCAAGACTTTGTTTTGCGATATTCGTGTTTAATTGTCGTATGATAATAGGTTGCAGCTCCTACGAGTTCAGAGTAGCGCGAGTTCCGTGTCACTACCTCACACTCGGGAAGATTTCATTCTCCTTTCGTCTACTTATTTTTCTGTCAAGCTCCTTAAGACTGTATTTCGATCAACTGTAGCTAAGAGCATAATTACAACGAAGGCTGTAGCCTATACAAAGTGCCTGCGTAGGCCTATGATGTGCGAGGATATGTATGTGTGTACAGGTTCAACGTAGTGTCTGCAAAGTTTGTTTGTATTGGTTATTTGTTATTTGTTTGAATTTAAGCTGCGGAAATCGTCTTTGTTTGTTTGTTTGTTTGTTTGTTTGTCTGCTGATATTCTCCGTGAATAAGGTTCGTATGCTCTATTTTGTATTCTCATGAACACCAAGTGAATAGGACAGAATTATCCTGGGATTTAGGGGAGACCGGGTCTAGTTGTTACAATTTTCACATTTTTAGGTCTGTACAAAAAAACGAATAGAGGAATCGGCTTCATTTTTGCTTTGAGGATACCTTATTTCCTCTTTTAATTAAAAGCAGTACAAACTTTGGAAGTCCAGATAAACCAGATATTACGTAATCAATAAACACAAAATTTTGTAACAACTTTCCCCGATGTTGGGGTAAGTTGTTACAGCACATGGGGTACTTTGTTACAGCGTAGAAAGTCAACTCAAATCGGGTAATGCAGATCTAACGTGTTAGGTAATTCTTGATATTAACCTGTCTGGGTGTGCGTGTTAGCCTATGCTGGGGTGTATGAGTGTGTTGGGTGTGTGTGGTGTGTGTGTGTGTGTGTGTGTGTGTGTGTGTGTGTGTGTGTGTGTATAACCATAAATTCAATTGAAAGTGCATTGGGGTAAGTTGTTACACCACTCGATTCTCCAGACGGGTCAAGTTGTTGTAACAACTTGACCCAGTGCGTTTTCAAAAACGTTTCACACGTGTGGCCAATAAACAATCAAACATCACGTGTTGCTACTTTCACCAAAAGACAGCCAAAACGTGCTTCTTTCAACCACATACTCATCACTTACTGGAGGAGAATGGATTTGGTGTAATAAAGAAAAATCGAATTTTTCACAATTTTACTCGGAGAGGTAAAAAAGTGTTTTTTTGGACCTACCTTCTACATGTGACGTCCAGGCAACGCCAGATTTCGCATGCAGAGATCGTTGGCTATACGTTTTGATTTGATATTACTTGTAACGCCCTCTTTTGATCATAATAGAGAAAATGACAGTGTAACAACTTGCCCGTGTAACAACTAGACCCGGCCGGTCTCCCCTACATCAATTTCACCTACGGCTCTCTACCGAGATTCTCTTCGCTATTATAATACTCACTATCTTGCCAAGAAAGCAAAATAAAAAACCCGCATTCTGATTTTGTTGTTTTGTTCTTACATAATCTTGCACAGTTGATTTTATTATACAAGGTTGTAGTTGCTGAATTAGCAAGGAAAATCGTATTCAGTTTTTGAGAGCGATTCTTGAGACAAACCAGTGGGACAGTCGTAAGTTAAGAGCATTGTCATCTCTAACATACCTTCTATGAGGCATAGGTCCCCTCTGATCCCGACGTGTGGAACACATCACCTGCTAAATTCAGAAGGTCAACGCCAATGTACTAGTTTTAGATAAGCTGGAATAACACTTAGCCTGGTAAAATAATGCATTGACACCTATGACTAGCCTGGCAAAATAATGTTTCGACAGCTGTGACTCGATCGACACAACGCTCGGGATTTCTCTTGATAATCTATAGGCCACTCTTTCTTAGAGTTATGTTTGACTAATTCTCGATGTCCCATGCTAGCGTGAAATTTGTATGTTTGTCCATGGAGCTTAGCTCCATGGTTTGTCTTTCAGGATCCAAATGTGCTTTGAGAGCTGGGTCTCATTTTTGTATTTTTCCTGTGTGGCCTGTACATACTCGAGCAGAATTTGAACAAAGCATTTACTGTCGTCTCCTGGTTATTAAGTATTTACCCCTCACAGGCTCTACGATGACATTGCAACAACAACAACAAAAAAATGTCATCAAATATTTACTTCTGGTACTTGAACCCGTCTCGGCTGTAGTAGTTATTGTCTGGACGGGTATCTTGTACGATTTCACGATCTGCCAGTCATGGTCCAAAGATAAATTCGAGCCTTCACAGTCTCACAACTCTACACATTGCAACATGGAGTCTCCTACTCCTCTTCTATACCATTCTTGGATCTCGGGCTTTTCTCAAAGGGTGAGTATATGGTACCAAATTGGTGGATACAGTTCCTTATTCTGAAGGCTCGTTATTCCGAAGGTTCTTTTTTTGTCCGGATTAACGAACCTTCAATATTTCATTAGCGTATTAATGAACCAGTGGAGTAACGAACTTTATATATGTCATTGGCCTATTAACGAACCTTCGGAATAACGAACTATTTTTTTTTTCATTAGTGTATTAGGTCCCGTGTTCTTCGCTTCATTAGTCTCTCATTCTTCTCCCTCTCCACACTGTCTCCAGCCGCCTCCACCCCACCAGTGTCCTTCCCCTTCTTCCAAGCGCGCCGGAACACTTCTGGTTTTTTGGGGGGGGGGGGGCAAAATCTCAACGGGGGCACATTATGTGACGATGTGAGATCCTCGGCGCGGTAGCGAAGCGAGTGAGCGGGGGGGGGGGTGGGGGGTGGAAAGGGGGATAACCCCCCCCCCCCCCCCGTAGGGAGCTTTTGTAAAACAGGGTACAAAAGTCGCGTTTATATACCATTTAAAAGCAAATTTCTAAGGAATTAAACATAGTGAAAAATAATCAGTGCGAAGGACTATGATTATTACATACGGCCGAGTACATAATAATGTGATTGTGTGAGATCCTCGGCGAGGGAGCGAAGCGACCGAGCGGGGAGGGTGTGGAGGGGGGACACCCCCTCCCACGGTAGGGACTTTTGGTAAAAACAGAGTATAAAAGTCGCGTTTATAGAGAATTTAAAGCAAATTCTAGGAATTAACATAATTGTATTGAAAACATCAGTTGGAAGGACTATGATCATAACATACGGGAGTACATTAATAATGTGATGGTGCGAGATATCCTCGGCGAGGGAGCGAAGCGACCGAGCTGGGGAGGATGTGGGAGGGGGACACCCCCTCCCACGGTAGGGACTTTTTGTAAAAACAGAGTATAAAAGTCGCGTTTATAGAACATTTAAAAGCAAATTTCTAGGGAGTTAACATATTGAAAAAATCAGTTGGAAGGACTATGATCTTAACATACGGGGTATATTATGTGAGGGTGTGAGATCCTCGTCGAGGAAGCGAAGCGACCGAGCGGGGGGAGGGTGTGGGAGGGGGATACCCCCTCCCACGGTAGGGACTTTTTGTAAAAACAGAGTATAAAAGTCGCGTTTATAGAACAGTTAAAAGCAAATTTCTAGGGAATTAACATTTTGAAAAAATAAGTTGGAAGGGCTATGATCTTAACATACGGGGGTATATTATGCGATGGTGTGAGATCCTCGTCGATGGAGCGAAGCGACCGAGCGGGGGAGGGTGTGGGAGGGGGATACCCCCTCCGACGGTAGGGACTTTTCGTAAAAACAGAGTATAAAAGTCGCTTTTATAGAGCATTTTAAATTAAATTTCTGAGGAATTAAACATAGTAAAAGAAATCACTGCGAAGGACTTTGATAATAACTTATGAAAACTTTTCATTTTACAATAAGTACGGGCAGAACGAGCGAGCCACTTTTACTTTGCAATTTATCTGAAATGTACTCATTAAAAGCTTAAACGTGATCGCATCGTTCGAACAATAAAAAATATTCTTATACTGCTAGAAAGCAAAGAAGAAAATGAAATGTGTAAGGTTTACTAAAGGTATGTTTCTGCGGGCACACTCGAGGACACGAGGCTACCATCTATACACTAAATTTATTCATAAGTTACTATTAGTGTATAGATACAATAATGTATGTTGTTAGTGTTGTATAATCTTCGCCCCGTTAGGGGCGAAAATTTTTGCATTTTCAGTTATGAAATTACAACATTTAAACAAGAAATATGCCTTTATTGTTCATTTTGGTCTTTAAATCAGTGATTAATTATTTGTTACAGGGGGCACTTTGGGGGGGGGGCAAAAACTCGTTTTGCCCCCCCCCCCAACATTTGTTTGGGGGGGGGGGGGCAAGTGCCACCCCTGCCCCCCCCCCCCCCCCCCCGCTTCCGGCGCCTTGCCTTCTTCATCTCTCCTTCTTTCATTCCACCTTTTAATCATCCTTCTTCTCATTGTTCCTGTCTTCCTCTATCTCTAGTTCCTTTTATCCTCTTCTCCTCCATTCCTTATCTTCGCCTTTCTTTCCTTCCCTTTTCATTCTATTTTTTTCATTCCTTCTTTGACAGGTCCGTCTGGCGTTTGCCGAGAAAGGTCTTGAGTATCGGGAGCAAGTTTTAAATATAGTGCACGGCGACCACATGACCCACACTACCTACGGGTCGTTAACCCGAACGGTACAGTGCCCACATTGGAGCACGGTGGAAAGTACATCCGGGACTCTAAAGATATCATAGAGTACATCGATAAGCTACCATCTGAGAGTAAGGATAACATTGTCATTGTTGTACTATTTTGTTTGACATGTAATTGCAATAGTGATTTACTCTTTTTTATGCATCTTACGTGTTCTGAATGTGATACTTATGAATGACAGAATCATCGGTGTCATCATTACTATTCTTTATTGCATTATTATCAGTCTTCTTATGAATGTTACTGTTTTATTATGATATATTATGCATCATAACCATATCTGCCTGGGTCTATTTTTTTTTTCAACTTAATAAAAAACGAGTGACTTTGTCGATCAAAGTGAATTCCCTTTGCCACGTTGCTTCAATAATATCAGTCATGTAATCTAAATATTATGTTTGTATTTGTGTCGAATGATTAATCTTATAACATCACTAAAAATTTAATAAACCAGCAATAATGTTGAATTTGAATTGGACTATTAATATCAATTTATTGCTGCAAACGTTTTCAGGAATTCAAACAAAAATATTAATTGGGTAAAATAAGATTTTCTGAGGAAAAATCAAGTCTTGCTAAAAAATTATATGTTCTACGTTGCAAGGACAGTCATATATAAACATAAATTGTGTAGATAAACATATCGATACGTTTCTGTTGTAGTTGTCAACACTACGCTGTATGTCATTTTACAATCATTCGTTGAAAAAACAATATCTACCATCATTTGAAAGTTGTTGGCTTGGTGACACTACGGAAGTTTATTTAAGGAATATGGAGCTCTTGTTCTTACGTTTGCCACAATGTTATTAAATTCATGGATGTACTTTGGGTTGTCATTATGTAACCATGGGAAAAAAAAACACTGTTAGTTGATAAATTCTGCTTGAGTGCTCGTAACAACGCGAATAGAATAATGTTGATACGATGAATTACCTGAATAAATTAATTGAGGTGACACGTCAGAAATGAACGACCAACTACAATAATGACAGGAGCAAAAGTGAGATTTAATAAATCGGCAACATAGAAAAAAACTTCGAAGAGTTGTTTTTCTGTAACAATGACTACTTAATGTAGAAAGGAATTAGCGAACAAACAAACGGAAAACGAGTTTGGAAATTACAGGGGCCTATATGAATTCACGGTGACCGCTGATGATTTCAACAGAGCCAAACTTGATCCCAGACGAGGGCTCCGAGCTCCGAGTTCAAGTTGATCACATGCTTGACCTCATCGATACCTTTGATATGCCCGGAGTGTCAAGGCTTGCCCTGGCAACGCTACAGCTCGCAGAGGACCCGGTACTCTCCGCCGACGACAGGAAGAAACTGTTCGAAGGTAATTATTTCCGTTACCTACACAACCGGCGCAAAAGGGGGGGGGGCGGTTGGCTTATGAAACCCGGAAGTGGCACCAGAAATATAAACTGGGCTCCTTGCACTAGCTTTTAAAAACGTGGCGCTGGACGTGACCTGTAACGTTGCTCGATAATGGCAGTTTATTGTTTTTGTTTCTTTGGTGTGTGTGTTTGTTGTTGTTGTTGTTGTTGTTGTTTGTTTGTTTGTTATTGTTGTTGGTTTTTGTTTTTTTTTTTTGGGGGGGGGGGGGGTTCTCTCTCTATTTGCCCGATTGGGTTCCTAAAATTATGAAATTTAAAATTTTGGTGAGCAGGAAGAGAAAGGTATCGGCCTGAAATTAAAGGAAACGTCGGGTGACAGTCTATTTCTCATCTTGATGCTCAAACTTCAATTTTCAGTGGCCCCGGACCACCGCTAATGCCGAACCCTGCCTCTGACTACGTGGAACTGTTTCAATGGAACCTCTTTATAAAGAGGTTGGAAACAGTATTAAGACCCTCGTAGAACAAGTTGATAATCATTTCTGTGCTTGTTGTACCGGAATATACATTGAAAATCTGCTGATATAACAAGATCATTGTCTGGGTATAACGAGGCTATTTCATCTCAATAGACTGCGTAGCACCAACCATGTTCACACACACACACACACACACACACACACACATCATGAAAATATATCATATTATGAAAAACATATCGTGAAAAGAGCATGCAGAGTCTATAGCACTCGTCTAGACTTACGTCTATATCACATAAATCGCATATCACGTGATCATGAAAACCGAATGGTTGGGATAGTACTAAAGTAACAATAATCTTATTGGTAGCGGTGCGTTTCACAGTTTGCTACTTGTACGTGTGTTACCACGAGTCCGGATGATTTATTTCAATAAGCATGACCGGGGGAAAATGTCAAAGAAAGAAAAAAAAATGCTTATTGAACTTTGGAACCCGCTCTTAGTCTCACAGCAGTCCCTTCTCTTGATGAAAAATAGCGAGACGTAGATTTGCGACGTGATCGCTAAAACGACGCAGCCTCCCGGGTTGGACAATAGAAACAGTTGTTTTGCGCATGTGCAGAACTCCAGTTTTTTTCCCAATTACTAAGGGCGGACGTCCACTTGGGCGCGGACAAGCCCCGGAAGGGTTGCGGAAGCAAATGTTGTCATTTCGGCATCCTGTCCGCGACAGACGCGGAATAACTTTGTGAATCGGCTTGTCCTGGGACATTCCTAGGACTGTCCGCGGACTGACTGCGGACATTCCTAGGAATCACTCCGGAAGAGCGCGAAATACCTCGGAATATGCTAATCGTAGCCGGGCAGCGCGGAAACATCTAGGATTACACCAGGAATGAACACGAACAATCAGGATGCCTTCCGGACAACACAAGTTAGGCATGCGGACAAACTGCGGACAATACCAGGAAAATGGAAAGGTATGAATTTGGCGCTGACGCAGTAGCTGCTGATATTATATTGATATGATTGGTCAATATGATTTTATAAATGTTACCACCAAAAGTCGAAGAATAGGATTGTCTGCATGTCGGCTGACGACTCATTTTTTTTTTTTTTTATTTGTCTCATCTGGGAGAACAATCTTTTCTCTGCCTACAGTCACATGGATGATATTCGTAAAATTTTTGAACCATATATATATATATATATATATATATATATATACAAAATATACATAAATATGTAAATGTGTATACATATATATGTATATATATATATATATATATATATATATATATATATATTGATAAGGTAGTCCACGTATTGGCAAGATAAAAAGATAAGTAACAAAACTGCAACAAAGTTCATGCTGTATTCACCAACGGTTTATTTCTTCACAAGAAATAAACCGTTGGTGAATACAGCATGAACTTTGTTGCAGTTTTGTTACTTATATATATATATATATATATATATATATATATATATATATTCTTTATTCCCTTTTTTAGATTTGTGCTTTATTCATCGTGAAATATATACATGTCTTGTCTGATACTTCTGCAGAGCATGCCAAAATGATCCTAATCATTAAATTTGTTTTTGCTGTCAAATTGGACAATCGAGTTTATTTGCAACTAAAACAAAAAGAGAAGATAAAATTATTAGGTAATAACAACTACGAAAATCATTCAGGTAAAGAATATTTCTGAAATGATTTGTGATGCTTAATGTGTACTTAAATATATACACTCAGCAAAAAAAAAAAAAGACAGAAATTTAACTCTTTTTCGAGTTCATGATTTATTGCTTTTTCTCTCATTTCACTTGAATTTTGGTTTGACAGAAAATTCTTCATTTTCCTCCATTATCTTTAGCTTTCGTTGTTATTTTGGGCTTCAAAGATATTACATTGTAATGAGACCACAGGTATATCTTTGCAATTGAATTCATGCTTTTTAGTGTGATGAATTTGTCTTTTGTTCTAATATGTTGTATTATTAGAAAGCATTTACGTATGAATAACAACTTGTTCATGTTTCTATAATACAGTAACATTTAGACAAAAATTCTATGCTTTTTTTTTCTGAGTGTACTTCCACCTACTTTTGTGATTTTTCAGCTGGGCTGTCACATGAGACAACCTAGTTTGTTTGCAAATATTATACGAAAACAACATAAAGGAAAATGTACCATAGTAAGTAATAGGAACCAGGAAAGTCACCCAGATGAAAAATAATTTCTGAAAAGATCAAATCAACATAAACTTACTAGGAAGTTAGGGGGACTGATTTCACTTCTTTCTGGTTGCTTTTGGCACGGTCTCTACTACTTTCTTCTTTGCCTTCTGGGACCGGAAATTCCTTAGATTTACCTGTTCTTCATCACTAGACGAAAGGTGTGCCTGTGATGGGAATATTTGCATGGGGGCCTCGCCTCCCTTCTTGCTCATTTTGCGTTTCATTGGCATGACGCTCGCGGAAAGTGTCGACATTTTCGTGTCTGGATCACAAAATTTCCGCATTGGTTCCGGACACTTGCATATATAGATCCGCATCGGCTCCGCGCTGTCCTAAAACATTCCTGGTGTCTTCCGCTTTCATTCGGGAAGCTTCCCCACACCGCGGGATTCTTTCCGGAGCGTGTGCGGAAGGAGCGGAAGGGTTCCGGACAAGCGGGACATCCTCAGGACATCGTCAGGACAAGTCGCCAAAGGTGTCAGGAAATTCATTTCCGCGTCCAGATTTTGGTCTCGATCAAAATTTGGACGCGGAAATTTTTCTCTCTCCCGAAGGTGCGGAAACGCCCGGACATGTTTAGGACAGTGAGCGGACACGTTCAGGAACGTGCGGATAGGTTCCCGAAGGAGTGCGGAATACCAAATTTGCATTCCGGGGGCCTGTCTTATAAAGACTTGTGATAGAAATCAATCACAAGTGTTTTGTTTGCTGCAATGCAAGTTGCGATTGATTTGGGGACTTGTGATTGATTTGAAGGCTTTATAAGACGGGGCCCGGGGCTTGTCCGCGTCTTGTCCGCGCCCTAGTGGACGCCTGGTCTTAGCGTCGTTCCAGTGGTCGTGTCGCAGATCTAAAGCTCGCTGTGTGCGGTTCAGTGGACTACTGCATGCTTGATGGTAAAACATGCCGTTATGGTAATTGATAGATAAATAGATACATTGATTGGTTGATTGGTTGATTGATTGATTGGTTGATTGATTGATTGATTGATTGATTGCTTGCTTGCTTGCTTGATTGATTGATTGATTGATTAATTGATTGATTGATTGATTAATTGATTGATTGATTGATTGATTGAAAAGGTATTTCACTGAAGAACAGCCATGGCAGCCCGCAGGATGAATTGCGGGCATTTTCAGGCCTACGTGAAACCAGTATACACTACACTGAAATGAGCAGAAAACGGAAATGTAACAATGTAAAGAAAATAACAAATAAAGAAAATTCCACATTCTTTCACTTTTCTAGTTTACGAAAGAGCACTATAATCCTCTTTCAGAAAGCAGGGGGAATGACATTCATTTTAACAATTTATGTCAGTATCAAGTTGATGGAATGTGAATTTTCATGAAAAAAATCTTTTATTTTCTTTATGTTGTTGTTCACACATGACGTCATCAACTCTAGTAGTCTCCTTATCCACTCATTACAACACCAAAACTTTAAAAATTAATAACTCTTGCATCGATTGTCCGGTTTTTCTCAAACTTTCACTGATGTGTTTATGTTGCATGCTTTCACCCAATCCACATTACTCTTTTGGAATTGGTTTCCTTTAAGGAAATTTAAAGTTTTGTAGAAGAGTATACTAAATATTGTTATTCGTACTCATTCTCACTCGGGCATACGCATGATTATCCTGACATCTCACTGATAAGTGCAACCATCTCATAGCGTGTAATTCATTGTAAAAGACGGAGTAATTATATTAAGATGACCAAAGGATAACATTTTCGATCTATGGTTTTGTTACCCATTCGTTGGTGTATCGGATATTGTTATTAACATTATTCGTTTTGTATTCATCTTTCTAACCATCTTTTAACGTTTGAACCTTCTAACGATTTAAAGTTTTACATACTTTATCCATCTATCTAGGCCTACTTATCTTCATGCTATCTATTATGTTCTTCATCCCATATTGCTGTCGTCATGTAATCTATTTTAAACCATTATTTATCTTAATATTCTCTATTGCTCTATCTCCCTTCTCATTCCATATTCCATATACCAGGCGTTGGACCCAAAAGGACGGAGAAACTCAAACGGGTGAGAGCCGAGAACCCAGATATCTCCGAGATCGTCCAGGTCATCATAGATAAGAGTCCTCCACCGAGCTCGACGACGATAAGGGAGGCGGCGCTCCTCAAACAGCTTGACGCGTGCGACAAGGGTTTTGCCGAGATCGAGACAGCTCTTGAGAAACAGAAAGAATCCTCTGGTGCGAAAAATTGATAAATAGTCCATTCCACTTGTAGAAGGAAATTAATCCTTTCTTTATACCCCAGTTCCAAACAGATTTTTTTTCCCCTCTCTCTTCGGTCATTCGTCGGAAGCAAAGTTTTTGCTTCCGGCCACCCACCGAAGTGTATCGCATCGTAGTATGATGAGTCCGACTTGTGTTGGGCGACTAGTCAGGGCGTGATCCGATGAGGCAAGATCGTCCGATGAAGGAACTATTAGCTTAAGTCCAGTCACTTTTTAATAAAATGTCACGTCAGCCCGATATGTGTCGAGTCTGTCCGATGTATGTTAGACTTGTGTTGTGCGACTGTCGAGCGTGTCAAGCGGAGTTGACGTCCCATAAGAGTCTGTTGAGTTTCCGACAATAAGCAGTCATCGACTCGTACAGGCTGACTTGAGTTTTGGTTCTGGGGCTCTTCTAGCCTTTTGTCGAGGCCCTCTCGCAGCTGTAACGGGCGAGCGAAGACTGGGTTCGCTTCAACATACAGCGAGAGGGCCTTGACAAAAGGCTATAGCTCTTCTGGCATCGGTGTCATCATCAGTGATCCTTACTGCTGTAAGTCTCTGAGTTCATCAGAACTCATCGGAACTCGTCGGAACTCATCGGAGCTCATCGGTTTGTCGAAATGTTTGCATTTTGGGTATTAGACGAGGCTTCAATGGTCAGTGGAAAAGGAGCTTTAAAAATACAATCCCCAGGGACTTAACATGTGACAGTGTTTGGTGTTTCTATTGTATCTATTAATCAGGATTGAAGGACCCACTTTATCTATGATGAATGAATAAATAGAAAAACATGAGTTCGGTGAGGCTTTACAACGATTCAGAATGGTAAATTTGGAATCATACCACTGTGTCAAACTAGTCATATTTCCTTTTTAACACGAGTGCTTCGAACACACCATACTATGAATGTAATAAACTTAATTATATAGAATGCACAATATGATATATAGTGCACCCCCGTTATAACAAAGTCCTCGGGACCAGCAGTGTTCTTTCGTTTTGTCGAAATTTCGTTATAACCGAACAAATGAACAATAAAAAAAATAAAAAAACATAGAGCGGATAATGTCGAGGGCTAAATGTTTACTTCGTTGTAACCGGAATTTCGTTAAAACCGTGTTCGTTATAACGGGAGTGCATTGTATAGGCCTATTGATTTATTATACGGAAAGTTATGTGTCATCGAAGTCGAAAGGAAATGTTCAAAACAATACATTATGCTTATACATTCTGCTTGCTTCGTTAATCGACGGTAGAGAACTAAAAGATCTATGGTATAGCCATTACGCTACAGACTGGTAACTTTATTTCAATTCAGATTGCCAATTTTCCACATAACCCACCATCCTACCGTCCTCTCCCACCCCATGAAAAAAAAAAAGAATGCCACTAGAAACACGACGACTGTGCTATTATTCAATAAAGAGCTTATATGATTATGAATTTTGTGTGAATGACTCTATGATTGGACTTCGCATCATTGCTCTTTACCCCCTTCCCTCTCGCTAACTACCCCCCCCCCCCTTCCTCTCTTGACTTTATCGTAAATTTCGCAGGAGGGCAAGAGTACTGGCTGTGTGCAGACCACATCACACTCCCGGACATTCATCTCGGTGTTCTACTACATCGGTTCGTCTTTGTCGGACAGGCGAAAAGGCTATTTCTAGTCAAGCGACCTCTATTGACGAACTACTATCAGCGATTCATGGAGAGACCGAGCTTCAGGAGCCAGTGTAGCGTAGTCAATGACCCATCGCAGTGGGCTTGATTCTTAGCATGTGCATACAGTGTATTGTATTTCAGTAGTATGTAGGCCATATAAACAGTAGAATGTATCAATTCAAGGTAAATGATAATAATGATAATAATAACAACAACACTAGCAAACAACACATATCGGTACGCAACAAACCAATCGTTTATAACAGGACAGAGGTCGCACGAACTCAATAGTGGTAACGACAATAGTTATCATTTCGTAGATCTTTTCCGTTCACCACCATGTTTAGCAAAGTTTGCACGGAATTAGAAGTAGAGGGGTAGGTTAGTAGCATTAACGAAAACAGAGATGACCTTCTCACATTTGAAATAGAATTTTATAGAATCGCAATCAACTATCACAACATCGTAATTCCGCAATGTTTGAACTATAATGTAAGAATCCTGTTTGTATTACATTGCAAGTTATTTCATTGTGGGCAGCTGTATTCTGAGCTCATATCCCAGCTGATAAGGAACCAGTAATTAGGCAAGCAGGTAATCAAATAAAAGAAATAACAGCAAAATGCATGATTGACGTGTATCGCATAATTTGTGTGTGTGTATATGTGTGTGTGTGTGTGTGTGTGTGTGTGCGTGCGTGTGTGTGTGTACATGTGTGTGCATAACAGAATAGGCATATAATATTGATACTTATTTAATAGAGTTGTAGATTCTGAGGCAGCATTATTTTGTTTCGGCGTCGCACTCGTTTTTATTAGGGAGCTTTAGATTTTAGACGCGCGGACGTTCAGAAGGAAAAAAAAAAAAAAAACATGTTCTGAGCGTGCGCAGTAAGCGCGCGTCAAGTCGCTCTATTTTTAGGTTGCGTCGCCTGAGTTTTTCACTACGCGTACATAAAACAGGGCTATTTTTACGTCCGCACAGTTTGCAACGTAGAGAGCTACTTCATGCACCGATCATATGGGGGCGCGATTTTATTTTTTATATGTTGCGTCCCAGCGTAATCTAAAGCTTCTTTTCAGCACGACGCAGGGGAGAGGAGAACGTCCAGCGCACTCGTCGTCTCAAACGTCCGCGCGTCAAAAAAGCTCCCTATTTACTGCATTGAAAACGGTTTGGATTTGGCCATTCATTTTCTTTGTGGACTAAGGTTATGTCTACATATATAAGTTGTTCAAATTCATGAAATTCTTACGTCGAGATGCTTTCATTGCAACTGATTGACAAATTAAGTTATAATTAAGTTATTAAGACATAAGTTGCTGTGTAATAAACAGGGGGTCCTCCACGGAATATTTCAGAATAGGGCGTGGAGCTCGATCGTCAAGGTGTCCCACTTTCAACCGATTTGTGTTTACTGTGTCTTGTTATTGAAATTTTAGCACATGCTTTGAGAACCGGAGAGAAAACTTTGAAAGAAATTAATTTTGGCGATATTCAGGTAAAACAGATATTCTATGCTGATGATATGACAATTTTTTGAGAGAGATAAAATCTCAATAAGGATGTTGTACCTGTATTGGGAGAATGCTACAACATCTCATAAATTACATGTAGCTACCAATATTTTGATTTAGAAATGCCACTGTAAAATGCAACATTTAAACTGAATAACTCACCCACATTAAAGGGATGGTACAGTATTGGAGGAGATGAGAATTGGGCTTTTAACTTTTTGCGAGATACCAAGAGAACACGTGATATAGTACAGAGCATACCATTATATGAGGAATTCAAAGTTTATTTGATGAAAATCGGGTTTGGAATGCCGGAAACATCCAAAAACAAAGTAAAACAAAGCGATCGTAATAAAGTGTGGGTCCCACACTTTATTAGAATCCCTCTTTTTTGGATATCTCAGCCATTTCAAAACCAATTTTTCATTAAATAAACGAATAATAGAATTACATGCTTTTCCATATTTCATCAGAGGTTTCTCATTATCTCACCAAAAAAATGTTAGAAACCTGATGTTAGGTCTCAACCAAAATTGTACGATCCCTTTAATCAGACTAAACATTTGTCTTCATACTTGGCTGTGCTAGTATACTTTAGTACATGAGCCTGCAGACAACCCACGGCTGCACACAGAAATGGCATACCTTACTATCAGATGGAGAGGATTCACATCCGGTTTCTGGTATAATAATAATGATAATAAAAATAATAATAATAATAATAATAATAATAATAATAATAATAATAATAATGATAATAATAAGGTCTTATTTACCCAGGGTAGCCTCTTCAGTGTTGCCACTGCTCTACCAGAGGGCCCTGCTATTATTATTACCCTAGCGTTGCCAGGTACCCATTTATACACCTGGGTCGAGAGGGACACAGTGGGTAAAATCATCTTGTCCAAGGACGTACGCACTGGGCGGGATTCGAACTCGGGTCCTGGGGTCCTGGTATAGATAGAGGGATTTGGCAGGATCAAAGAACACTGTCATTTTGTTATCATGGTCTATCCTTTTCATTAACAATGAATACATAGATCTGTAATCCAAATCAGAAGACGTAATCATACAGTTATTATGATGCACCTTTATACAAAGAATTAAAAAAAAGATATATAAATGTATTAATATCATCCCAAGCTCAACTACAAGTAAAGAAGTTAGTCATCATAAACTTTTTTTTATAGATATTACATACAGAAAAACTAAACAAGAAGAAACATTGGCATGTATGTCAACTACTTTAGAGTGAGGCTAGCTATCGGTACAAGAATTCTCTCTTGGGTTCACTACCAGAAACCGGATTCACAATGGTGTTGACCATTGGTATTTATATGGTCGTCCACAACCAGCAGTGTCTTGAGGGCATGATAATCACACGTGCCTTCTTGCCAACTACTTTCGATCTGGTGGAAATTTTAAGCTAAACGAGTTGTAGTCAATAGTGCACACATGTACAGAAACATTGGGTTTTGGTTTTTTTTAACAATTATCCAAGATTCCGAACCAAAGTAGTTGAATTACATTACTTTCTTTTGTAAATCTATACGTAGACTTCTTCATTCTGTATCTGCTTTTGGTGGAACTTGCACCCGTCTTTCCAGAGTGTATATAGCATAGATTATCATAGATTATCTATAGACTGTATTGTGTTTTGTTTTTTATGGAGTTCAGATTCATTCAGTGGCATGGGAAGAGATTAAAGTGTTGCAAGCAATGAACTCTTTACTCAAAAAAAAAAAATCACATGGTATACATGTTCCTACAATTCTTTATGTATGTTTTTGATTTTCATTTTGATAATAAGCCATGTGTGAATGATCATATATGTCGATGTTTTGTTTGCATATGGATGCTGTGTACGTCTTTGTACACATCTGTGGTTGCGTGTGTGTGTTTGTGCGGGTTTTTCTCTTATTTGCACATGTATAATCAAATGAATGTATAATAAGAGTATCGTTCCCCCCACTGATTCCAGTTTATTTTTCGTCATGTAAATGTAAAAGAAAGGTGACAAATACAACAAACAAACAAACAAACAAACACCTCGTCATCAATTCCATCCAAGAGTATGAAATCAACACTTTATTTGCTACATAGTAGTTGCAAACACATATTACATCTTGCATGTGCAAGTGTACCTGGATGCACTGTAAGGCTTGTACAGACATGGTTGTATTAATTTGAACAATGACCTTATTTGTAGCATTTCAGCCGTATATCACACACAGCCGAACACTCATGCATGCAATTCTCTTTTTAGCATAAAGCTTTGTTTACACAGACCTTGATCTTCACATGCAGGGGAACACAATAATTAACATACAGTTCAACACATGTTAAAATTATTTACATGTGCACATTTGACGTGCAAGATAAAATACATGGTCCCTTTATCTCCCCCCCCCCACACACACATACACTCAAACGCAAACACACAGATAGACATATAAACCCACAACGTACATACACACAAGTGCACACACAAGTATACACACGCATACAGATCCATTTTGCACATAAGGGAACACAATAATGGCTTGAAATAGTTCAGTCCATCACAAACAAACACTATCTACATGAATATGTCTATATTTGACATGCACGACAAACAACATGGCTCCTTATCTTCTACAGGCACTCAAACACAAACCAACAGACAGACACATAAATATTATACAAAACACATACACGCAAGTATAGCCTACACACATAGTATACATGCACATACACACATCTACTGCTAAATCGGATACATTCTTTTGCCATATGCGACATATTTATCTCATGCATGTTTTATACTGAAAGCCCAGATTCGTTCATAAGTTGAAATATTACATTTATCATATAGTTGTCATGACAACGATGATTTTATGAAATACTTATTATCACGTCATATCATCCGTAATAAGACTAAAGGGAAAGACATTAACTTAAATGATGGACGGACCAGACCTTTGGGACTATGAGCTGTTAGAGGGAAACAGTGTTTACATGCATAAATACGTCAAAAAGTGGCAGGACTTAGGCCAAACAATTTCTTAAATTTCATAGTTTGCGCAGTTATTAGTGGAAATTCAGAAAACGCTTTGCATATGTTAGTATACGTCCGAATTCATTCTGCAATGTGGCAGTGAAAATTCAATTTAGGTATTTTATGCCCTAAGAGCCCTTTTTCTCTCGTTGCGTCATATACATACATACATATAATACACACACACACACACACACACACACACACATATATATATCATTATATATATTTATAGAATACTGTAGTACTGAGTAAGCAATGATATCCAAAACACAGAAACAAAATTCCTACTGTCTTCACCAATCTGTTTCGGCACACAAATTTTCGAGTGATTCGCTCTTTTTCAAGTGTTCTTGTACACACATATACATACACACACACACTCACGCATAGGCCTATAGTTGTATATAGTTTGCAGTATTGTAACATACAAAATATTCATACAATGATATTATTCATTAACATATAAGCCTATATATAGGCATATATATAAATATATACATATATTTATATATATATGAAGAGTTTGTTTGCAAAAACCGATAAGTCCATTTTTGAAGATTTTGAAGTAAGGTGTCTGTCATAAAGCACAAAATAATACCTTTTAAATGATATATTGGTCACTACATATAAAGGTACATTTTTGAAGTTATGGTCTAAAGAAGCAAAAAAATTCTTATTATTCTCTTTATTTTTCTTGACCTTTAATCGCAAATATCTCCATTTGGCAAATACGGCCTTATCGGTTTTTGCAAACAAACTCTTCATATATATATATAATTATATATATATATATATATATATATATATATATATATACACCAATCTGTTTCGGCACACAAATTTTCGAGTGATTCGCTCTTTCTCAAGTGTTCTTGTACATACATATACATACACACACACTCACGCATAGGCCTAATAGTTTGCAGTATTGTAACATACAATATGTTCATACAATGATATTATTCATTAACATATAGGCCTATGTGTTTGAGTGTGTGTGTTTACGTGGGCGTGTATTATATGCAAATTAGTTTATATACGTAGAACAGAGCAGGCCACTTAGTGTAGGCCTATAACATAATTTTGTGATAAACCTAGCTATGTGTGCGTATACACGACTTCAAATAAATGAAAACTTAACAGATGGGGATAAAGCTCAAGTGTTCTAATGATGTAAAGTAGGATTATTCTGTTTAAATTGATTTACAAAGAATAATCCTACTTTACATCAGTATATTATAGAACAGAATTACAGGCCTATGTGTGAGTGTGTGTATGTATGCGTGTGTACAAGAACACTTGAAAAAGAGCGAATCACTCGAAGCGAAAATTTGTGTGCTGAAATAGATTGGTGAAGACAGTAGGAATTTGGTTTCAAATCTGTGTTTTGAATATCATTGCTTACCCAGTACTATTTGTGTGTGTGTGTGTGTGTGTGTGTGTGTGTGTGTGTTTACATGAGACGCAACGAGAGAAAAAGGCTCTTAGGGCATAAAATACCTAAATTGAATTTTCACTGCCACATTGCAGAATTAATTGGATACTATTCGGTATACTATTTACATAATATGCAAAGCCGCTTTTCTGAATTTCCACTCCTAACTGCGCAAATTATGAGATTTAAAAATTGTTTTGCCTGAGTCCTGCCACTTTTTGACGTATTTATGCATGTAAACACTGTTCCCCTCTAACAGCTCATAGTCCCAAAGGTTTGGTCCGTCCATCATTTAAGTTAGTATCTTTCCCTTTAGTCTTATTAGGGATGATATGACGTAATGATAAGTATTTCATAAAATCATCGTTGTCATGACAACCATATAATAAAAGTTATATTTCAACTTATGAACGAATCTGGGCTTTCGGTATAAAACATGCATGAGATAAATATGTCGCGTATGGCAGAAGAATATGTATCCGATTTAGAAGTAGAAGTAGAAGTAGATTTAGAAGTAGTGTATAATTATGTGTGTAGGCTATGTGCGTGTATACTTATGTGTGTAAGCTACTTGCGTGTATGTGTTTTGTATTTTTATGTGTCTGTCTGTAATAGCAATGTGTGTGTGCTTTCATATCTCATACAAAACATAGTATTAGACAGATGTCATGTTTATTGGGAAGTGTGTTGTCGGATTGTTTGTGTATAATCCTATTGCTACCAAGCATAAAATACCATTTTTCAATTACCCAGGTCAAGATCTGTTAAGATTTTGCCTCCTTCCCCCCCCCCCCCCCCCCCGTCGAGTATAGTTAAGGTGTTTGCCTTTAAAGCAAAGGTATAACTTTGGTTGAGATGGGGCTTCATGTTGGTGAAATATTGAGAAATTTCTTATGAACTTTGAAAGAGCATAAAATTCTGAGAGAAATTCCAGGTTCATCGTACTATAAAAGTTTGGTCTTGAAATAGCTTAAATATGTATAAAAAAAAACCAGAGAGGTCCTGATAAACGGAAGGTCACACTTCAGATGATCACAAGGTCACGCAACATAGTTAGTATAATATCAAGTTCACAGCCTTTGGATTATGAATACATTCCTCCTCCCCCAACTACTGCCCGTATATTATGAATACATTAAATTGAACAAATATTTACATAGCCGTTATCTGCATAGTAAGATAAATGTCATAAAATACACTACTGGGAAACGATATCAATTATACTCACGTTGTTCTTAGTACAAGTGTTGGTGTTTGCAATTTTTTTGTGACTACGCCATGGATTCTACCGCACCTCTTTTGTACCATGCCACGATTTCTGGGTTAAGTCAAAGAGTAAGTGTTTCTTGATAATATTATACCATGGTAACATTTCCTTCAGTTCGTTTATTTTCATAGGGAATTCAAAATCACGATACGTGTGATAAGTGGGTCTCAATATATATGCATCCTTATCCCGTTCACTACAGCTCCACCGTGGCCGCACAATGGGAAAATATTCATGGGGAAATTTGTCAATCTTGTTTGTTTTTTTTTACAAATGAGAGTGGTTTCGTGATTGATTAATTCGAGCTATTTCAGACTAACATTCATGACTGAAAATTATTAAACTGCATCTGATATCTATGTCCCCTTGTAAAACCATTCCCCTTGTCCCTCAATTTTGAAAATTCTGTTCTTTTTTGGTTTTTCAGAAGAGTTAAGATAAAGATCTCCATTTTCTTTTCTTCTTTTGGTAAGTTAAGGCACGCACATACGAAAAAAAAAAAATGTGATTATAGCATATTTTCCCCGTGAGTCCAATTTGAGAAGTAAAAAAAAAAAAAAAAAAAAAAAAAAATCTTTGGTGATATTACTGCATTGCGTATTCGTATGTGCAAAATATCTCTGTTAATATAAGATTATATAAATGATTTTGTATATTATAGTAAAGTAATTGTTTGTGTGTGTCTATATATTTACATGGTTCGACACTAAAATATTTTTGATGGACCATCAAATTCATCAATTCTTTTTAAGGTGCCATCTCTATATATAAGAAAAACAAAATCATTCGGTAAAACATTAAAATGATTGATAAAGATTTTAATTCTACAACTACTTATCCGAAGGCGTGCAATTACTTGAAACTGCATGGTAAGCATGTGAAAATTGAAAGGTATTTATGTTTTTATTCAGCATTCCATATTCCATATATTTGTAAAAATTTACGTTAACTTTGATTTCAAAAAGAAAAAAGTTTAACAAACGGTCTATGTGAGATGGATAGATGGAATTAAAGAAGTAATGAATGACAAGAGATTAGGAAATGAAAATATGAAATTAAATAGGAAGAGAAAAATACTGTAAAATATAGAGACAAAGATGTTTTGGAAAATTCTAATCTGTTCTAATCTTTGTTCCATCTTGGGTTTTCCTCCCTTTGTTTGATTTCCTAATATAGTTATCTGTGGTATAACATAGCTGAGGTTTGGTAGTTGGTAATCTAACTCTTAAATATTTGCCTCGAGTTTTATCTTAATCAGTGAATTAATTGATCACCACATCACAAATCACATAGGTACATGAATAAACCTAGGTAGCTCGTGAGAAATTTCCGGAAGAGACCGGCGCGCCGGCCGCCGGCACGCCTACGGGACACCGGTAGATGACTATCGATCACCCGTCGGTCGCTGAGATCGTCCAGTTGCCAATGGGGCATCGCTCGGTGACTGCTCAGTCTCTGCGCGGAGGAGATCCCCATATTTCACAATTTTCAAACCTAATATCGACCGGTGACCGATGGGAATTCGACAGGGCATAGCTCGGGCATCGCTTTGCTTGTATATAGCCTGCTCGACATCTCCAAAAACTGGTGTGCGGTGCCGAAATTTCAGCGGCGACCGAGCAGGCTATAGAACCAGGTCGGTCGCCGCTCTGAGAGGTGACCGTAGCCTATACAATAATTTGAGTTAACAACATAAATCAAAGGTAGGATTCTAGGTTTCTTCCGGTGTTACCATAAATTCTTTATGTAGTTCCTACTGTCTTTTGCTTTATTTGTTTACATCAAATTTTCTGACGCATGATGCAGTTGCAAGTATTCACAGTTGACTTGTTCAACAAAGTTATAAGCAGAGTACTTTTCCTTTCACTTCCACTGTAGCATCTCTGACTGATGGTTGTACTGTCAGCATACCAACAATCTGCATTCATGTTGTGATCTAAAGTCAGCTCATGCATTAGTAGACTGTGGTCGACATCATTGTAACATCCAGTTTCTGGTAGTGATCCCAAGAGAGAGAATTCTAATCGGCCCTATACTGACAAGCTAGCCTCATTCTAAAGTAGTTGATATTGACGTGTCAATTTTTCTTCTTGTTTAGCTTTTCTGTGTGTAATGATGTCTAACTTCTTCACTTGTAGTTGAATTTGGGCTGATATTAATTTATTAGAAAATATTGTAACTTCATCAGGGTATTGGAAGCATGAAAACCAACAGAGATCTCATTCAAAACTTTACACATGAGAACTACTGGAACTTTTGCGTATGGAGAATATGTTGCTCTTTCCTATCTCAGGAGGACATGGCAACATGAGATAATGACAGTATTGTGTTTCACAAGTTTTGATTTTTCAGGGAACAGACAAGTTTATTACATCACTTTGGTTTTTCATTTGGCCATGGAAATATTTAGGGTATGTAGTTGAATTCTATATGATTATAGAATATAGGCTGTAGCGTGTTTTTCTTGTGATGGGATTCAGATCCATTAAATGGCATGGGAAGAGACTATAGTGTTGCAAGCAATGACTCTTTACTCCATCAAATTCTACATGGTACATGTTCCTACAAATGAGTTGACTCAGTCGGTAGCGCGTCTGCCTCCGACCCAAGCGACCCGGGTTCGAACCCGAGTCTGGACTGAGCAATATGTGTGTACCGTCCCCTGTAGCAAGAGGCAAAACACTCTGTCCCTCGATCGGATAGGACATAAAATGGAGGTCCGGTGTATGAGAGAGTAACAACTCGTACACGTAAAAGATCCTGCTTCATTCATTATCGCAAAGAGCAGGGTGTTTAACCCGGTGATGTGGTCCCCCTCACATCCAACTGGACCCCAAGCAAGACCAGCTTAGCGTAACTGAATATGAGCTTTCCAGCCATCTTCTCAGATGGAAAATGAACAAAGAAAACACAAAAAACAAAAACAAAAAATCTTTATGTATTTTTCTCCATTTTCATTTTTATAACAAATTATGTGTAAATTATCATATATGTCGTCGTGTTGTTTGCATATGCTTGCTGTGTACTTCTTTGTACACATCTGTGCGTGCTCGTGTGTGTGTTTTTGCACATGTACAATCAAATGAATGTGTAGTAGGAGTATCGATTCCCACACTGATATGAAATTCCAGTATACTTTTTGAAATGTAAATGTAAAAGAGAGGTGACAAATACACCAAACAAACATTTCATTAATTCCATCCAGGATTATGAAATCAACACTTTATTTGCTACATAGTAGTTGCAAAAACGCATGTCATCATGCATGTGCATACAACAGTGCCTTTATGCGCCGTAAGGCTTGTACAAACATGGCTGTATTAATTTGAACAATGACCTTATTTGTAGCATTTCAGCCGTATATCACACACAGCCGAAAACTCATTCATGCATGTTTTGTCTTATTATAAAGCGTTCTTTACAAAGACCTTGATCTTGGCATGCAGGGGAACACAATAATGGATTAAAGGGACTGTAGGCCTACAGTACTGGTTGAGCTGAGGATTCAGCTTGTAACATTGTGCGAGGTAATGAGAAACCACTCTATGAAATGTTGAAGAGCCTACAGTTCTAAGGGGAATCAAAAGTTCATTCGATGAAAATCGGTTTTGAAACGTCTGAGATATCCAAAAACAAGGTAAAACAAATAGATCCTAATAAAAGTCTTGGCCTGTCAATTTTATTAGGATCGCTCTTTTGGATATTATCATCCATTTCAAGGCCAATTTTCATCAAATAAACGTTGCATCCTTCTTGAAATTACATGCCCTTTAATATTTTATATGAGGTCTCTCATTATATAACAAAAAAAAATGTAAACCTGAATCCTTACCTCAACCAGTACTGTACAGTCCCTTTAACATACACAGTTCAACACATGTAAACATTAATCACATATGCACATCTGAAATGCAACACAAAATACATGGTTCCTTTATCCCCCCCCCCACACACACACATACACTCAAACACACACAGACATATAGACAAATAAACACACAACGTAGGCCCTACATACACACAAGTTCACACACAAGTATGATTATTATCTATATAAACTATACACGAATAATAACAGATTCATTTTTCACACAGGGAACACAATAATGGCTTGAAGACCATCACAAACATTGTTTTCATGAATATGTCTACATTTGACATGCACGACAAACAACATGGCTCCTTAGGTTCTTCCCACACACATACATGCATACACATACATGCACGTAAACTCAAACATACAGGCAGATACTTGTATAAACATAGAAAACACATACACGCAAGTATTGCCTACACTCATAAGTATAGGTTTTCCCGGCCAATTTCGCACTTTTGTCAGTCCATTTGATAAAAGGTTCATTCAATTTAGCGAAAATCCTCGTCACTGCACATTCTGTCATTCAAAATTGCAACTTGTTCATTCAATTTAGCGTTTCGATCAATGAAATTCGCACATGTGTCTTTCGAATTCGTAAAACGGGCATTCAAATTGGCACCTGCTCTTCAGTCATTCAAATTCGCCAGCACTGGCGGAAAATGGTATTTCAGTCATTCAATTTCGCGTATGGGCAGTCAAATTCCAAACATGTTCATTCAAATTGGCGTAATGTTATTTCTATTTTGAAAAGGTGAGAACCGTGATTTATACGTATTCAATTGTGAATTTTTGTTTCATCCATACACTGTTAAGTATAATATAGTAAAGGTATCTTTGACCATAAATAACTCAAGTTTGTTGTTCTGTAACGCCCCTCTTCTTTCATAAATGTTATCAGAACTACACATGCACCAGTACCATAGATTCACTTCACTTTCTTATGTCCAGTCATGGCAGCACGAGTTAGATACAGGCGTATCTCTCAAGAAGACAGGGAAAGAATCATAGAAGCATTTGAGAGTAATAACCTTGACAAATTGATGGCTAGAGCTGATCCAAGAACTTTATTCCTAATAACGCAATATAGCACCCACCAAATGAAAATAATGAAACCTGTAGATGAAAGAAATAATGCACGATGTAAATTGAAACCTCCTTCTCCCAATTAATGTCAAAACAAACTTAAGATTAATGTATCTGTGAATGAAATAATGCTATTGAACATTTTAGACACATACACATACATTGTATTTTGAAATTACTGTTGCAAAGATAACATCAGAATAAAGAATGAATACGAAAATATAATGTTATGATGCTTGCAAACAATACCTATGATAAATGAAAATGAAAAAAAAAGGAATAGAAGCATAAACGTGTCTGCTAAATTGACTGCAGTAAATGCGAAATTGGATGCCCAAGAATGAATTCGAATGAACGAGCGCAGCGTATACGTGATCACGTGACTATATCATGCTAAATTGAATGAACGATTTTCGAAATGGTGCTTGTCGTACGAATTTGAACTGAAAAAGTGCTGATTTGAATGATGTTAAAGGTAATTTGAATGCTCCAAAATGAATTTGAATGAAAAGATTATACAATTGAAATACCGAATATGCCATCTAGGCTAAATTGTGCTAAATTGAATGCAGCAATTAGGAATTGGACTGAAAAAAGTGCGAAATTGGCCGGGAAAAACTATATATACGCACATACACACATCCACTTCCAAATCGGATACGTTCTTTTGCCATATCCGACATATTAATCTCATGCAGCTTTTATACTGAAAGCCCAAATTCGTTCATAAGTGGAAATATAACTTTTATTGTATGGTTGTCATAACAACGACGATTTTACGAAATACTTAAGTATTTCGTCATATCATCCATAATAAACTTCAGGGAAAGACCCTAACTTAAGTAGTAAACGGGCCAAAAATTTGGGACTATGAGCTGTTAAAGGAAACAGCGTTTCCCCCTACACGACTCACGCCCCTGCATGCATTAATACGTCAAGAAGTGGCACACACACACACACACACACACACACATATGATATTATTCATAAATATATAGGCCTATGTATTTGTGTGTGTGTGTGTGTGTGTGCGTGTGTGTGCATGTATTATGCCCTACATGCACATTAATTCATTCACGTAAAACAGAGTATTGGGTGTAAGAAATAACTCTGTGATAAACCCAGCTCTGTGCAAGATATATGTATGTGCGTAGTATACACGATTTATGATAGATGAAAACTAATGAGACGGGGGTAGAGCTCAAGTTTTCTAATGTTGTATGGCATATTCTCTGTAAACTGATTAAAGTCTTCTTTCATACCACATTTGCCGTGGGATCACACCCCCTTCATCATGATGGTAAATGGACTTTGGAATTTGTATCAATGTGTGTGCTTTCATGTCTCATAAAAACATACAGTATTACAAAGATGTCACGGGAAGGGTGTTGTCGGATGGTTTGTTTGTAATCCCAAAGCTAAAAATACTTTTTTCAATTGAAATGGAGAAAACGAAGAATAATGAATATCGTCTGTGTCAAGATGTATTAGGATTTTGGCGTTTTTGTCTTTCAATTAGAAATATTTAGTCGAGTGTAGTCAAGACGTCTGCTTTTAAAACGATGGTAGAGTTTTGATTTTTGGGCTTCAGGTTCCCAACGTTTTTGGTGAAATATTGAGAAAGTTCCTATGAACTTTGAAAGAGCATACAACACTGAACAAAATTCAAAGTTCATTTGACTATTAAAGATTGGTTTTGAAATAGCTTAGATATCAGAAAACAAAGGGGTCCTACTTAAAGGTGGGTCACACTTCCGATGAATATGGAGTCACGCATAAGTATGTTATCAAGTTCACATCCAGGTCACTATGTATATTATATCCCTCCTCCCCCAACACTGCACGTAATGAATAAATTGAATTAAGCAAATATTTACATAGCCGGTGCTAAAGATGAAAGATTAAAGTCATTATACATTCTAGTAAAAAGACATACTCGTGTTATTCGTTTGATACTGTACAAATAATTATACCAGTTGGTGCTTGCAATTTTTCGTGACTACGCCATGGATTCTACCGTACCTCTTTTGTACCATGCCACGATTTCTGGCCTATGTCAGCGAGTAAGTGCCATTTTTTCACCATGTTAACATGTCCTCCAGTTCATTGATAGTCAATAGATGGAGAATTAGTTTAAAATTACGATAATAAGTGCGTCTCACTACACGCATGCCTTAATCCAGTCCACTTTGCATGGTGTACACTGGTAAAGTATTCGTGGGGGAAATATGTCAATCTTTCTTTCTTTTTTCTTTTTTGGGAAGGAATCAGAGAGGTTTCGTGAATGATTAATTGGTGCTATTTCTGACTAACATTCGTGATTGAAAATAACTAAACTTCATCTGATATCTATATGTACCCTTGTAAAACCGTTCTCTGTCCCTCAATTTTGAAAGCTCTTTTCTTTTTGGTTTTCCAGAGGAGTTAACATGTGAAGAGTTTGTTCGCAAAAACCGTTAAGTCCATTTCTGAAGATTTTGAAGTACGGTCTCTGTCATAAAGTACAAAATAATACCTTTTAAATGATATATTGGTCACTACATATAAAGGTACGCTTTTGAAGTTATGGTCAAAAGGAGCAAAAATTTTCTTACTATTCTCTTTATTTTTGTTGACCTTTAATCGCAAATATCTCCATTTGGCAAATATGGACTTATCGGTTTTTGCGAACAAACTCTTCATATAATTCTCCATCTTTTTTTTCTTCTTTTGGTAGATCAAGGCACAACCATGAAAAAAAAAAATGTGATCATAACATGAAAATATCCCCGTGTGTTCTGTTTGAGAACTAAACCTTGCAACGCTATAGGGTAGTAATAACGGCAGGGCCCTCTGGTAGAGCAGTGGCAACACTGAAGAGGCTACCCTGGGTAAACAACACATTAGTATCATTATTATTATTATTATTATTATCATCATCATCATTATCATCATTTTCTTTGGCGATATTATTGTATTGCGTATATGCAAATTATATCTATCAATATGAAATTATGTTTTGTTGTTAATGTGTGTGTGTGTGTGTGTGTGTACGTGTGTGTGTGTGTGTGCATTTACAAGGCTAAACGCAAAAAATATTTTTGGTGGCCATCAAATTAATCTTTTTTTTTTAATAGGTGCCCCGCCCTCCTACTAAGAAAAACATAAAGCTGAAATCACTCAATAAAACATTAGAAGTGGGACAAAAATTGTGATTTGATGAATTTTTCTCCTATAACTTTTTCTGATATTTAGAATGGGGCACCTCGTATCTTGGACCCAAAGACTACTGATGCTAGGCCACATGATGGGTTGTTACTTCATTTAATTATCCTAAAAGTCTCATGTCTGTGTTATTATTGATTTAAAAAGGCTTTTGAACGGCGAGAATTGAGCCATCCCCTGGGAGAAGTGCATGGGACATTGGTTTGGATGAAGTAGAAAAAACAGGAGCTATAGGCTAGACAATATTACAAGCAATATAGTAATGTGTGTGTGTGTGTGTGTGTGCGCGCGCGCGGGAGTAGGCGGTATGTGTGTGAGTGTTTGAATATTTGCACATGAAGAGTTTCATCCCAAAACGTTATATATCCATTCTGGTTCATCAGAGAAGGTGATTAAAAGAATCTGAAATTTAAAGAAAATAAAAAAATATTTGATATTTTTTATCATATCTTAAAATACAGGGAGAAATGGGACACCCCCCCCCCCCCCAAAAAAAAAAAAATCGAAACAGAGGCGGCTAACATTAAAATATAGCTAACTTTTGCACACAAAAAAAAAGAAGAGAAGAAATCTTTTAATGCAGATTATTGGAAAGTGCTAAGTGCCTGCTAAAACTGCACGATAAATTCAGAAAATACTTCACACTGAATGCAAAACACACACACACACACACACACACACACACACACACACACACACAAAGTGTTTGATAAATAATTCACAATTAAAACCCGCAGAGTTGTTGCAGAGCAGTTACCATGTGCTTGTAATCTGGTGTCAAATGTCTAACAGGCGATAAGACTTGAAAGCTATAGTTCAAAACTTTTCAGAGATATGAGAGGCGTCCCACTTCTCCCGCGTCCCAGTTTTCCCCACTCTCCCATAAAATGATTAAAGAACTTTGATACTAATAAACTAAGCCTACTTATTCGAGGGTGTGAAATGGTTGAAACTACATGTATGCATGATAATGATGCGAAAATGGGAAGGTATTTGTTTTTATATCCCTCATGTAAAGTTTCTTGGATTATGATTGTACAGAGCATGAAAAAGGGGAGTAGATTTAGGCCCTACTAGAAATCTACGAGCAACTAAAAGCGGCGGTGTAATGACTTACTATCGAGCGTGATGTAGTAAATTTGGGAATCCACAATCTGCACGCAATCGCGATTCTGCGATCGTTATCTAAATTTCTCGCATTTTTGAAGTGTGCGTATTAGTGGGGCAGATATGTGAAAAGATGCTCACATCCGGAGGAAAGTATAAAAATTTGCATGAAGGGCTATTTGGGGCGCTGATTTCAAAAACTGCCGGATCCAAAAGATCTGACCACTGGGTCGGCCGCCATTTTGAATTCCAAAATGGTTAAAGGGATTGTATAGCATTGGTTGAAACCAAAGTTCGGGTTTCTTTCCTATTTGTGTGTGCGTGTGTGTGTGTGTGAGAGAGAGAGTGAGAGAGAGAATGAGAAACCTCATAGGAAATGTGAAGGAGCATGTAATTCCAAGATTGCGAGATACCAAGAAACCACTTTATGAAATAGTACAGAGCATACAATTCTAAGGGGATTTCAAAGATTAATTCATGAAAATTGGTTTTGAAATGGCTGAGCCATCCAAAACAAAACGATCCTAATAAAGGGTTGGACGTATACCTTTTATTACAATCGCTTTGTTTTACTTTGTTTTTGGATATTCCAGCCATCCAAAACTGATTTTTATCAAAGTAGCTTCCTGTGTAGGAGTCTAATTTATAACTGACACGAAGCGACGACGATAAGGAAGATTGAATAAATTGAAGCTCAAAATTCCTCACGTTGATTGCGTAAGTATGCCGTCACGCGACATGTTCAACTATTGTAATTGTTGTTATAGGGTCTAATGTAATTTTGCATTTCTGACATTGAATATATAGCAAATTAATATGGGGGAAGATTTTGATTTTGTTTTTTTGATGGTGGGAAGTCGAAACTCCTGCGAAGAATTTGAAATTCATTTATCATGCAAATTTAGGCACATTTAATTTTGTATACATATACTTTCCTGTTTCTTTGCTGATTTTGATTTTATCTCCTAGTTTTTTGTGGGCGCGTCAAAACATCACAGAATTTTGAAATTCGTTCATTTTGCAAATGTGGGCATTTTTTCCCCCAAATCACAAGAGCTGCTTCTCTATTTTGCACTACATTTTGATTATATTTCATCTGATAGACATACAGGATGGCAGAATGGCTTGGTGGGATGCCAATTAAGCTTTTACATAGCATTTGAAATCATTAATTATGCAAACGCACTAAAAATGTGACTTCTCAACAACTGGCACTGGATGCTGATTCTGTTTTATTTGTCAAGGCGGCTTCAAAACTTCTACACAGAATTTAAGATTCATTGATAATGCAAATCTATAAAAATTAGTCAAAATAATCAAAATTCATAGATCATAAATTAAAAAAAAAAATAATGCCACTCTGTAGCTATACTTCCGTCGGGAAAACATCATTCAACGCATAATTATTATTAAGTTACTGATGCACTTGTTCAGGGTCCACAAGGAATATGCTCTGTTCGAAAATCTTTCTGCTGCGTGTATTCAAGCTGTTTCCAATGCGCAGGAATGAAATATATCATCATTTGAATTGCATCTGTTCTAGTCTACGACTACGTCCATGATTATGAAAAGGAGCATGTGATAAATCCATTACATATACGTGTACCTTGTGTACAGTGAATTGGCAATTAAGGTCATGTTGGTGTCACAAAATTTTAATTGTAGGCCTACATGAGAACCCCTTCCCCAGCGCATGTCGGTTTGCAGCGCAGTGCTTTGAAATTGGATTTGATTTGATTTATTGTTTTCTGTATTATCATTGTACATACGTTGTTCACAGAATATTTTTTTCTTCATTGCTTCTGCAGCAAAACGTACAACAGACATTAACCAATGTTAACAATGAATAATACTGTGGGGCTACAGCATAAGCGTGGCTTGATTTGCGTGCAGCCCCCGTACATATCACATGTAATACACATCGGAAGGAGAAAAGGAGGGAGGGATTGCATAGAGACAGGATAGTTGAAAGGAGAAAGGGAAAGGAGAGGTCTGTCTGCTTTCACTAAAGGTTTTTACAAAGTAAGATCACCTGTGTCACTGATTAGCAAAGCATTTCTCATCGTTCACAGTTGTAAACATGCGTAATGAACACTTATGCTGGAAAATACATAATTACATACACACGCAGTGAGTGAAGGTCACATAATCTCCCTTGTGCTTTTAATGCGCAGGAAGTCAAAGGTCGCATGTACACCGTGTGAAGATCAATACCCTTCAACAGTGTTTTGAAATTCAAGTGAAATATACATTCTGATATGATTAAAACCTTGTGCAGGAATCAATTAAGTCATAAAATCATGCGCACAGTGTGTGAAGATCACACACACTCCCTTCCACCTCCTCTCCAGACCTCATCCTTTTATTCAAAATCAGATTAAATAGCTACAGAAGTGTCTTATTGTAGTAAAAGTAATGTTCATTACCACTGTTTGAAATTTTATCTTTTTTTTTTTGCTTAAAACCCACTGAGAATTAAGTCACAATATGTCTTGAAAATGTACTTCTGTATGTACTCATGTATGTGGTAATATTTCACTTTTGTCTTGACAGAAAATGGAATATATTTTATGCCACTGTTGTAAACAAACTTTATTGAATTCTCCAGTAACCAAAGACAGGTAATGTGAAAGGATTGCTTTGTGAGTTTCTTATGGCTGGGTGGTTCCTGTGTTGAACCCATAGTAATCAGTTAGAAGTAGTAAAATACATAATATGAGCAATATGTGTATTCTAGGTCATGAGTAAACTGTGAGTTCATGTGCAAAATTGAAACAGTATATTGACAGGCACCTCTTAAAACAGGAGAGGTCTTTTTTTTTTCCTGTTAGATACTCCCTGCATGGACATACAAATAGGTTTCAGTGCCGTGAGAAAAGTAGATGAATCACCTCTGTAGTTTTACCCACACCCACTTATAGTATAATAAAAAAAAAGAATAGTTTGGCCAAATTTGGCCTGAAATAGACGGGGTTTGGCTGTTAAGAGTAGAACTGATCTGGCAAACCCTTGGTGGCGGCAGCTAGAACTGAGAAAAACAAAAATTCGCAAGAGTATGCTAGTCTCCCGATCGGGCCACACACACACACACACACGCACGCACATATATATATATATATATATATATATATATATATATATATATATTGAAACAAGGAAGGAAAAACTGACCAGAAACATTTGTAATAATAAATAGCGAAAACTTTGAGCAAAGTTTTTTGAGCAAAACCCATTTTCTTTGCTCAAAGTTTTCGCTATATATATATATATATATATATATATATATATATATATATATATATTATTACTATTTTTTATTCTTTTTTTGGTGGCCGGTGAGCACCGAGGATCACTACGACAGAGACCTTGAATGTGTGTGTTTGTTAATACGCGAATAGACTATATATTCCTATATCTTAAATGCGAGATATCAATCCTGACCGAAACGTTTTCTCATTGTGAAGCTTGTTATATGGAAGAAATCAAATTTGAGGCGGACGTCGCTCTCTACTTTTCCCCTGTAGTCATGACCTTCATCAGGATCTACCAAGAGAACATTGTTATTATTCACGTTATTAAAATAATTGTGTACATGCCTTGATGTACCATGATATATAGTACATGTAGGTTCAATACCGCACAGTGCAATACATGACTCTTGTGATTATGTAATTTTATGAAATTATGAAATTATGATCATTCTGAAACATTATCTTTGCATTAAAAAAAAGACAATGAAATACTTCGGCACGGAAAGGCAATCTTACATTATCTCGTTAGATCCCATTCCCGTATCATACTTCCAAGGTACAATGACCTTATACTCTACCATGATTTCAAACATATGGTTACAGACATGTATATTGCCGATTTGATAATAAATACATGTAGATCGCCATTACTCTCGGAGGGTGAAAACAAGATATAATGATTAGAACAACTTGTGAATTATGTCTACTCTTTGATCAGGTATATTTGTGGTATGGAGAATAGTTAAGTGAAATTATCTGCGGCAAAGCGGTTGCAGTAGTGGGACGTCTCGTCATTTGTTTGTGCCAAGCGCTGTTCTCTCCCCCCCCCCCCCACCCCTCTTCCCGTCTCTTAAGACATACACCCCCTCTTTAATTCTCCTCCTCTCCCTCTCCTTGCAAGGTTTGTCTGTCATTCGCTGAGAAGGGTATTGAGTACCGAAGCAGGCTCTTGAATATAGTAGCAGGAGACCAGTACGACCCCCACTACCTACGGGTGGTCAATCCCAATGGTAGCATGCCAACCCTGGAGCACGGCGGAGAGTACATCCGGGAATCCAGTGACATCATCAAGTTCATCGACGAGCTTCCATCAGAGAGTAAGGCGTGTTATTACTTGGCCTACTTGCTTTCTGTGATCAGAAGCTATATTTTATTACTATTATCAATTTCTTTGTGAGTTTGACCATGATATTTTCATTTCAAACTTCAAACTTCAAACTTTATTTTTTCACTCTTTTTCCAACAGAATGTACAAAAAAACAATATGATACATTTGGCATGCGAGTCGTTGATTATATACATACATATATACATAGTCAGACAGGGATAACAACATGCTCATGTCCTTATGTTTGGTACAAAAAGAAACATACACTCTATTTATACATTCTGTGAAAAAAAAAAGTGGAGGTACCCACTCAAAAGACTATGCTTGTAACATGTGGGCACCTCTGAGGGAAAAGTGGGAAAGAGGGGAAGTAAAGGGGGTGAAAAACTTACAACTACAAAGATTGCGGGAAACTGGGAAAGTCGGGAATAGAAAAAAAAAAGAAAGAAAGAAAGAAGAAAAAGAAAGCAAAAGTGTGAAAATAGGGAACAGAAAATGGGGAGAAGAGAGAGAAAGAGAGAGAAAAAACCTAAATTATTTTGATGCATACACCAAGGGGCGAAGCCCACAGAGACAAATAGCCACGCGTTTTCGAGAGTGAAACAGTGTTGAACTGCTTTCCAGCGGAACAGACTGCAACCGTGAGGGCACGTGAAGAATACAAAAATACTAAACGCGGTAAAAAAGTGGTCGATGCCTCAAGAGAATGCTGCCTATAGTGAAAGAAAATACATTACAGAATTATATTTATTCAGTTGCATTATAAAACTTCAAAAGAAAACTCTTCAATCTCTTTTTAAAAGAATTCAATGACGGTGCATTTTGTATGTCCATGGGAAGGGAGTTCCAGAATCTTGGACCTACATAAATAAAAGTTTGTTGAGCAAGCACGGTTCTTAATAAAGGTAAATGAAATTCATTTGACTGTCTGGTTGGATATCCATGATATGTCCGGTTGCGCATGAACATGGAGTTAAAGATAGACGGAAGACAGTTATTATTATAAGTATACATAAATTGCCCGAGTTGAAACAAAAACAAATCTTTAATTTTCAGAATCTTATTATGAAAAAACAAAGGATCTGTATGAGAATATGGAACGGTGTTACAAATAATGCGAAGAGCCTTCTTTTGTAGCAGTAAAACCCTATCCAATAATATTTGATGAGTGTTTCCCCACACTAAAATTCCATAATTCAAATAGGGTAATATCAAAGATGAATACAATGTAAACAACGAATGTTGAGGAATAGAAAATTTTAGTCTATTAATAACACCTATGTTACGTGAAATTTTCTTACAGACATTATCAATATGAAATTTCCAAGAGAGTTTATTATCGACTGTAATTCCGAGAAACTTAATATGGGAAACACTTTCTAAAACAGCATCACCAAAACAAATATCCATATTCAAATTATCTAAAGTATTACTGAAAAGCATGTATTTAGTTTTTTGGATATTTAAAGACAACTTATTTGCTCGTATCCACTCACATACTTTATTTAACTCAGAATTAACTGTCTGCACAAGGGTGTTTGGGTCTTCATGCGAATAAAATACATTTGAATCGTCGGCAAAAAGTATGAAAGATAAAACATCGGAAGAAACACAAAAATCATTAATGTAAACAATAAACAGCAGCGGGCCCAACAAACTACCTTGTGGGACGCCACACTTAAATTCTCTCATATCAGAGTTATGATTATTCAAAAAAACATATTGTTTGCGATCAGTTAAATAACTCCTGAACCACTCCAAGGCCTTCCCACGTATACCATAGTGAGACAACTTGTATAGTAAAATATCATGATTTATAGTGTCGAAGGCCTTGGAGAAGTCCAGGAAGATACCAATCATATGAGAGTGATTATCTAAAGCATGTGCTACTTTATCAACAAAATTTAACAAAGCATTTCATTTTCATTTATTGGTTCCCATATCCAAATAATTCAAAACAATTGCAAAATAGGATAATCCATTTGTACATATGAAGGCGAAGTGTCATGAACCACTGATACAAAATAATGTAAACAATAATACAAAAGTATAGTAAATGTGCAGCTGCATCTACAAACACATATGAATACACGTGATTTCCATAGTTGATCATCATGACTTCATCGTGAGTTTAAAGTCGAAATTGAAAAGATAAAAATATAAAAATATAAAAATAATGTATGGATAACACTTGCTCTCGGGCGGAAGCTCGGTGGCATAGTGGAAATGACGCCTGTCCGGAGATCAGGACGTCGTAGGTTTGAAACTTGCTCGAGTATGTACGCCCATGACTTCTTTTGTCAGGACTACTACTTAAACACTGATCAGTTCAGTGCTTATTGACATCGATGTCGGGCAATTTATCAATCAGTTTCAATGAAAACATCTCGAAGAAAAAAATTCATGAATTTGAATACCGATGCAATGTTTTCTGAACATAAAATCTCAAAAATAACAAATGTCTATTTATTCCAGTTTGGTCTGTTCATATTTGATAATAACTGTAATATTTTAACTACAATATTTTATAATTTATTTCGTCGAAATAGTCACAATACACAATTGTCCCACAACACAATCTAATGAATTATCCCCAATGGTGAGAACTGTATATACGCAAAATACATTAAACAAATTTTGTTTATAATGGACCTAGATTTTGGAATAGCCTGGATGACATCTCAAATAATTCTTTTTCTTTTTGACATTTAGATATAAACTGAAAAAGTAATATTTGTTTTCTCCATATATCAGATTGTTTGTGAAATAATGTTTGTTCTTTCATTTGTCCTGACAAAGTAGTGGCGCGTTCACAAACCTCTCTTCCTTCTCCGCTCCTCCTCCTCTCTTCTCCTCGTTCCTCGTTCTCCTCTTCCTGTGCTGTTATCTATTTTCTCTTCTTCCTGTTACAATATTGCGTCTTCTCTTCGTGTATATACTTTTCTATTTGTTTTTTGTTTTGTTTTGTTTTGTTTTGCATGACAACCTCCAAGTACTGCTTGTAGTGTTGATCTGTTCCCATAATTTATTATTTTCGTGGTACACAGGACTTTAAATTCAAGGAATAGTATCTGTAGCATTACATTATTATGTGATTTTCTGTTTTTAATTTCTTGTACTTTATAACAAGTAATAAATATAATTTTTTTAATCATAAAAACATTATATATATGTATATACATATATATATATATATATATATGTATGTGTGTGTGTGTGTGTATTTACATTGCAAATGCTTTAACGTAACATATTTATGTCAAATAAGTTAAAAACTTACAGCAGCGTCCACAGAGAAAAGAGGGGTGTTCCATATTTCTGTTTGTACTCGGAAGCTTGGAAGTTAAGATTATTATCAAAAGATTCGTGTCTCCACCATAACCCACATTCAACTGGCGTTTAATCCTGATGTGACATTTTATTCATTTTTTTTTTATCATCTTCGAGTAGAGCCGAAGTTGATTCCTGATGAGAATACAGAGCTCAGGGTACGATTCGATCGGATGCTGGAACTTGTCAACTCCCTTCATGTCATCGTTCCGCGAATGCTTGCTATGACGGTGCCCCATCTCGCCCAAAACCCTGTTCTCTCAGAGGAAACAAGGCTTCGTATTCTGGAAAGTAATCGATGATTTTTTCTAATCTCTTTATCATAATTATTGGCGTTACTTGTACCATAATCACCATTACTTCTATCATAACTTTGCTCTGATATTCTATTAGGCAAGACATATTACGTGAGAATTGACTGCATGGTTTCCATGGTTAGTCTTCCCCATTAAATAAAATGGTATAGTTTGATAGAGTTTGGGATTCAGCTGTTAACTTTTTGGGAGATATCAAATTATGAAACTACACACAAAATATCAAATGCATACAATAAGGGTAATTCAGAGTTTATTTGATGTGAATCGGTTTTGAAATGACTAAGATATCCAAAAACAAAGTAAAACAAAGCGATCCTAAAATGTGAGTCCCACCTTTTATTATGGGATTGTTTCATTTTGGATATCTCAGTCATTTCATCGTATAAATTTTGAAGTCTTGCACTTCTCTTAGAATGGTATGCCCATTCATATTGCACAATTTGTTGCTCCATTATCTCACCGAAAATTTTGAAACCTGAATTCATTCTAAACTGGAATTAATTTTAAAGACTTTTTACTAGAGTTAAAGAACTATAATCTACCATTCAGAGGGAGGATGGGGCCACGAGTGTATTTTAGGTCCTAGTAAATTTTTAAGGATACCTCTAGAACATCTCGTCGGATTTGGTTTCATATTTTTCGCTCATTGATGGAATGATATATCTTGGGATATAAATGATTAATGTATACACTTATATATATTTATATAATCATTATATATCATACACACACACTATCACTTCTTCGATTCTCCCTATCAGAAATTGGTGAAGGAAGGAAACTTAGGCTCCTGCGACTGAAAGACGAGCACCCGGACCTAGCAGAGGTCGCCCAGGCTTTCATTGACCGGATACCTCCACCACTCCCGCCGTCGAAAAAGGAGGCGATGCTCCTGAAGCAGCTCGATCTGTGGGATAAAGGGTTTGCTGAAATCGAGACTGTGCTAGAAGAACAGAAGAAAACATCAGGTATCCTTGATTCTATTGTTCTACTTTTGTCATTAAGTTGTTTTCTCTTTCAAAATTTTGAAAAGTAACACACAACAATCTAGACAATAATAAATGCCAAATACATTTTGATATATAACATACTTTATTTCCTTTGCAAATTAAAGCATGTGATGAATATTCCTAGGATACTACCTGCCCACAGGCAGGTAAGTACAAGGAAAGAAATACAGTGGACCCGGTCCATCACACCACAATTGACAGTTACACAAATATATACATGTATACAAGTACATTTACACACAAACATGATACATGAACAGTTGTTTCAGGACGAAAAGAAAAAAAAACAAACAAACACCAAAATGAACTTATATCAGCATACACTTAACCTAAGAAACACACACACACACACACACACACACACACACACACACACACACACACAATAACTCTAATCATTCTTTCAATTATACGAATCTACCGAAATTCACTACCAATAAATTGCATTAAATCCACCCAACATAATCATGATTATTTCACATCCAATATTATAGAAAAAAACAGGAAAATATACATAATGATAAATACATATGCAAAAATATAAATCCTATAAATATACATAATTAACAATACAAAGGGGGAAAATCAAAATGGACATAACCGGTCCGTAAATAATTATTGTATATAAACATAGTCAACTCAAAATATTACAGTTACGATAACAGAAAATTAATTAGTTGCGGAAACTGACGTATGTCACGTGAGACAATAGGTACATAAACTATCATTATCATTATTATTATTATCATTATTATTATTATCATTATTATTATTATCGTTATTATTATTATACTATAAATAATTATTATATTTATTGTTATTATTATTATTATTATCATGTATTATTATCATTACCTCTCTGTTTTTGGATATCTCAAAACTGTTTTTTTACCAAACAAACTTTGGATTTCTCTTGGCAAATTTGCTTGGAGTTTTATGCTCTTTGGAATTTTATAAGAGGCTTTATGTAAAAAAAAAATAATAATAAACTTTTTTACAACCCCATCTAAACCAAAACTACATCATCTCCGTTTATTCCATGTCGTCTACCTGCGAATGCTGCATTAATCTCAATTATTACTTCTTCCCTTTCATGTTTGAACTTTCTGTTTTTATCTATGCAATATGTCATACCTAGGAGGGCAAGAGTACTGGCTGTGTGCAGACCACATCACACTTCCGGACATCCATCTTATTGTTCTTCTACATCGGCTCGTCTTCATTGGTCAGGCAGAGAGACTCTTTCTAGTCAAGCGCCCTCTATTGGCGAATTACTACCAGCGCTTTACGTCGAGGCAGAGTTTCAGAGAGCACTGCGGCACAGTGAACGAAGCGTGGCATTCGTTGTAATATTGCAATTAGCTGCTCTCGGCCGTGTAACAGACCATGATGGTAATCTACAATATGGTACCATAAAGATCACAAAAGCGATGGCAACCTAGAAATTAATCCAGAAACGCTATGACAGGTGATGTATAAGCATCAAAGGTGAAGTGCATACTGAGGAATAGTACACCACTTTTGTAGATGCAATCAAAGATTGTGACGAATATAGCACTGTGCGCGTAGACGAAATGTTCGGCAGCCTCACTAACACAGCCAATAGATGAACTTTGGAAGTAGTGATATTTAGAAATAAAGAGATTTATCGTTAAATTTCATAAGCGACTTTTTTAACATTTCCAAGTAAGTCCATCTTTATAGAGTAATTTAAAGCCGTTTCAATGTTACCTCACATGGTACATTTTAACATAGCGACGAATATTCTTGAAGTTACATGAAAAATTTCCTATTTTTTTTTTATTAGTTCTTTTATTAGTAGCTTTTTTATCAGCTTTAATCGCAGCTATTTCAACTTGACAAGAAAAGATTTTACTGGTTTTGCGATAAAATTTTTCAATAACAATCTTCTCTCCTGATGATCTTAGTACGAGCCATCCGATCAGCACATGTCTGTTGAACACATTCTGATATCACAATTTAGATTGCATCATGATCCGAAAGATGTGAACTCACGAAATAATCTTTCAAATTATATCGTTATGAATATATTCTTAGGCAAGTGACGTTGATTCCTCATAACTACTTTTAAGTTTGCACGCTGTAAGATTACTTTCATTTTCTTTTTCTTTTTTTCAAATACGTTTCAAAATTGTAAATGACAGTGAATGAAGAAATATGTATTAACATTTTCATTGTGAAAGGACTAACATCAGTCAAAGTTGCTTTCCATTGCCTGTTGTTTTATACCTATTTGCGTTTCTGTAATTTACGTTATTAGGCAATGTTGTTTTTTATTATACATTTTTTCCATTTTCTTTGGAAGCATGTATGCATTCACTGCAGCTGATGTAACAGACAAGCTCAAAGGAAGAATGTTCACTAAGGCATATATTGTACTAAAAAAAAAAAATGTGTCAAACTTGATTAGAGACTCATAATACTATTTTGAGCTTTACGTCATATTTACCGCCCCTTTTTACTCAGGTGTAAACATTATCATCTAATAATGGTATCAATATTCTCTATAATGTCAAATGATAGATGATTATTAGCATTCATTCATTCATTCATTCATTTTTTCCATCTAAAACAGAACTTGTAAATACATTTTTTTCACATACAATATAAGTTCATATGTCAAACATTACAAAATATGACTAGTGAAATTTGTGGATATGCAAATGAAGACGTGAATATAAGAACGACCCAAGTCCAATTTTTGGCCAAATTCAGTTTGACATGGGAAATTGTAGCTTATGCATGGACTCATCTTGTGTTAATGATAAATCCTAATTACCCCCGGATGTGCCAGAAATGAATGAGTTAAATATTATATTAATGTAAGAATGAAAGACTTGGGTCATTCTTACATTCATCTTATAGCGCCCTCTCTCATCCTTCTCTCATCTCTATAGCAGAATATCATGTATATGAATCAAAGAACGACCCAAGTCCATCACACAAAATGGCCTCTCCGCAATTTATATAAATGTTAATTGTCATAATAATATATGTTCTAATTTGTATATACAATGTTGCCTTCCCGTCACAGTTAAATAGAATATCATTGGACAAATAAAAAAGTTAAAGTTTACTCGAAATGGTCTTCCATGGACTTGGGTCGTTCTTATATTCAGATACTCAAATGATAGGTGAGACAGAAAAATAACAAAGAACATTCTGAAGTTAAGAAAATGCAGGAGATTGGAAAGAATGCTGAAGAAGCTATTCTTGTAGGGTGCATTCCCCCCAACATAGTAAAACAATTATACATGTTATATCATTGATCTTCTTTTTTGTTCATGAAACTAAATTTACAAAATGAATTACACGCACTACGAATAAAAACCTAAATAGCCCTTATACAAACACCCAGACAAATCCAAACACTAAGTCGCTGTCATGCAGAAAATAGAACAGGAAAGAAATAGAACAAGAAAATAGAACACGAAAGCATGACCCGAATGACAGGTGTTCCATTATTGATCAATAGAATAGCTATTACTAGAGACATTATTTATGTATGTTCTTCCTATATGTTGCTTCAAAGAGATGCCATAACAAATGAATTAAGGCAATAATCTTTACATCATCAATGTGTAAAATGAAAAGTATGAAAAGTACATGTATATTTTCGCACATGTGTCAATTACTTCGTAGGCCTATAGGTGAATTGGCATGCAGAAACGAAGGATCATGTACAGTGGTGTCAATAGAATTTATTATACTTTTTTGCACATCACATCAAGTAAACCGAGTAAAAGTGAAAAAATAAAGAATTAGATAATATGACAATAGAGTGAAAACTTATTGTTTTTATACTCCTATATTTTGTCGCCATTTCACATATTTCTCAAGTTGTCTTTTTCTTGCTGCAAATGATAAGCGCAAAAGAACAACAAAGGTTTTGACATGGAATACTTTTTTGTTCCAAGTATTCAACTTTGTTATTGGATTGTTTAAAAAGGCCAGCCATTGACATTGAGAATTTTAAGGGGGGAAAGGGGATCTAGAAATACAATCATTCAGGACAGACGTTTTTCGGAAACTGCATTTTCGGATCTCACAACACTAAAATGGCAAAAGTACGAGCTAAATCAAAGTCGTTATAATAAAACTGCACCTTTGCGACCCCTCCGATCCTTTATCTTATCAGTTGAAAGTAATGAAAGTCAATGATATACATACTTTTCAGACTGTTTTTTAATGCAAAAAATATACATAATATAATCGCCTTCCTGAAAATGTTTGATTCTTTTATTCACTGCAAACTCTGCAGTACATTCCTACTAAACTCATCAATCATCTGATTATCAGTTATCTTTAGAACCTTAGAATCATTAAAGCTAAAAAAAAAAAAAAAAAAAATCATTGAAACATCATGGACTAGATAATAATTATTTTGATCTGGAATACCCTGCCTCTAAACTTAAAACAGTGTTTATCACTGAATGTTTTTTTTAAAGAGAATTAAAAGATATCCTAACATCTTAATGTTCTCCCGAAATTTCAAGAAATATATGTCAAAAGTCTTATTTTCATTAATTCTTGATTACGAGTTAAAGATGGAGATATCATTGTCTTATACCCACTATTATGAGCTACATTATGCAGCATTGTGTAGTGTACTGAACATATCATTTCCACAGACCAACACCGTGACAGCACAACGCACCTGACACAGCATCATGTACCTTCTGCATTACTATTCACTGCATCTTGAATGGCTTTATAGAATTGTATTTCATCATTCATTGTGTTGTAAGTATATCTGGGGCCATTTTCGTAGTAAAGCTCTACTCACGAAGATGGTCTCCCATTTCCAATATTAAAATATAATATATTATATATTATTAGTTAATATCATGATCAATATATTATAACTTATTATAAATTATATGATTATTTTATATATATGAGTATATACAGTATCATACATATGATATTGTATAATACACCAAAGTTGAACTGTTCCTTATCGTACAATTTACATTCAATTTGACATTGTTGTATATTTCGTATACGTTTTCTTTATACCGTCGTACCTCATAATCTATATTAATGCGTTGGAACAATTTATATGATTTATGACATAACGTCAAAGTTTGTCATACATTGTAATGAAAATGGAATGAGAAATAAACGGGACTGAACTGAACTGTGCCTGAGTGAGGTTGTACTGTGTACGTGTGTTTGCGAGTGATATCATGTAATGAAGACAAACTTTGACATGATTTTATTTTCGATATTTTCTATGTTATTTCAATTCATTTATTTTAAGTCTCAATTTTCTTCCAACGAAACATAACACAGATTAAATCAGAAATCATATTATAAGCATATAGGCCCTACATTAGAATATTCGAAAGATAAACGATAGGTAACAAATAGAAATATACATACCGGCAAAATACTAAGTTATGTTTAGAGGTGGAAAAGAGAACTGAGAGGTCCACTAAAAAACAACAACAACAACAACAACAACAACAAACAAAAACAACAACGAAAAAACACTAACAAAGCAATTGCTTGTTTATTGTTATTTATGTAGCAAATGTGCATTCTTCATGAAAAATGGAATTTGTGGAATCATCGGTATATTTGAAATTCGTTGCTTTTGAGCGGATTCTCAGAATAATATACTCAAACTTCGCTTTTGTGTTTGGCTAATATTGCCGCATCCCCTCGTTTAGATTATAATGCTTGGAGTTTACTCCCTGCTGGTAAAGCGTCTTAACCCGTTCCCTACGGGAACCTGGTGGCCTGTGTATTAAGTCTATGGGGATTTTAGAATTCAGTATACTAGTACATGGAACTACGGGTTCAGTATCAAGCGGAAAGAGTTCATTCTAAGGCAGTGCTTTCCTCACTTCGTCTTTTCCTTCTTTCATCTCACGCCCTCTATACAATTAGTTTCCCATCATCATTCAGAATTTTCTCCCTGACTTTTCTACTCTGAACACGCCTACTCCCCTCCTTATCTCTCTCTCTCTCTCTCTCTTCCTCTCCTGTCCTCTCTCCTCCTTCTCCCCATTCCCCTCTCTTCCTCTCTCGTTTGAGTTGCATGATTTTTTTTTTCATTGAATTGTACGACTCTATGTCGCGTCCATTGCTTGAATAATACAGCAAATAGGTTTTGAATAAACTATGACCTGTGTTCATCTTGTTGATTTATTTTTCGGGGGCCATGCATGGGACACATTATGGACACATCAGTCCAATACTCTGATACTGGGAGAGTTCACTGCACAGTTATTATCCCTCGGTCAAAGTCCGGACGGAAAAGGAGAGTCGCATAGGCCTACGGTACGCAATAATTCGTGCACACTAGTCAGAGAGGCGGGAACAAGAAACCAGCATGTCGTCAATTCCAGTGCTTTATCATGCCGAGCACTCGAGCTGCTCGCAAAGAGTGAGTATAATTATTATATCAAAAATATTAGTTACTCTTTCCCCTGATTTTCTCACAAGTCTCTCTCGCACTCTCTTTCTGTCTCTCTCTAACATTGTCTCTTGCTGTGCCACAATGTAATGCCATTATCACCTGTCATTTTACTGTTTATGCAGTGCTAGCATCAAGTGAGAATATAGATATCTGTGATACACTAGTAAAATCGTATCTATAATGTCATACAGAGTCAAACAGTTCTTCTTTTTTTGATACAGTGCAGGCTAGCATTGTCGGAAAGAGGAATCGAGTACAAGGACTATGTTCTCACCTTGTTTGGGGATCAACATGACCCGGAATTTCTCCGTGTCAATCCAAAAGGTCAAGTTCCCACCATGGAACACAAGGGGAATTACTTCCGGGACTCTAGAGATGTCATCGCATACGTCGACACACTTCCGTCAGATAGTAATAATAACTTTGTTGGATCATATATATTCATTATCTACATTAAACGTAGGCATATATTCATTTCAATTATGTATCTAATATTTGAGTACGTAATTACTGTTTCAGGGGCTCATTTATTAATTCACCCAGTTAAACCTATGTTGTCAGAATGCGTATGGCATAAGGAGATTGAACTGCATGTTTTCTGTCAAGATCTAAACACTATCTATACAAAAAATATATATATTTTTTGAACGAGAGTTTGAATAATGGATTATGGACAACTCTCTTAAAAAAAAATGTAATTGTGGAAAGTTGAAAGGTATAAGTAAGTGGGTTATTTTCGCCTTTACTCGCGAAAATTCGAATATGAAATAAATCTTCGGATCTGGTAGCTTCTTCGGTTACTTAGTTGACTTCAGATGATAGTTCCGACTAAATTTAGAGATTGTTCCGCACATTTAATAAGACGATTCCATTTAAGATTCTCAAGCCGGAAGTTTCCGCAAGCTTAGAGACAGAGTATTCAAGAATTTGCGAACTCCGCTCTTCAAAACTCTCACCACATTTTCCTCCTGGATTCTCTTTCTTGCGCATGTAGGCCTGCGCACCATATCGAGTAAATAGAAGGCTCCACTTAACAGGTCACCACCGTTCTGTAAGAGTTGGTTAAATGGTAGGGCCTATTGTGTGGAAAGTAAGGCAGGTCTCGTGTCTGTCACGTCTGTGAGCAACTTTTATAATTACAGTACACTCCCGTTACAACGAAGTCATCGAGACCGGTGGTTTTTCTCTCATTATAACGAAATTTCGCTATACATGTAGCCGAACAGTAGAGAGCATAAATGTATGTGATAATCTTTTGACCTGAATTCTTACTTCTTTGTAACCAGTGGTAACATGCGTTTCGTTATAGCCGTGTTCGATATAACGGGAGTGCACTGCAGTATTCAGCTCTCTTTTTCTTACTTTTGGTTTCCTGAAAATTGACCTGAAGAGCCGAAGTTGAACTCGGAAGATAATTCTCAGAAAGCAGCGGAGGTGCTTCGCTTTGTCAAACTTCTCGACTCCTTCAACATCCCTTCCCTGACTTTCGGGCCCATGTGCATGAGGCAATACACAACAAACTCCCTGGCACCGACTGCTATCAACAATGAAAGTTTCAATGGTATGTATGACATGGTGGCGCCAGTGAACTTAAACCATTTTTATGCCAATGAGTCAAATGTGCACTAATTTCACACACAATCCTACGGACAGTTAATAAATGTGCCTGGTGACCTACAGAGGGTTACATAATTTCCAGTCAATTTGAGTCCACTCTCAGTATCACCACGATCACCAATAAGCGATTGAGTGCTCCACGTATTACAAGCCATGCTTTTTAGTGGATCACACTTTTTTCAATCTTCAAAGTATGCATTGATGTTCTTAGTTTAAATATTCTGCTCTGTTTCACATTTCATATCTTATCATATAGGTTACGAATCATATTGCGTTATGAATTTTCTTTTTCTAACTGATCAATTAATAATGTGATGGTGTAATGCATAATTTGTATTTGTTGTACTTTTTGTTTGATGTCGGATGGAAAATAAATGACAGTGAACTAAAAAAACAGTTCATGGTTACAGTCCGCCCATATGAATTGCTAAGGTCCTTGCAGACCTCTTTAATTTGACTTGTAACTAAAGTATTTGAAAAAAAAATGGATAGGTCTTTATGAAAAAGTGTATGATGAATATTAATATGCATGAACTATATATATAATGTGGATGTCAAAATATAGATGACTCAACATTCTTTTAAACCAGATGAACAGACTTCATACATGAAGCACTTAGGCCCTACATGTAAATTACCACTTTCTGCTTGGCTACTTTCATCTGCTCTTCTAGTCAAGAGTGTAATCCATGTTTTAAAAAGTCTGATTCACACAGATCATTGCGCATCGCTGGTAACTGTGAACTTGTTTATACTGTTACTATTAGATTGTATCAGTATCCAGCATACCATTATATGAGTATGCTATCTCTAACTTTTTGTCATTTTTGTCATCAATCGAATTGATCAATTTGTTCACGTTTACTATGCTTCCTCCTTTTCAGCCAATACTACTGGTGCATGAGTTTTGTCTCTAATTTGCTATTGTCGTTGTGATTTTTCCCCGAAGTTCGCTTTAATGTTGTCTCGTTCACAGATATTACTGTTATTATTTACACTGATTAGGTACATTGTTGTTACTATCATAATTTTTGTTATCATCATAATCATTGTTATTATTATTATTATTATTATTATTATCATCATTATTATTATTATCATTATCATTATCATCATCATCATCATCATAATTAGTAGTAGTAGTAGTAGTATAGTAACAATAGTAAATTAATAGTAGTGGGCCTACAGCATTGATCAAAGTGTCGTTGGTTTGCCCTCTAATTTAGTGTATAAGATTTGTTTTTACTTTGTCCATTATTTTTGTTTAAGTATAAAAATGTTAATCGTATATTGCCCACAGAGGGTGCCAAGAAAACCATCGCTCGACTCCAAACAATCGCGGCAGAGAACCCTGACCTGGCCGATGCCGCCAACGCGATCGTAGCAAGGTACAGCCAAGGGGTAGATGTCATGTGCAACGAGCAGGTGCTCGTCAAGTCCATCGACGATTGCGACGCAGCTCTAGCTGAGGTCGAGAGACAACTGGGGACACAGAAAGCAGAAGCTGGTAAGATTTCCCCTCAAACCCATCATTATTTATGATCTGGTTTGATTTCATGTTTCATCGAAAAGTGGGTTAATCGTTTGATTTGGCCGGAGTGAGGCAAAGTTTGAGAATGTTTGTCTCTACCCCGTCTTTGTCCTGCATCAACAACTGATCAAGATTACGATGTTAAAGTTATGCTTGTTCTGCTCAGAAAATGTTCAAGTAATGTAGCAGCAGCTAGCACAATTATGGTTAGATAACTGCAAACAATTATTGATTACAATGACTCCCATCTGTGAGTGTCTATAAACCAGTTCGTAATTCCACTTTTGTGCATGAGCAGAATAGGATCATTTGTACCAACAGGCAATTTGTTTTTGTTAATTCACTGAGATAAGCATGTGTGATGTGATGATTATTCATGTGATCCTTATCTAAATGTGCTTGCCAGACAGCACATCCACCTGACAGCAAGCCTGGTATTTGGTAATATCAAAAGAAAAATGTTGTCATTGCATTCAATATAAAACAATGAAATGAATGCCTGCTAAAATGTCAACTGACGGACTACTCCAGATGGTCACTTGGTCTAAACACAAGTTCATTCTTTCTTAAACACGAATTCTATAAATTGTTACGTCGGCCAAGCGTATGCATTATGCCGCTCTGAAAACGAGTGGAGTACACTAACAACTGACAAAAAAGAAAGGTATTTAATTTTGTACCAATGTGTACATGAGCTAATTACAAATTGGCTAATTGGATATGATCATGACATTATTCTTGAAGCATGTTAAGAAAAAGTGTTGACCTCAATGATCCTGTCAGGCATCAATATTGCTTTAAGTGATAAAATATCATAATCTATCCTTTTCTCTTCCGTTGCTAGGAGACAAGGAGTACTGGTTGTGCGGCGAGCGATTCACCACCGCTGACCTCTATCTTTCTGTTCTCCTCCATCGTCTCACCTTTGTGGGTCTGGCAGAGAGACTATTCCTTGGAAAACGCCCTCTAGTCTCAGATTACTATCAGCGAGTTCTCCGCCGCCCCTCCTTCAAAGAAAAGTGTCTCCATGCCAACGAAGCGAAGTACTGGGTGCCAAACGTGCAAGGTTGATAGTTTTTGTATTTTTGATGCAGGAAATACAGCAAGGACCGACACCTCCTTTGAAGGGGAAATCCAGTCCAAATATAACTTAGTCTGATAAGAAAGAGTATAACATTACGAGTTCAACGGTGTAAATTTGATCAAAATCGGATGAAAAAAATAAGGAAGTTATGACATTTTGAAGTTTCATTATCTATTTATTTATTTATTTTTTTTTTTGGGGGGGGACAGTTCTTGAACAGTCAATATGAATATGCAAATGGAAAAGTGAGCATGTCATTCCCTCACAACTTACCATATAATTATTTTGCACATAAAATTTTGAAATTTCCATTTTTTTTCATTCAAACTCAATTATTATGCCCGAGGCTCAAATCCTCGTATGTCTAAATGATCACTATTCTGAAGTTATTCAACCAGGAACAACGTCATGTTTTAGACTTCAATGATAGAAACATTAAATTTCCGTCATTTTTTCGTACACGATCAAGGAAAATTGTGAGGGTATGGCATGGTAAGCTCACTCATTTGCATATTTATATCCACTGTACAAGAACTGTTTTGCAGAAATTAGCAAAACTTCAAAATGTCAAAACTTCCTTATTTTTCATCCGATTATTCTCAAATTTTACTGTTGAACTCGTAAGATTTTACTCTTTTTATCAAACTAACTTATATTTGGACTGGATTTCCTCTTTAAGGAAAATTCTACGAAAATCATTTATCGACTGAAATACATGACTTTGTTAATAACAAAAAAAAAAAAAAAAGATGTATTGGTAAATACAGTTGTAATGAAAGGGCCAAAACCTCAACAGCTTTACATCAGGCCCAGCAATAAACATTATATCAACGAAATCTGGCTGTTTGATATTTGGGTAGAAAGCCTGTCACGAACTCTACTGTAACCTGTTAATCAAATTAGTACATCTGTTCTATCAGTCACGTTTAAAAATAACGTAACGAGGCTTTATTGCTTGGTAAGTGCAATTTTTTAAGGAGGAGGAGGAGGAAGAAGAAGAAAGATAAGAATATCAAAATAAAGATCTGGTTGTAGAGGGGAGTTTGTTTCATTTATTATGTGCACATGTTATATTGTACGGAATATTAACATGCTCACAATTACGACAATTTTTCTTATGATATGCTGGGAAGTTCTGCCGTAAACATCACGCTTCCATTTACAATGCTTTCGAACCTTTTGTCTCTTTTTAGGCACAGAGAAGCGACATCTTGCACTTGATTTTCGTCATAAATGCAATCGAAATGACATAGGAACAGAGTCGTTTAATTTTGTACCTGTGTTTTGCTGCTGTTTATAACGTATAATACAAGGAGTAAGATTTTAATGAAATGTGATTAGATCTGTGTATAATGTTTGTTTTGGTAAAGAGAATATCAAAGTATATCAAAGAGTTTCCACTATGTTTGGACATGATAAAAATAGGTCCCGTAATCGTACACGTACATTTTGAAGGGCTTTCAAGAGTAAATAGCACATAATACAGAAATAGAATGACTACGTAACAACTCTCATCATGGTTACACATTCATTAATTTTTTTTTTTTTTTATTTGGTATTATTGATTGATCTGGTCTGAATGTCAAGGTAGTTTCCGTTTTCCGTTTCTCACTCACAAAAACTGATTATTCATGGCTTACAGCCAAACACGCCTGTTTTTATGTAGGTCCCATCATATACTTCTCTTTGTATCTTGAACCGTAATTTCCGCCAGTTATCATTATAAATTACTGTGTGTATTATGCATGTACATTCTTTTGTTTTGTCATTATTGAAAAGGCACAAGAATTTGTGCCATTATTACTTTGCAACTTCGTATGAGAAATATGAATTCAGAAATAAATTGAAACTTGAACTTGAACTTGAACTTGAACATCGTCTGCTCAGACGCGGAGTACATCTTTTGCCAGCAAGCCATATTTAAAAGTAATACAAACAATGTTTGAATCACAGAGAGGATTTCGGCCAGTAGGTGGACATCGGATATCTTAAAAACAAAACACTAATTCACATGCAAACAAATAATAATGATGATGACGATGATGATGATGATGATGATAATAATAATAATAATAATAATAATAATAATAATAATAATAATAATGATAATAATGATAATGATAATAATAATAATTATTATTATTATTATCATTATCATTATTATTGTTATTATTATTATTACTACTACTACTACTACTATTATTGTTATTATTGTTATTATCATCATTATCTTTAATTTATTATTATTATCATCATCATCATTATTATCATTATTATTATCATTATCCTCATCCTCATCATCATCATCATCATCATCATAATCATCATCGCCATCGTCATCATCATCATTTATTTGGCCATACAATGGCAATATACATATGCAGGGATACATTACCATGTAAGTATTAAGTGACACAAATTATGAATGACCCGCCACCGGGTGTGTATAGCGAATGAATGTGTTTGAGTATATTAAATAATAGAAATCTGTGTCGTTTAACTACAGGCCTACAACTGGTAAAAGGACTCCAACGCTGTCCTCACACAATGACACAGAGTACAGATTTTGTCAAAGATTGATAACGACAGAATGAAAGGTGCTCCAGGAATTGAATAACACAAGAAGATGGTATCTCTCCTCATGCCTTTTCTCGTGTCTTCAACAAAATTATAAGCGTAATCCCATGGGATGGGAATCCAAATTTTCCATTTTTTATTGGTACTGCACAAACACCATACCTATGCATACCGAAAAACACACACGTACAATTATTACGCAAACACATGCACGCTATGAAGATCGAGACAAGCACATGTGCATTTATTTATCAGACACTAGCTCTCGGGTCTATAAGACAAAGGAGAAAGAGTGATCACTTCTTCTGGTGTGCATGAGTGACGCAACATAAGCTACTGAAAATGCAAGTCTCTTCAGCAAATAACGTAAAGGTCTATAACCTGAGCTCTGGGAAAAGTATGCCAGAGGTAAGTCGGCGTGTGTTAGTTGTACAATCGTACGTTTTGCTAAGTACATAGTCCCATAGCTTGATTTCTGTGTTTGTAATTTGTTGTACGGTGTTGTGTTGATTGCAATTGCTTGGGCTGTGGCCTGTAACAAGTTAGAAGCAGGGAGCCGGGAGTTGTAAAACCTTGAACCTTGAACCTTGAAATGATAATCCCTGTAGCAGCTCGTCGAAGCTAAACCCACCTCCCTGGTAGAAGTAAAGTTAACCCCTTTTACAGCTCATTCTGGACACTGAACTGAACTGGGATGGGGTAAGCATTATGTGTGCAGTCATTGGCAGACAGGTCGGGAGTAAAGAGTGAAAAGTGGAAATGAAAGCAAAGTTGATTAAAACTTAGTTAAACCCGTTCCATAGTGAATTCTGAAGTCTCCATAGACTTAATAAATTACACTGAAAGAAGGAGAATCATAAGCAAAAATTTGCAAATTGTGTAAAAATGGCTGAAGAGAATTTTGAGTGTCAAATATGAAGTAAATTATTCTCACACAAGTTGTCACACTTGTAAATCTTAGAGCTGGTACACACATTGTACATGTACAATGTATGTATGGGACTTAAACATACATATAGGTAAGGTTTTCTTTGTGTGTAAATTAAATTTTGCGAAGTGTGTCACACTAACATTGAATTATTTTATTGGGTAAATTCATCTGCTTTACATATAGTACATGTCAGTCTTTCTTTTGGCTGAGCCCCACACTTTTATTGTCCAAAATCTGGACGTAAAGTCTTGGGCCAGTCACGTTGACATCATACTATTGCATCATGTAGAAACAAACTATGTCTGCAAAACCAATACCTATGCCAAACTCAAAGCACAGTTGCATTAAAGATTTGGCGTAAGCTTGTTTGTTCATAATTAGGGATCTTGGAATAGGGTATGTTCACATTGCTAAATTTATTATAGTCTGCATGTAATCAAATTAATTGAAAAGTATTAATACCATTTTGTTCTCATCTGTTCTCTGCAGTGGCTGTCAGACAGGAAAAAGAGAGCTCTTTCAAAGTCGGACTTTGGTGAGTGGTTTGTAATATTTAATGATATTTGGTTTGATTTGTTGTCTATGTTTTCAAAGCCCCTGTACAGTAGCAGCTACCCTCATGTAAGAAAGGTACCGTATGTTAATTTGTTTGTGTGTGTGTTTGTTTGTTTGTTTGGTTGGTTTTTACTTATTTGGTACAGCATAAAATACCTTTATGATTCAGCAGTATTAGGAGAAGTTCTGCAAATCATACGATATCTCACATTCATTTTGTGTGTCCAAGTACATACGTGTTCATGTATCTGTGTATGTTATATTATGCAAAAAGATGGGCTGAACATTGTGCGTAACAGTCTTTGTAAATTTATGATTTCTCTGTATGAGTTATGTCATACACCGTAGCAGTCTCATATCAGTTTTCTTGATAGCCTAGGTGCTTATGTTGAGGTCATAATCACTTTTGTGTGGAACTGCTGTCGTGTTTCATCGGAGTGGACCTTTCTAAACCTGTATTGTCACAAAGTTTGGTGATAGCAGGCATGTCACTCATTGTCACTGTTGGCCAAACACATGGAGAAAAGTTTGGCAAGAAATGAGGGAATGCCATGGTTCATGGATGATTAATTATTAAACCAACTTCTGCTGCTAATAGGGATCAGTATTACTTTACAAGTATTGCATGTCTTCTGTTCTTTGCTCACAGACATCCAGAAACGAATTCAACTGCTGCAGGACTTCGAGATGCCCACAGTGAGTGGATGTGTCCAAGTCTCACCAGATGGACAATATATTCTGGCTACAGGTGCACAATCCATTTCACTTTCTGATAAAGATAATGCTATGGATGGTAGGGGTGATATCAGGGATGAGTATTATGATGATGACGATGATAATGATGGTGATAACTTTGAGAGAGACACTTGTGCATAGGAGATGGGGGAAAAGTAGGATGATGATATTAGTGATAGTAATGGTGGTTGTTTTGTTGAAAATTTTAGTGATGCTGTATTGGTCCTGTTTCGTTGATGAAGAATGGAAGTGTCAGGGTGAATGATTACGCTGTAATGATGATGATGGTGCTGGTAACTTTGGTAATGACAATCATAATGACAGTTATGGACCTGTTTATGTTTGGGTTTTTTTCTCCATTTTTGTATTGTATTATTTTTGAAGAGGTTTGTTAAAGATCATGATGATTACGTGGTGATAAAGAAAGTGTATGAAAAATTTCATACTTGAACATGATACATGTAATGGACAAGACCTGTCTATGTACTTTTGCATGCTGTCATTTTTAATTGTGCTGCCACAAATCTTGTAGTATATTTTATGGAGATTCATTGTAGTTTTCTATGATAGAGCATCCTATCTTGTGTAGTTAGCCTATGCTTGTTTGATTATCTTGGGACAAAGTGGGTTGTCAAAATCACAGCATTGTTCTGAGCAATAGTTTGTTGGATTTTCATTCTGTATTGCAGGAACCTACAAGCCAAGGGTTCGTTGCTATGACGTCAACCACTTGTCCATGAAGTTTGAAAGGTGCTTCGATTCAGAAGGTAAGAATGCTTCTACATATCATGAAATCATATTCTGTTATAAGTCACTTCAAAAGCATGGTATGGGAGGAAGTCGCTTGCCTCAAATTTTGATTTGAAATGAATTTCCACATTCAAGATATTCCATATCATTTCCCTTGGGTACAAATGTAGATTAAATAGTATTATTTCTGTCTACACCATGTATCTGACCTTACCTACACACACAATAAGCTGTTGTATAGCCTACACGTAGATATATATGTACACAAGTGTTTGGATAGGAATTGGCATATTGATATATTCACTATATTTATTTAAAAAAAAAAAAATATTGGAACAGGAATAGAACACATACCAGTATTATGCGGAACTGAGTTACAGGACTTGAACATCGACACACACGCACAAGGTCAACTTTTTTGTCTAATTTGTTTATTCCCCAACAGTTGTGAAGTTCCACATACTCTCAGGAGATTACTCAAAGGTAAGCATGAGATATCATCACATGTGTATTATTCCCTTACACAGCCATCATTATGTGAAAAGTAGCAGTTGCTCAGGCAACAAAAAGCCAGATCTGTATTCAAAATTTTCGCTGTATGTTGTGGTAGTAGCTTTGTTTTGTCGCCTTGTTTACTTCTGTTTATAGTCATTATTTTCAGAAATAGAGAAAAGGGCGGAGTAAAATAAAAATGTACATAAACAGAAACTGGCATAAAAAAGCTCACTGCATATAATTTCATAGTATGACATGAATACATGTAAGACAAATACTCATACTCGATGAGTATAAACATCAAACTTTTAATTTTTGTGTAGCAAGTGTTACAAGTTACTACTTCAGTTTTACAGAGACTGTTTGTGGTTGTACAAGTAGAGAAAGGGTACTAGTCTTCTTTTTTTTTCATACCGGTAGTCAATACCATCTCTTAGTGCTATTTAAGGTCCTGTTTACAATTGGGAGCAGTGATTTCAAAAATGTTCAAGACATCACATTTGATTCATATGTGTAGCTCTGTTATATCACAAAACATCCTACCATATGAAATTTTTGCAATTAAGCCTAAAATATAAGGAGATATCAGTGTTTTTCTCATTAAACCGTAACTGTAGACAATTTAGTCTGGAAACATTCTTATTATAACTATTGTTCACATTTTGTGTATTTAACAACACTTAACATCGATTATACGGATTCAAATTTTTACAGTGGTTTTTTTCTATCCGTGACTCACATTTTAGAACTATTTTAAAGCACTAATGCTGGGTTTTTGTTTCATCTGCAAATGGTAAATTATGCCTTTAATGTACATGTCAAACTTGAAATTATTCTCTTGTACAGATACATGCCAAGTACATTCATTTGTAGCTGTGTGTTCACAAGGTTTCCAGTAATTAATTTCACTCTCGCCACTTTTAAAAATACTGATTGATCAATCATCGGCATACAATGAGAAGCTGCCTCTTCTTTCCAGCTGGTGTTCCTGCAGTGTGATCGCTATGTGGAGTTCCATGCCAAGTATGGCCGCTACCACCGGCTGAGGATACCAAAGTTTGGCCGCGACCTTGCCTACCATTCCCCCTCCTGTGACTTGTTCCTCGTCGGTATGAGGTGAGATCTTGGGCTGTCTTGATGGAATACACTCCATGTGTCTGTGCCCCTGCCATGATTTGCTGAGATTTACTCTTTTCATTAGGTAACTGTCACAGAAACCTGGTCCTAATTAATAGGTCTGAGGACATACCTAAAGATTATTGTGTCGACAGTCATTGTGGGATTCAGAGAAAGTCAGTTTCTATCAATTAACTTGTGATTTTTGGATATTTGAATGCAAATCAGTATAGAAAACACCACAGGGGTTTTACTGATCAGCAAAATAAAGCACAGTATGAATTAATGTTGTCTTAATACTGCAATGGTACTTGTCCAAAGTGTGACCTGGCACATAGCACTTTGTGAAGTACAAAGATTTGGATTCAAGTATTGATGTGGATGGGACATAGTAAGAATAAGTCTTGAATATTTTGACAGTACTGTCTACACTTTGCCTCAATTCTACAAACTTTCAACACTTTCTCATTGATATTTCTGAATGTTGCAAAACTGACTGTAAAGTTGAATTATTTGAAGTTGTGCATAAGAATGATCTTAGTGACGACATCATTGTAACAAAGTTTTAATATTTGTCCCCAACCAGTTTGTCTGCAATGTAGAGTGTGTTTCACAATGCTGGGAATGCATTATACTTTACATTCCAGTTTGCAAATCCCAGGAGCATTTACGACTTCAGCAGGCACAAGCGTCATGCACAGACGTACACCATGTACCACAAAATCATTGTGGCTTATGATTTCTTTGTCTCATTCATTCCTCTTCAGTCCAGAAATCTACAGAATCAACCTGGAGCAGGGGAGATTTCTTGCACCTTTCATCACTGATTCACTGTGAGTAAAATAAAATTTCAGAGGACAAGATTCTCTGGACCGATAAGGCACAATAGATTAAAAAACAACAACAACAACAACAACTGATATTTGTTGCAGAAGTTAGCATGATTTTGCATATACTTCTAAGTTTTTCTTTTTACTCAGTAACATTCTTGGAACTGTGAAACTGTCAGTAGTTCTTTGCCCCTTGAGCGATATTGCTTCTTAACCCATTCCTGTGGGAGCAACTGATATACGGGAACCTGGTATACCAGGTTCCCAAAATGAAGACAAGAGTGCCTGCTTTAGTGGCCTAAATTCATGTTTCTTTGTCTTAAAATGCCCAGAAAAGTGGGTTTGATAAAAAGATCAGAGTTTATTCTATCAGCATGTCGTCGATGGGGTGACAAGACCTTGTATCTGCAATTTTGGTGAAAATGATTTTTTTGGAGTAATGGTCAAATCATGGGTTAAAGTGATGTCCTGTCCAAATCTCAACTGTCTTACTCCAAAAATGAAGCCACCACGGCATGTCAAAGGAAAGGCTATCCCATTGGCCACAGTGCTTTGGCCACCATGTTTTTTGGCTCTCCTTAAAATATGACATTTTGTTAGATACGAGGTCTTGTCACCCCAGCGATGATGTGTTCTCCTTCTGTTTGAAAAATGCGTATTTCACAGTATTATGTACCTTTTTCCTGATTTAGTTTTTCACTTGTTCTGCTGTAAACTCGTACGAACATGTACATAGCAATCAAGGCTGAGATCAGTGAGATATCTGGGTTCGGTGACCCCAGTCACCTCATTCAGGTACCTGGTTTTGTGTAGAACAAAAGATTCTGTGAGCTCATCAGCGCACGCTCTATTCATACCTCGCACCCAATCGATATTTCCATTGTTCACTGGCACATGTAGTTGACCATGGAAAGGGGGATACAATGTACCGCTTGACTGCCTTCACACAGCTGGATTACCAACCTGTCTACCTCTCTGTTGACGGGCAAAAAGAATCTCGTTTGGGGGCATTAAAGGCACTCGGAGAATTGCGGAAGGAACGGGTTAACAGTCAGCAACAAACAAATGAATGAAATCAAGATTGTACCTCCTTGGTGGAGGTAATCATGGTTTGCTTCTGTTATTGGCATTACCTCTTGCAGAGCGCTGAATGCTTGCAAGGTCAACCCGATGCACCAGCTGCTGGCAGTGGGGACCATTGAGGGGAGAGTGGAGTGCTGGGACCCAAGGGCGAGGCGGAGAGCTGGGGTGTTGGACTGTGCCCTCAGCAGCATCACATCAGATATGCAGTAAGTCAGGGATCCGAGGCATCAGGGAAATCTGGGAAATCAGGGAAAATTATTCATGTTTTTTTTTCCAATCAGGAAAAAGTCAGGGAATTTGATAAAAATGCCTCAAATCAGAGAAAACTCAGGGAATGTTGATTGGCCCAAAAATTGGAAGTAGCCAGTAAGACTGTTTGTTGCATATCAAAACAACATCCATTGGATGAAATTGGATGAAAATTGGATTTGAAACTGGAATTGAGTTGAAATAGTAATCATGGAAATTTGATATTTCATCAGGGAAAATCAGGGAACTTTGTTTTCTTGAAATGCTTGGAACCCTGTAAGTTCAGCTATCTTGACTTCTCTTGGTTTAGACTGAGGAGGATCCACACTCGACACAAACATTTGCTCCGTTACCTTTACATCACTATGGTGTGTGAGAAGACTTCAGATAATGAAACATGAAAGTGTCTTCATAATGCCATTATTTCAGGGTTTGGGAATTGACCGGATGGACGTTTCTTGGAATAGATTCTGTATTTCTTTGTTGAATGGATTCTAGCACACTTCTTTAAAGGTGCTTTTTGTCATATCATAATAGCATGAGTTGCAATGAATTGAATTATTCAAGACAATAGTACACTCGGTATGTTCACCTCTAATTCTGTAAAAAACTCAGATCCTGCCATAAAAAGCCATATACGTTTGATATTCTATTCAGAGAATTAGAGAATGTATTAAAGGAATTATTTTTATATAATAATGTTTTATATTATTATTTTATAATAATATAGTTTAGTGTTATAATGCATCACACATCAATATTGCACACATACAAACAAAAGCAGTCATGCCCATGAAACATTGTCGAGGGTTTAGTTGTTTTTCTGTTTTGTTTTGTTTTTTGTTTTACAAATCTCCTGTAAAATTATGAAATAACCGTTGGTACAGGTGCCTTAAAATTGTAGTTATAGAATTGTCATTCTTAGCAATATTGAGCATTCACATATCTTGCTCCCATGCATGTAACACAATCTTTGCACATTAGGGTGAAAGGGGTCCCAGCGGTGACGTCACTAGCCTTCAATGGGGGACTGAAGATGGCGGTCGGAACATCCTCTGGCCAGGTATGACAGAGGAAATTTTGAAATTTTCATCTAATCTAGGCATCTCAACTTTTCAGGAATTTTCAGTATTTTTATAGTAAGTTGTAATGTGGAGGCAATCGGACTGAAAGATTCCAACCTCAAAGTGAGTGTTTGTAGTGTGATTTATTGTACGTGTGGGGATTTAATATATACGTGTACAACTATAGGAGTGGACGTTTTTCAGCCTACAAGATTTACGTTCCTCTTGGCATATTTTGCCAAGAGTTTTGCATAGAATGCTGTAGCCATAACTGAATCATATTCACTACTTCAGTTGCATAGAGAAATTGCTTGAGTACTAGCATTTCTCCACAAACATATACAGAAACTGAAAATTCCAACCTCAAAGTGAGTGTTTGTAGTGTGATTTATTGTACGTGTGGGGATTTAATATATACGTGTACAACTATAGGAGTGGACGTTTTTCAGCCTACAAGATTTACGTTCCTCTTGGCATATTTTGCCAAGAGTTTTGCATAGAATGCTGTAGCCATAACTGAATCATATTCACTACTTCAGTTGCATAGAGAAATTGCTGGAGTACTAGCATTTCTCCACAAACATATATACAGAAACTTGTCTCTCTTTTCTTTTCTTTTTTGTTCATTTTATTTTACATAGACACTAGAAATATTATATTTACACTTCTCTTCCAGAAATGATTTGAAGCTTGGTAAATGTTCCCCTTTTCCATCAGAATAGCAAATGCATGCAAGCCAGTCTTACTTCAAATGAGAATTCTGTGCTTGTCATGTTATCACTTAACCCTAACTAGGCCGGGCTATTTAGGTAGATCATAGAGCCGGGGGGGGCCTCCCAGGCCCCCCCTCCAGATCTCGGCCGTCGACCGTGCGATCGCAACGAAAATTGGCACACACATTGCCTATGATGTAATCTACGGTACCACGAAGTTAGATCATTAAAAAATTATCATTTATGCTAAATTATGCTAATTTATGCATAATGATACATGAAAGCAGACAATTTGGTATAAATCACTAAATAAAGCTCAAAATGGGCACATTTTTCGTGTAAATATTCTTTTTAGTGTCCTGAGCAAATATAAGAGAAAAAAATTGCGGCATCAGAAAAAATTTCTTAAGTATTTTATTGTTTTTTTAATTTCTTATGTATTTCTTTGTTTTTTCGACTTTATGTTTTTCATTGTTTTTTCGATGAAACTTGTCCGCGACATTGTTCCGAACAAGAAAATATGCTATTAATTGATTTTAATCAATAAAACCCCCAAATAATCATGCTTTTATGAAATTTGCCTGTAAGCACAGTTTGCATTGAAATTGTACACAAATTCACGTTTTTGAGCAATTTTTGGTCTGACATGCACGTACATATTTATGCGCAACTTCGGAACCGCACGCCCGGGCATCGCAAATTTGGTGTCAAAAGATGCGGGAGACTCAAAAGAAAAAAGTCATGAAACGTCGCGGCGATAGCTTTTCACGTTAGCGATTCATCGCGCGGAACGTCGAGGGGGGGGGGGCCTCAGAGGCCCCCCCGGCCTAGTTAGGGTTAAGAAAGTATATGAATACATATTTGAAATATGTACAAATATTGCAAATATGAAAAAAAAGAATGCATGATAGATGCAGCAATTAGAACTGTAACTATGACCATTTTATTCCAGAAATTCTCTAGCCAGAAATCTTCATGAAATATTAGCCTTCATTTCTGATACAGTGGTGGTTAGAGTTCAAAATTGAAGGTACACTTGATATACAAGTGTATTTCAACCACTGAATAGAATTTGCTGTGTGTCTGAATTGACCAATACCTCTCGTATGCAATAATTATCTTGTCTTTGTGTGTGTGTGAACTATGATGCTTTTTTTCAAGGTTCTGATGTACGACATCCGCTCCAACAAGCCGTGTCTCATAAAGGACCACCGCAACGGTCTCCCGATCAAGGGTATCAGCTTCAGTCCCCGGGCGGAGATGGTCGTTTCCTCCGACAGCCGGGCAGCCAAGATCTGGAGCGAATCTAGTGTGGGTGTGGCTGGGTTTTACATATTATACTTCAGATAAACTTAAATAAACCCATGTGTAGTTTAGCTCCTGTGTGCATTTCTCAAATGAAAATTTGTTTTTCCCCTGTTGGTTAGGCACTTCACTGGTTTTCAAAGCGACATAATGCATAAGCTTACCTGATGAAATTTATGTCCTAGAAAAAATAAACTTGCATAGACTAGGTGACCAGAATGGTCTATCCGTTAGCACTTAGGGAGACATCCATTTCATTGTTTTGCATTAAAAATGCATGAACAAACTTTTTTCCAGCACAGTTGCCAAATACTAAGCTCTAATGAACAATTTTGTTACTGTCAGATGGACATGCTGGCAAGCTCTATTTACTTGTATGAGCGTCACATACAACCGGAGCATATTACATGAATAATTGTTACATCACTGATGCATGTTTATATAGTGAATTTATAAACCAACATGTCTGTTATCACACATGCATACACACACACACACACAAAGTGCTGCTAATACCCAAAGCGGAACTACATGTGTATGAACGGGCTTTAGTATTTTGAATGCTTCCTGTAAAGTTTTGTGGATACTGGTCCTTTCTCCCCCTCCCTCAATCTGCACCTCTCCGTAATGTACGCCCTTGACTTCGCAAAGTTCTCTTTTAATGTTTTCCTACCATCGCATGCATGTACATCATATGCAGAGGATTTAAGATAAAACCAATGTTGCTGTGTCCATGTGGCAGCGATTCCATGACACTATTTCCTTTGTATTCAATTCGTCTCATAGAAGTTGTTATAATTCATCATTGTACATGATTGGAAAGCATTCAATGTGCGCGTAAGTAGCCAAGTATGATGTCCAGTAGGAATTTCTCTACATTTGAGGTGCCAGCATCTTCCCCGGAGATGATGCAGTCAGTCTGTAAAAGGACACCTCATGTTTATTATTGATACTCAGTATTCAAATGGAATCATGATACAAAGTGAATGGTAGCAAATATTGAGCATACACTCAATTTGCATAAACAGCAATCCTTGACTTGTGAATATGAAATATTTGAAAAGTTTCTGTGTGTCAGAAAGCAGGCCAAAACTTTTAACAGTGTGCACTGTACGAAGTGAACCTTTTGCACCGAGTATTCACAAATGTACTGGTCATACGTTGGTTTTACAGGGCAGGCCCTTCGTCACCGTTGAAGGGGAGAGTGATCTTAACGACGTGTTCCTCGTTTGGGATTCCGGTCTCCTGCTGATGGCATGCGAAGCACCCAAGCTGCTGACATACTTCATTCCAGTAAGGAAGGATCTTTATAGCACAAAATACTAATCGCTGTGCTTTTACAGTAAATAACAGTGTATTCACCGCACCTTTCTTCCCGCTGAAACAGATCAAAATTCAGGATGCGGTTTATACACCATTCCCGCGAATACCTACTGAATGTGTGCATAAAGATTGCAGACAATATTCACTGTTCACTGTTGAAAATAATTTTCTTTTTGTTAGGCATTCTACTGTATATTTCCTTCTTTTTTTTATGGCTCAAAAATCCTCATATTATTATCCCAAAAAAACATTTCACTCAATTCAACCAACATGTCAGCAGTATCTCCACCTGTTGCATGCTACTTGTATGTTCATGACTGTACCTACGTTTGTCCGCAGACTCACATTTCTTATTCTCCCTGGGTGTCAGAAAAAAGGGAAAGCGGTTAATGCATCGATGCACTTAATCCACTGTTATTGAAGGTGTACAAATAGATAGATAGATAGATATATAGATACATAGTTTCTTCACAGTTTTTCTATTTTTTACTTGTCCATTCCTGCAAAAATTATTGGTTTGACCATGATTTTTACTGATCCTGGACTGCTGAACCAGTGCCAGTGGGCAACGTTGCATAAACTCATGAAAGAATCAAGTAAAAATCCTCAAATCCAAAAATACCTGTACTCTTAATAGACAATATAGGCATTCAACCAATTAAACCTAGTTCAGGGAAAGCGAACATTCAACACATTTGTGACGAACATGTCATTTTAATATTTTGCCAGTTATGTGAAGCTATCGTTACACATAGTCAAGACATTGTAGTATAGACCTATGATGTATAGGGGAACCATGTATTGTGTGGAGGCATACCAGTCACCATAGTGACATTTCTAGTTAAAAAGTGAAAAAGGTCCTGTAAGACCTACCTCATCATGATATTCTACGAAAAATTCTCATAGAAAGAAATGGAAAAAATGCAAAATCCTGTTTGTTTTGTGATCCCAAGCTTAACCCATTGAAGATGGGCTGATTTTACTACAGCACTCATTTCCTGTAGACACTTGCCCAAGTGTACTCAGGACACGTCCTCAGTGGGTTAGAAATAGTGTACAAGAAGAACTGCTCTTGCAGAAGATGTATCAGACTTCAGATTGATTAGGTTGACCCATTCACCTATTCTTAGTCCTCACATAAAATGGGGGGGGGGGGGGTACATTTATTTATTTATTTATTTTTTAATGCATAGTCACAAATACTGCACTCTGCTGTTCAGTAGCATCATTCTGTGGTATATGCTACCAACAAGTTCTTTCTCCTGACCATCACAGGTGGGCAGACCTGCTCCTCTTTAGTCAATCTGTAATAGACACACTGCAGGTTGTGGCCATAATCACATAACTTATCCCGCTGAGGACGAGTCCTGAGATTACTCGGGCAACTGTCTATGGGAAATTGTTGTTGTTGCAAAATCAATCCGTCCTCAAAGGGTTAATGGCATCAACCCATCCAACAAATGAAGTCGTTGTGACTGCTCATCACCCTTGCCCTTTCTTTGAGAGATAATCTTGTTCTTCGGTGATATGTACCTTTCAGTTTTACTTTATTCCGTTCAGTCATAAAGGCTTCCTTAAACTGTGTTCCTCTCAAATCTTTTAGTGTCAGCTTGCTTATACACGTACTTCAAATCATCCTGTTTTTGTCAGTAAATTTTCATCCCAGCGCCATTACAGCCAATTACTGCTGCTTTAATATGGCTTCCATGACGTATGTGTATAAAGTTTGTTTGCGCTTTTGTTTTTCCCACCTGAATCCTGCATTGTCCAGTGTTTCATAATGACCTTATAATGATTCTCTTATTCTTTTTATTATACCCCCACTCACACATAGCGTGTATAGGAGTATATAGGAATCATTCTGAGGTTGGGTAGTTAGTTGGTTGCAAAACATGTGGCTCGAACTTCTCTCTCTTTTTTTGAGCAATTGACATAAAATTTGGCATGTATGGCTGCTATCTTACGTAGATGTGGTTTTTTTTTCCTCCCTGAATCCTGCATTGTGGAGTGTTTCATAAGTACCCAGTGATGTTGGTTTTCATCTTGTTCTTTTTATTGTGTCAGAGCTTCTAGGACTTTGCGAGTTTGAAATATCTCTCCTCCCCTTTTAATTTGGAGACTGGTCCTGAGTATGATCAGGTAGTTTTCTATGGGAAATACGTGTCATAGCAAAATCAGTTCATGTTCAGGTTGATAATAGAATATCGGTACAAGGCCTCTCTGGTTTTGGAATCACTTAGGCCCGTCAAGCTGCATGTAGTTTAGTACCAAAGTTTCTTCCTCATTGCTCTGTGGAATCTCCCTGACGTTAATTCTTTATGTGCCATGGTGTTAACGACCTGTGTGCCACATTAAAGACATATCATCCCTTTTGCATGCAAATTTTTGAAAATTTGGTGAGAACACTTTAAAAGGTATCGAAAAAAAAAAACCACTATTTGGAAACCTCCTGTAAATTCTGAACTCAAGAGGGTCTTAATTTGTTGAGTAAAGTTGACCATTAAGATTTGAATAACTTTTTTGTACTGCAAGAAAATTACAAATCTAAACGACTAGTCTAGTTTTACAGACCTGTGCGATGCACTTACGTAATTCATGTAAGTGGTGTGTTGTTATTTGCCATAGATAACTAAATAAAAGAAGCTAGTGAATTCTTCCTTTCTGACAGCTTTAACATGCATATCTTTTGTTCAAAGTATAAATATCATATTACAACCACAGGAGGATTAGTATATGCAGCTGTGCCTCGTACACAGAATATGTTACGGTGAGCATTTGGTGCATTATTTGAATTTTAATGGCTATTATTTGAAGGTTGTTAAACAACCTTCAAATATCACAGAAATGTTTATAGCTTTACAATAGTCTTGTCACTCTGGTGAAGTATATCATGTTCTGTGTGATTTGGGAAGGAATGCTAAAGGGATGACCCATCTTTAACCTAAGACAGCAACATAGTCATACTTTCAAAAAACATTTTGTTAAAAACATTTTGTTAATCAAATCTATGTAGCTTTTATGAATTTTTGTTTACTTAATACCCATGACATGTAATGAGCCAAATTGTACAGAAAATGGCAAACTTTGCTTGACATACACACTAAATTGGATGACAAACCTATAACTGTTTTTCTTTCAAATGACCAGACGGTGCATTATTGTAGAGGCATGACATTTGCACATAAAACAGTGACCGCAACTTTAAGTATTTACTCTCAAATCTAGTAGAGAACACACCTTCATAGTGATTAACTGCAGAAAATGCAAGCTACATACACATGTATGGCAAGAATGGAATCACGAGAAACGCTTTCATAGTACTGTGACATTCAGCGATTATATCAATCGGTTTGGATTGATTTGCGCGTTTGAACAAAATATGCAAATTTGGCATGCCGTTGACTGAGTCAGGCGTGCGAATGTGGCACATTAAGAGTTAATATAGGAGTATTACAAATTGTAGCTGCCATGTTGCATGTGTTTGGGTGTACAGTATGTCCCAAAAAAAATTACAATTGGATTTTCGCATTGGTAACACCCAATATGATTAAACTGTCCAAATGCTACTTCAAGGTCTTAAAGTATAACATCTTAGCTTTATTTTGCAGAAAACCCCATTCAATTTGGTTAAGCGGCCGCAGAGAAATGTGTTGTAAAGCATGTCATGAGTCTCATTCTTCCAAGTTTAGCAGATGAATGATCTTGGAACTGCACATTAATGTGTATTAAAAACACAATAGACAGAACTTGGAGGGAAGAGATTCCTGACATGCTCTACAAAACTCCTCATTTCTCTTTGACCACTGAAGCAAATTGAATGGGATTTTGTGTAAGATGTGGCCAATGAGTTATAGTTTCATACCCTGAAATTGTATTTGGATTGATTCACTGTTTTTAAAGTTATCATTGTGGAGGGTCCCGTTGTAATTTTTTTGGGGGGACATACAGTTCAGCCAGCGATCAAGTTCCCCCTAGATCGCAAAATCAATTGATTGTATGCTCGCATACAATCAATTGATTGCGACATATTGCGTATGCGATCACTGGTCGTGATCTAGGGGGAACTTGATCGCTGGCTGAACTGTACGGTATATCTGTTGCGTAGCTACCATGCCAACTGTCACTCTGATGTGTCCTCCCCAGGGACTTGGTCCGGCCCCGAAATGGTGCTCCTTCCTCGACAGCTTGACCGAGGAGCTGGAAGAGAGCCCCACAGCGGCTGTGTACGATGACTACAAGTTTGTCACCAAGACGGAGCTTGAGAGTTTAGGTAAATGCCTTGTTGTTGCCATGGCGATACCGGTATGATGCACGGACATACATGCAGTACATGCACGGAAGAAAATAGTGCCTGTCGCAAAGTTATCAATTTATTAACAGTTGTTTTGTATTTCAATTATATGTCCAAGTTTGATTTTGCTTTGTCTGAAGAATTTCAAAATTGATATGGAAATGTGTTTTTCAAGACGAGCAATCAAAAGTTTAAACCATAAAGAAGGAATCACATGTCATGAAGTGTGCATGGTAATCCATGAACCCTTTCTCTACCAGGAATATTGGTCAGTGTGTCCAATGCTACGGCATTTTCTTCCAGTCAGAGAGACGGCATGCATGTTCCCTAAATCTCCAATGAAGGGATGCTTAACGAGCACGAAATCAGGACCGCGATTTGTAATGAAAGGGATGTATTCTTATTTTCACCTATAGATTTCTTCAAAAGGGGTGTTTTTGTTTTGTTTTTTCTTTCTCTTTCTGTCTTTCTCTTTGGACCCCTGATAAATTTATGTCATGATTGGTTTTTTTGGTTTTTTTTATTTTTTTAGAGGGGGGGAGGTGTTTGTGATAAGTTCTGAGGTCACATTTTGAATTTATTTCAGGATATTTTTCTCTTTCTTTTTTTTTTTTTTTTTTTTTTGGGGGGGGGAGGGGTTTGTGATGAGTTGTGAGGTTTCTTTTTGAAAACAAACAAAAAAATATCTCCCAAGGTATTGCAATGACAGCTTATACTTGACATTATTTGGAGGGGGGTGTCTGTCTTGAGATGGGGGTTAAGGTTAACATGCAGCCTATTGTGATGGCAGCTAGTATTCATCCTGATCACTTTTATCATCCTGAAATGCATGAAAAGATGGCTTATAGTTTTGTGTCGTGTGAATTAATTTAAATAGAAAAGAATTGTACTTTTTAATCAAAGAATGATGGCGGAAGAAAAGATATGTTTTAGTGTACTGTACTTACACGCCTTCTGGTAACTCATTTTTTTTTTTTTTTTTTTTTTTTAGAATTTTAACAATGTTCATATTTCCTGTGTTTGTGAAATATTTTTGGTGCACAAAACACAGGTCTTGGCCATCTAATTGGTACCAGTCTGCTAAGGGCCTACATGCACGGCTACTTCATGGACATCAGGCTGTACAAGAAGGCCAAGGCGATTGCTGATCCCTTTGCGTACGAGGACTACAGGAAGAGCAAAATCAAGAAGAAAATTGAGGAGCAGCGAACTAGCCGTGTGCAAGTCAAGGTGGGTTTCAAACAGTTCTGCAACTTTTGTGCATTCCATGAAGGTTCTTTGGAGGGTGTACATGTATGTAATACATGTATGTAATACATGTATCGAGGCTTTTTTCATATCGGTTCGTTTGTCTCAAAATGTGGGCAAGTTTGCATCATTGGTGTTTTTTGAAGATTGTGCGTGACATTAGTAATCATAACTATTTCTTCAGATTCTACTTTTTTTTCTTCTGAAGTGTCGTATGTCCTATGTAGTTTATGTGAAATATTTTCAGACAGTCAATCAGTATGTAATGGAGATCACACATTGAGATTCTTTTTAATTGAATGTGTGATATTCATTTTGTGTCAATTTCATTCAACTCTTACAGTTGTGTTTTATCCATATTTATTACAGACGTATTGTAGGTGTCACAGTCCATCATTTTATTTATTTTTTTTGTCCCCGCCGAACGAGTTCGAGCAGGGGACTATGAAACGGGCTCCGTACGTGTGTGTGTCTGTGTGTCCGTGTGTCCGTGTGTCCGTCTGTCCGTCTGCCCGTCCGTGCGTCTGTGTGTGATCAAAATGTTCAAAATGCTACTCCTTCGCCATTTCAAACCCGATTTTAATTCTGTTTGCTTTACATGATAGCACTACATGGGAGCTTTGAAATTTCTATACAGAATTTCAGTTGTGACCTTTGACCTTGACCTTTGACCTATATTGTACATTTTGCTTCAAAATGCTACTCCTTCGCCATTTCTAACCCGATTTTGATTCCGTTTGCTGTGTATGATGGCACTAGGTGAGGGCTTCAAAACTTCTACACAGAATTTTGACCTTTGACTTCTTTGACCTTTGACCTTGATTTTTGACCTATATTGTACATTGCCTACAAAATGCTACTCCTTCGCCATTTCTAACCCGATTTCGATTCCGTTTGCTTTATGTGATGGCACTAGGTGAGGGCTTCAAAACTTCTACACAGAATTTTGACCTTTGACTTCTTTGACCTTTGACCTTGATTTTTGACCTATATTGTACATTTTTCTGTCTGTGTGTCCGTGTGTCCGTCTGTCCGTCTGTCCGTCCGTCCGTCTGTCCGTCCGTGCGTCCGTGTGTGATCAAAATGTTCAAAATGCTACTCCTTCGCCATTTCTAACCCGATTTTAATTCTGTTTGCTTTACATGATAGCACTACATGGGAGCTTTGAAATTTCTATACAGAATTTCAGTTGTGACCTTTGACCTATATTGTACATTTTGCTTCAAAATGCTACTCCTTCGCCATTTCTAACCCGATTTTGATTCCGTTTGCTTTGTATGATGGCACTAGGTGAGGGCTTCAAACCTTCTACACAGAATTTTGACCTTTGACTTCTTTGACCTTTGACCTTGATTTTTGACCTATATTGTACATTGCCTACAAAATGCTACTCCTTCGCCATTTCTAACCCGATTTCGATTCCGTTTGCTTTATGTGATGGCACTAGGTGAGGGCTTCAAAACTTCTACACAGAATTTTGACCTTTGACTTCTTTGACCTTTGACCTTGATTTTTGACCTATATTGTACATTTTTCTTCAAAATGCTACTCCTTCGCCATTTGTAACCCGATTTCAATTCCGTTTGCTTTATGTGATGGCACTAGGTGACGGCTTCAAAACTTCTACACAGAATTTTGACCTTTGACTTCTTTGACCTTTGACCTTGATTTTTGAACTGTATTGTACATTTTGCTACCAAATGCTACTCCTTCGCCATTTCTAACCCAATTTTGATTCCGTTTGCTTTATATGATGGCACTAGGTGAGGGCTTCAAAACTTCTACACAGAATTTTGTCCTTTGACTTCTTTGACCTTTGACCTTGATTTTTTACCTATATTGTACATTGGCTACAAAATGCTACTCCTTCGCCATTTCTAACCCGATTTCGATTCTGTTTGCTTTATGTGATGGCACTAGGTGAGGGCTTCAAAACTTCTACATAGAATTTTGACCTTTGACTTCTTTGACCTTTGACCTTGATCTTTTTACCTATATTGTACATTTTGCTACTAAATGCTACTTACGGCGGGGACATATATTACGCACCGTGTAATTTCTACTTTTCCTTGTTTTTTTAATGATAGGGCTGGAAAGTCCTTCAAGAAAAAAAGAATGAAGATGTTGCACATTTTTTCTCTCATCATAGAAACTCCCATCTGTCAATGCTGCCTTGGCAGAAAAACTGCAGGACGAACAGACATCCTTGAAAGCAAAGAAGGCCAAAAAGGAGGTGGGTATTCATATGTGCGTATTTGTATTTGTTTGTTTGTTTTTTGTTTTTTTTTTTCTTTTGTGGTTTTTCTGTTTTTCTCTATATTGTGTGACCATCTCTGCTCTCTTTTCCTTTCTTGGGGCATCACACAACATAATCATTTCAAGAAGATAAAGACAAACTAAATAACTGACATTTTTACAGTGTACGTATTCCAATTATAACGAACATGGTTATAACAAAATTTGTGTTACAATGAAGTAAAAGTTCAGGTCGCAGCATTATCTAGTCTACAGTACACTATTTTTATTGTTTATCATTTTGGTCATAACGAAATTTCGATATAACGAAAGAAAACTCCGGTCCTAAAGGACTTTGTTGTAACAGGAGTCCACTGTATCAGTGTATGCTGGATTACTCTTGAACACAAAGTGATTCCCCATGTCAAGTAGAAAAAAAAAGTAACAACAATAACAAAAAAATTACTTGTGTCAAGTCGAACAAAAAAATGAGTGTGATTTGCAGAGATTCCATTTTGATGTTTTGAGCAGTGAGTGGGTGGTTAGACACGAAAGAAAAGTCTGTCAATATCTGTGATTATTCCAAGAGGTAAGTCAAGAAAGGGAAGATAATGATGGTATCAAAATTTGACCATTCTCCTTTCTCATCCTCATAGTAATTATATGATACATCCAAACTCAAAGCTTTATGCATGTGTGATACAGAGAAACCCTGTTATAATGAGGACATATGTGACCATGCATCACAAAACCAACAAAAAGTCGCACACCTTGATTTTACGTGAGGACTCAAAATAGGTGAAAGGGGTCAGCCAAGTCAATCTTCAGTTGTTCATATTTTCTGAAAGAGCTGTTCTTCTACATTACTTGTAAGTTTGGAATCATGAAATGAATGGGAGAGTGTGTTTTTAGCAGTTTTTCCACATTTTTTTTTCTGTAAAGTATAGTGAGGTCAGGTATGTCCTAGAGGCTCCTTTTCATTTCTTGGAAATCCTTTGTACACTCTTCACTTTCTACTCTCATAACTTTTGAAGGGATAACGCTACTGCCTTGAAAGTTGGCATTAATCATGGCCTGAATATGTTGAGAGAGCATGCTTAATTTCAGCCTAATCTGATAATTCCTTCATTGTTGATGCTTCGATGGTTTACATCCTGTTTTTTGTCCCATTCATTGCACAGCTAGCGCAGTTTGGTAAAGATTAGGCACTTGAATAGACTGTTCTTCAAAGCCTCTTTTCTCAGTTCACACTTTTCCAGAGTATGTCCTTTCTTTCAAATATTTAGATAAGTTAGGAGAGTCCATGTGAATTGAGTCGTACATCATTTTAAAGCTTAGAGTCTGCTCTTTCAGAATCTGCCTTTAACTAAATATCCATGTCTGGTGACTTTTGTTGGTTTTGTGATGCATGGTCACATAGTGGGGAAAAAAAAATCCACGGCAATACCTTGTTATGTCAAGGTTCTCACTATATCATGGTACAGAAACAAAGAAATATATTAAGAGTTGTGGCCTGCAAAATTGTCTTGTTAGAAAAGTGTTTACATTTTTGTAGTTATGATATGCGACCTCTTTATGATAATGATCAGGTGTAGCATACATACTTACAATTCTGTTTATTGGGAGCAGCGAGAGATAAACGAACTAGGTTTTCTGTAACACAAATCATGGCAGAAATTCCTGATCCATTCACCCTATTGTTTATATATCAGCGACAAGCCTTCGTATCTGAAATTTTGGTGAAAATGACTCTTTTTTTTTTAAATTAATGGTTACAGAATCAGTTAAGTGATGTTCAGTCCAAATCCTAGCTGTCTTTTACCCCAAAAATGAAGGCACAATGTCATGTCAAAGGAAAGGTGATCCCATGTGATATTTTATAGTCCTTTGGCTGCTATGTTTTTGTTGTTGTTTTGTTTTTTGCTCTCCTGAACATTAGGCATTTTGTAGATATGAGGTCTTGTCACACTAGATATGAGGTCTTGTCACCCCAGCGACGATATGTCTTCATGTTTACCTGCAGTCTGTGAGTTATTAGATTGTGCTATTACAATCATTTCTGTATTACAATATTGACAACCTTGGGAGAGGTAATACAGCCCAATGTAACATGGAGCAATATTAGCCCTCTGTGTGCTGTGAGGGCTGAATGGCTCGGAAAACTCCATAGCATCGTACACACTGTCCAAAGTCCCTGGTACAGCAAGGGTTAAGCAAGCATGCTTGGCCTCGTAAACTCCTTCACTTCTGCCAAATAAAATCTCATTCATCTCCTGTGTATACCATGAACACTTTGTTCTTTTCCCACCGTTCAAAGGGAGCCGCCACGATCCTGTCGGACGACCGATTCTTGGCCCTCTTCAAGAATCCCGACTTCCAGGTGGACGAGACGAGCGAGGAATTCCGGCTGACGCAGCCGCTGGTCAACAAGCAGGCCAAGCGGAAGGAGAAGGAGAAGTCCTCCATGATGGATCAATTTGAGGAGCTCAATGCACAGGTGCGAGTTTGGGGGGGGGGGGGTTCAAGCTGTTCTTAAAGTTACGAACGACTTAAGAACGAATGGTGATCAGTTCTTGTACTGAATTATTGAAATTCTGATAAGTATAGCACATCAGAACTGATCACTAGTCATTCTTAAGTTGTTCGTAACTTTAACAACAGCTTCATGCGCTCTAGGTGTGCATTCATGAACCCTCTAATGGCTTTTGGAATACATCATTACTACGTCTTGGCCAGCTAGCTTCTTGGTTCTTCCCAATAAACATAAATGACTATCACTACGGCTTACTTAATGGTCTTTCTGTACACTTGCTCTCCCAACCCTACACTTACGTATATGTAATGGCAGAAGTTCTGGAAAAGATATGGAAACTGTTCAATACATTGGAGAATACTTTACTGTTAAAGAAGAAGAAAAAGAAAAAGCAGGAACAACCTAAGTCAATGTTCATGCATTGTTTCGGTTCTATATTCCCAATATGAAAACATATGGTGCAATATTACAAAGCAGAGTAGTATCATACTAAGTAGTATCATACTAAGTATCATACTGAGTAGTCTCAGTCGTTCCCTCTCAGACATGGTGTCCCCCAGGGGTCTGTGGTTGGTCCTTTACTATTTCTTCTATACACAGCCCCTCTGTCTTCAGTAATCATCTCTCATAACGATATTTTACATGTTATGTATGCCGACGATACTCAAATCTACATAATCATACAACCAAATACCCAAGTCGAAGCACTCTGCAAACTTAGTAGATGCGTTGATGATATCAAGCAATGGTCTCATGATAATTATTTGAAATTGAATTGTGTTAAATCGGAATTTTTATATGTTCATTCTCAGTTCAGGCGGGGTAGCTCTCTAACAGAATTTTCCTTTGAAGATAGTACTATCCCCATCTCTCAGTCCGTCAGAGATCTCGGAGTTATTGTAGATAAGCATCTGAACTTTCAACAACATATTAAGAATTCATGTCGTTCTGCTGCTTGGGGTATTTGTAAAATCGGTAAAATACGTAAATTATTGGTTCAGTCTTCCACAGAACGTCTCATTCACGCATTTGTTTCCTCTCATCTTGACTACTGCAATTCCCTTCTTGTTGGTCTCCCTGCTTCAAGTACTGCACCACTTCAAAGAATTCAAAATACAGCTGCTAGGCTTGTGACCCTTACAAAAAGATCTGACCACATTACTCCTGTTCTCCAATCCCTCCACTGGCTCCCCATCCATCAATGTATCACTTTTAAAATCCTCCTTATTGTTTACAAGATATGTAATAATCTTGCCCCATCTTATCTTAAAGATTTAATTTCCTTCCGCTCCTCCACTTCAACCCGTTCTCTTCGTTCTTCCTCCGCTCTCCAATTATCACATGGTCCCCGCACCTGTACACGTTATGGTGATAGGGCCTTTTCAGTTATTTCCCCACTTCTTTGGAATGAACTCCCTTTTTATATTCGTAACGCTGAAAATGTTGATAGGTTTAAGTCATTGTTGAAAACTCATCTGTTTACACAACCTTAATTTTGCTGTTGTTGTTGCTGTCGTTATCATAATATGTACATAATGCTGTATTTTGTTTTTACGTTATATATATTATTTTTTCCCCGATTTGATGCGCTTAGAAACATCAGTATTAAGTGCTATATAAATGTTATTCATTATCATTATCATTATCATACTATGTGATGTTGTGATTTATGCTAATGTTTCGCGTATTAGTTTAAAATCCCGAACATGCTTTATTCTCATGCATTTTCATTTTTATTTGGGGAAAAGAAAAGGAGAAAACAGAAGCGAAACTATTAAACTCATTTGACTATACTAGTGCTCAACTGTCCTCCCCACACATAGGAGGAGGAAGAGCTGGAAGGCAGGGCCAGCAGCGACGAGAACAGTAGCTCCGACGAGGACGACCGGTCATGGCAGGAGGAGCTGAGGAGGGAGCACTTCGCCCTGCGCCAGGAGCAGAAACTGAAGAGGAGGAGGGAGAGGGAGAAGGGCGGGGCACCAACGACCACACCCAAATTCTATGAGATCAAGGCCGGCGAGGAGTTCCACATGGCATCCGCCAGGAACGACGGGTCACTGAAAAGGATGAAGAAGTGAGTATGCCTTGGGCGTCACTACTGTGGCCGAATGGAGTTGTGAATAATTGTTATGCAACTGTGATGTACAGTCAACCTCGCCTATTCGAATCTACAGTCAACCTTGCATAAGTCGACCATGCATAGGTTGAGTCGAAGGTCTTTTCGAGTCCTCTTCTCTTTATATTCTATTGATTTTAACCCCTCATAAGTCAAATTTTCTCAAAGTCGAAGCTATTTTTTCAGTCCAAATAGATTCGACTTTAATAGGCAAGTTTGATTGTATTTGGATTGAAGAAATAGCTTCAACTTAGAGAAAATTTGACTTATGAAGGATTAAAATAAATAGCATATAAAGAGAAGAGAGCCCCACAGCGGCTGTGTACGATGACTACAAGTTTGTCACCAAGGCTGAGCTTGAGAGTTTTAGGTAAATGTCTTGTTGTCATGACGATACCCTCATGATGCACGGACATACATGTACATGCACAAAGGAAAATACAGTCAGCCTTGCTTAAGTCAACCTCGCATAAGTTGAATAATCGCCGAAGTCGAAGGTCTTTTCAAGTCCTCTTCCCTTTGCATTCCATTGATTTTAGCCCCTCATAAGTTGAATTTCTCTAAGTCAAAGCTATTTCTTCAGTCCAAATAGATTTGACTTTAATAGGCAAGCTTGACTGTATTTGGATTGAAGAAATAGCTTCAACTTAGAGAAAATTTGACTTATGAAGGATTGAAATCAATAGCATATAAAGAGAAGAGGCCTCAAAAAAACCTTCGACTCATGCGATTATTTGACTTATGTGAGGTTGACTTTAATAAGCATGGTTGACTGTATTTGTTTTTGTGGTGACAGTTGGAGAAAGGTCCTTGACCCAATGAACACTTAACCCTATTCTAACTGGGCTATTTGAGACCAAGTTTTTACTGAGGGGGGGTCAATTTGACCCCCCCTTCAGATCTTGGCCCCCGATCGCGCGATCGCCGCAAAATTTTGCCTGAACATAGAGCTGGATGTCAACTACAAGATTACATGGTCATAGAATAGAAAAATGTTGATTTCATATTTTTTAATAAATTAATTATGCAAATTAACGCATGAAATCATATTTTCACCTATAACTCCATCAAAAAGACTGAGGGATTATTAAATTTTTGTGTCAGAGTTCCTCAAGACACATCAAACAATTTTCTTGTACAAAAATAGCGCAATCAAAATCATTTTCTTTTGTTTTTTATTGTTTTGTTAATTTCTTATATATTTTATTGTTTTTTCGATCTTTTGTTTTCTATTTCTTTTTTGCCAAAATTTGTTGGAGGCACTTTTTCAAGCTTATCACAATATCTACATTAGAATTGATTTATTTCAATGGTTAAAAGTTGAAATAATTTAATTTATATCAATTAAACAAAAAAACACAGTTTGCATTGGATTTGCACACGAAATCATGAATTCGAGCAGTTTTCGGGTTGACATGCATATGCAAAACATTGCATAACTTCAGAACGGTGTGCCCGGACGTCGCAAATTTGGTCTCAAAATATGCGAGAGACTTCAATGAAAAAAGTCATGAAACGACGCGGCAAAATCTTTGCGCGTTGCGGAATCGTGGCGCGAAACGTCGAGGGGGGGGGTCAATTTGACCCCCCCCCCCCCCAGTTAGAATAGGGTTAATGCTATTTTCTGGTTTCTTTTGATTCATTTGCATAGTATTGATTCTCATGGTCGGGTAGTTTGTACTTCACTTCCAGTATTCACTCACTCACTCAGTTCCATAACCATCATGGTCGTTGGGGGACATGAAAACGATGCAGCAATCGTTCTCCAGGCCGCCCAGTTTGCAGAATAACTGCTGCATCTTCATGTCCTGGCCAACGACCGTAAATGGTTTACGGAACTGAGTGAGTGAGTGATGTCCAGTATAGCTGGAGTGTAAACAAACAGCTTGTCTGTACAGTACTAGGATAAAGTGCATGTAGAAACTGTGTAGGAAAATGTGGCTACATATCACCAGTACTCCTACAAGTTGTTCTACATGGATCGTTCTGCCACTTTTTCATATGGTATTAGTGTACAGTGGGCTTCCATTATAACAAAGTCCTCCGTGCCGGCAGTTTTCTTTCGTCGTACCGAAATTTGGTTATAACCGAACAAAGAAACAATAAAAAACATAGAGTGGATAATATTGCCGCGGGTATTTTTACTTCATTGTAACCTGAATTTTGTTGTAACCGTGTTCGTTAGAACAGGAGTGCACTGTATCAATCTGTAGACAGCATCATAACTTGTAGCTGCTTTACTGTTGGATGTTCTCAAGTTTTTGGTCACTTGTTCTCCATATACTGAACCAGTCATGTCCGTCCCCTCTTATTTCAGGGCAAGTTTGGCAGAGCGTGTTGAGCGAGAAACGGAATCATTCAGCAGGTCATCAACGTCGCTTGGCAACCAACAAGTCAGCTTTAGTGCCAAAAAGGTGCAAACACAGACTTTTCACTTACCAACATCATATGAGAGCAGTTGTATCGGCACAACATTCGTACTTGTCACCCTCAATGTCTTCTTACCTTTATCTGAAACTGCTTTTTGAATCATACTATAAGAGCATGTGTTCATAGAATGTTTGTTTACCTTCTATAGGCATCATTTTGGGCCAGGTTCAGGGCATTAGTTTGACATACTTGTACAAACAACCAGTGTATTATACCATATTTTGCTATTGTTTACTCAAGTTTATAAAGGAGATGCAACTGAGGGGGAGGGGATGATAGGGTGTGAAACATGCACGACAGAAAGTTGAGGTAAACAAAAATGACAGATCTTCCTGTGTGCTTTTCCACTGGAGAAGACATAAAGGTAAAAGCAAAGAAAGATGCTCACTTGATGAGGGTGTACTGCTTAGATTCTACAAGGACCTCATTTTAACTTGTTCCATGACATTTGCTCCTGCGACAATTGCTCCAGTGAAATATCAGCACACTAGAGCCAAACACAAATTCTTCCCACAAACATAACCCTAAACCTTATCCTAATTCTTACGTACATCAAACTAAAACTTATCACAACCCTATCCCTTACCCTAAGTCATTGGAGAAAAATATTAAGACCGGAGCAACTGCCACAGGAGCAAATGTCATGCCACCGTTTTAACCATGCCAAAGATGTTTATTATTTGTTTTGCTGCTTCTACTTTCCGTAGGATGAAAAACAGAGGAGGCGGCAGGAAGAAGCTGCCGAGCATCACAAGGAGAGGAGGAAACTCCGGAGGTCGGCCGGTAACCTCAGCAAGAAGAAACGGTAGCACCAGGGCAACCCCCGTCTTGACGTGGACAAGGTGATTCCTTGCCAGGCCCGGCCCAAACCTGCGTGCCATCGCGGTCAAATGCTGGAAGGCAGAGATGGACTTTGTCCCGACGGGTGCTCGCGTCAAACTCTTGCCGGATACAGGAGTGAAAAGTTGCAGACCGGATGTTCTGACCCGATGCAGGAAGAACCAAGAACTGAATTCCACCTGTTTCGATGAGAACTGTGGATTTGTCTCGACCAATGCCGTCTGGAAAACAATAGGGTCAGAGGCAAGAACGCCAGGGGGAAAACAAAAAAAAAAAAACCCCTCCCTTAATAGAAGAGTACTGGGAAGGTACACAATGACCGTTGGGCCAACTGGAAACTCGATCGCAGTTTTGAGAACAGAAAATTGAGAAGTTAGTTGGAGCAGGTTGCAGGCTTAGATAGTACTGTACAGATAAACCTCATTATTGAACCACACTGCATTGACATGGCCTATTGCCATATCTTTTTGTGTAGGTGCATGAAGGTTTGTTGTTGTTTTTTTGTGCCACTGACACAATTGTGAAAGATTGACAGATTTCAACGTACTGCACACGCAATTCTTGTGCAGTACTGTAAATGTCAATTAAACTTGTATGAACAATGTTCCTGTGTCTGAAGCATTTCTGATATGAATTGTGAAATAAATATTGAGATATTGCCTGTTGCTCCATGAGAAAATAGAGGATATTGAAGCCTTTGTACACCAACTTTATACTAGACTGCCGAGTGGTGACATCATTCGAAAGCACTGCGAATGCACATATTTCACCCGTCTGAAAATCATTAACCTTGTTTGTAATACGGTTGTACGAGCACCCCCTCCCTCCAGCAATCGGTATTTATAACACAATCTCAGCAGGGAGGCGACTCGCCTCTAGTCGAGTGACTATCAGGCACTGTCCATTGATGAGCCACGAAAGAGAAATTTGTCACGCCGTCTGGCTTAAAATACTAAGAATTGTATCCTTCATAACATTGCGGATAGACACACTGGCGAGCAGAGGCTCGCAAATAATCATGAGGGAGTTTGCAGAAGTAATATCGCATGATAAGGAAACTGGTCGAGGAGAAAACGAAACAAGCGGGTGGGGGGGGGGTCAATGATCCACAGAGAGACGGAGAGAGAGTGCATGTGTGTAAGATGGAGAGGTTGGAGCGGAGAGAGGAAGAGATTGTGGAGGAGAGACTGAGAAACGGAGAAAAGTTGATCTACTACAGTATAAACTGAGAGTTAATTGACTGTATCGAATGAGATGCATATTTGTTTTTCCCTCCAAAAGCAGTCACAAATTCAGACACACACACAGACATAAGGCTCACACATACACTACACACTTACATAACACATTAATACTGAAATCACAATTAATAATAATAATAATGTCTTATTTACCCAGGGTAGCCTCTTCAGTGTTGCCACTGCTCTACCAGAGGGCCCTGCTATTATTATTACCCTAGCGTTGCCAGGTACCCATTTATACACCTGGGTCGAGAGGGACACAGTGGATAAAAACATCTTGTCCAAGGATGTAAGCACTGGGCAGGATTCGAACTCACGGTCCTCTGTTCGGGAGTCGGGAGTCTTATCCACTATGCCAAAGCGCCCCCACATTGTTTTTAGTAATTACACTCCACACAAACATTAGATGCGAATACCATACTCGAGTTGATTTTTGCACTCTCCATAATGATACGGTTGTATCTTTGTGTGCTTCTCAAAAAAAAAAAAAAAAAAAAAAAAAAAAGACATGCAATGCGTCTCATTTAATACATTCAACCACATTTTTTTCACTTTATACTCTTGCACCAAGTTGATTTTCGCATTTTTGGGCAAATTATGGCCCCTGCTCATCCAAGCATGAACACACACCACACAGAAATTATACCAAACCATTCAGGATAAACACTCTTTCAAAATGTATAATAACATTTGGTTCATAGCTGGTTTTTAAAGGAGATTGCCTCCGGATGATTTTCAGATTAACATTTTAAACAACTTTGGTTCATGGGTACAGAGTTTCAGAATTTTTAGTGATTGGGACGAGGAATAAGAATGTTTTCAAAATTTATAACAAATGACAATGAACAAGGATGAGGACATGGCAGCCTCACTATAAGAATGCATGAGTAGGGCTCAAGGAAGCAAAACAAAAGAAGACAGCATGCCTGAATTCTACACAGGTGAACTAAGTAAAGCAAACAGTATTGTAGTGGAATTACACTGCTACATTTCTGAAATATGTGAGCCTCATATTTGTCATTGTTTCATGTAATCTGTTTTTATTATTTTCAAAGTGCATGTATTGGTTTCTCTGCACATGGACCACAAAGAATTCCACAAATCTATACATGAAGTTGTATTTTGTACTACATGATGTGAAATTATGAAAATTGTCTCAACTTCCCCTTTATTAAAATTGAATAGCAATTTTCCAAAGTGAAATATTTTTTTGACTCGCCCTGTATGTACTATGCACACAGTCTACAAAACATTTAAATACACATGATATTGTATACATTGTACAAGTGTATATTGTTTTACTCCCGTTTGCATTATTCAATTGCATTTTCACTGGGTGCATGTCCCAGGAATCTCTCTTTAAAGAGTCTGGGAATGACTAGATTTTTGTTTTTAAAGGGGAAATACAGTCTAAGAATAAGGTTAATCTGATAAAAATAAAGTAAAATCTTTACTGGAATCAGATGAAAAATAAGGAAGTTATGAAATTTTGAAGTTTTGCTAATTTCTGCAAAACAGTTCTTGTACAGTGGATATGAATATGAAAATGAGTGAACTGACCATGTTATGACCTCACAATTTTCCATTGATCTTGTAAAAAAAAAAAAAAGCCAAAAATTCAGTTTCTGTCATTGAAGTCTGAAACATAAATGTTATTACTGGTTAGATAACTTCAGAATAGCGATTAGTTAGATACCGTATGTCAGGATTTGAGCCTCGGGCATAATTGTGTTTGCTTGAAAAACTGGGCATTTCAAAATTTTACGTACAAACTACTTGGCAAGTTGCGAGGGGATGACATACTCACTTTGCCAATTGTTATGTTCATATTGACCGTTCAAGAACTGGTCATAACTTCCTTATATTTCACCCGATTTTGATCAATTTCTTTTTTTCTTTTTTTTTCTTTTTTTTTACCTGTAAGATTTTACTCTTTCTTAACAGACTAACTTATATTTGGACTGGATTTCCCTTTAAGCATGCATGTCTTGCATACATTTGCCATCAACATTTTCTGTTTTCTACAAAGATTTTAATGGCTCACATTGATGTGCCATTGAGCAATGTGTTCAAACAAGTTTCGAATTATGCCTGTCCCTTCTCACTTCGGAGCTTGCTCACCTTTAGCACACTCACCAAAGCCACTTTTAACTCAAAATATCCTGCTACAAGCTAAATTCCCCTTCTACTCTGCAGCCCGTGTCTGTGGGTGTTTTTTTTTTATACCCCCGCCAAACGAAGTTTGAAGGGGGTATATAGGAGTCAGCGGACGGTCGGGCGGTCGGTCGGGCGGTCGGTCGGGCGGTCGGTCGGGCGGTCGGTCGGGCGGTCGGTCGGGCGGTCGGTCGGGCGGTCGGTCGGGCGGTCGGTCGGGCGGTCGGTCCGTTGCAAATCTTGCGTCGCGAACTGTACTTCCTCAGTTTTCAACCGATTCCCATAAAACTTGGCACAGATGTGTGCCTTGGGTTGTAGATGTGCAAGACGTATTTTTTGACAGTACCCAAAAGTACGTTGACATGGTAACGGCATATTATGGGCAAAAATGGGTACAAATCTTGCGTCGCGAACTACTTCCTCAGTTTTCAATCGATTCCCATAAAACTTGGCACAGATGTGTGCCTTGGGTTGTAGATGTGCAAGACGTATTTTTTGACAGTACCCAAAAGTACGTTGCCATGGTAACGGCATATTATGGGCAAAAATGGGTACAAATCTTGCGTCGCGAACTCCTCCCACAGTTTTTGATCAATTTTTATGAAATTAGGTACAGATGTTCATCTGAATATGTTAATGTGCAAGACACATATTTCCGCAGTGGCAAAAAGTGCATTGCCATGGTAACGGCATGTTATTGGTAAAATATAGGGCAAAATGCTTCATGGCAAAACTGCTTCATCAGTGTTCTTCCAATTCTAATGGAATTCATATTGAATGTTTGTCTTAGGATATAGGTCAGCATGACACATTTCTTGACAGTTACAAAAAGTATGTTGCCATGGTAACACGCTCACATATTATGAGCCAAAATGATGGAAAATTTTGTGTTGCAAACTACTTCCTCAGTTTTTGCCCAATTTCCATGAAACTTGGTACAGATGTGTGCCTTTGGTTGTAGATGTGCAAGACGCATTTTTCGACAGTACCCGAAAGTACGTTGCCATGGTAACGGCATATTAATGGCAGAAGATCAAGGAAAGATCTTGCGGATTTAACTACTTCCTCAGTTTTTTGACCAAAGCTTATGAAAGGTTGTTTTGACCAAAGCTTATGAAATGTTGTTTTGACCAAAGCTTATGAAATGTTGTTTGGCGGGGGTATAACCAGTCGCTGTAGCGACATTTCTAGTTTTTCCTTGTTGTAGTTGTTTTTGTGTGTGTGCGTGTGTGTGTGCCTGTGTGTGTGTGTGTGTGTGTGTTTGTGTGTGTGTATGTGTGTGTGCATAAGCAACTGCAAAGACAACGAGCGAGCAGAAATAATACTGCAGCCAGCTTCGGATTTCATCACAGTCAGCTTGTGCAAGATATATTGGTAGGCTTGGTATTCTTATCAATTGAAGGGGTCGGTGCAATATAGTGCTAACCCGCACTTATGTCAAAATTGAGTTACATGCATTTTCATAATCCTTATCCTTTACTCTAACCTCTGTGAAAATATCATACTTGAATTCAACCAATAAGATGGTAAAAAATGCATGCATTCATGTTTTATTAATGTACGATATATGAATTTTCCAAACATTCAACAGCGATTATCTAAAAATGACTATTGTGTGGGTTAGCACTATATTGCACCGACCCCTTCAATTGGGTTATGCTGGTAGCACCATAGTAGAACTTTGCATACATGTACATTGTATTAACCCGTTGAGGACGAACTGATTTTGTTGTAACGTATTTCTCAGACATCTGCCAAAGTATTCTCGGGACTCGTCTTCAACAGGTTAAAGAAGAAAACCTTGTGATTCTCCTTTGTGTCACACGAGTTGTGTTGGAGTAAATAAGAGCGTTATGTCAGTAAAGCTACCACAAAGGGAAAGGTCTAATTATTCTCTGCTGTTCAAAAACAAGGGATTTACCGTATATTCTGTATTTATAGCTGTTTTCGGTGGTAACAATAATACATGTTTCATAAGTCATATTCTATGGCCTTAGCACGACAAAAAACATTATATGGATTCATTTACGCAAGTTGTCAAAGGTTGTGTATGTTGCTGTTGATGGTGTTGGTGTTGCCTAATTATTAACTTGTTTGTGGGTAATTTGCTTCCATATTTAGTGTCGATCAGGCAATGTTTTCCTCGTCCCGCAAAATTTCACATACGCCAAATGAGGAACCAGACCAGACCAGAGGAAACAACACCACCATTTGTAAATACCATCAATGACGTACTTGTAAAACTGGCACAAACACTAGCACAAACAATAGCACAATCACTCACAATCGCTCACACAATCACAACCACACAAAAATGGACAAAACATCTGCCTAGAAGCAACACTTGCGTCTGAACAAAGAGTAACATAAACTGTCAGATCGATACACAGCACGATACAGTCAACCTCGCCCTAGTCGAATCTATTTGGCACTGCTGCATACTAACCCATTTCTTCTACTGGTCCAACAGATAGTCGGACCAAAAGGTACCCAGTTTGTCCTTTCTTTACTGGTCAACTCCTGAAAAACTTTCTGGTCCGACAGTGATTTTTAATGGTCAGGGACCGTCGGGGCAAGTGCCAGTGAGTGTGTGCAGTGTTGTATTTGGACTTAACCCCACGAGGACGGGCTGAATTTGCTACAACACGCATTTCACATAGACACCTGCCCGAGTATACTCTTCAATGGGTAAAGAAATAGTTCTGACTTCTTTTAGAGAAAATGTGACTTACGAGGGATTAAAATCAATCGAATATACAGAGAAGAGGACTTGAAAAGACCTTCAACTTAGGTGATTATTCGACTTACGTGAGGTCGACAAGCAAGGTTGACTGTAGATACAAACAAAATCAAACTAAACACAATTGGTACATGAATAAACAAACACAAACTGGCATCAGTGACTGCGCTTGTTGGATGTTGCTTTTATTGATGATGGTTACCCCCCGAGCCCATAAAATGGTGCAAAGGATGTTCATCTTGGGAGGGGATCCCCCAACACAAATGTGTTCAGAGTACTCCCTCAAACCCTTTGATGTTAGCAGTTAGATTTGCCATTCAGGGAGTGCTTCGGCGTTCACAGCCAACAGTGGTGCCCGGCCCAGGTGACATTTACTTGCTGAAGTAATCCTTGATCACGTCCAGGGCTGGCGTTTCCCTTCCGTAGTCCTGCATTGGGCAAATAAAGTGGCGAGAGGCAGCTGCCTAGTGACTGACTGAAACTTTGAGATTTCATTGACATGCACTGCCTATTAAACCTGACAGAGTCGAACCTTGTTATATAGAGGTTGGATGATAAAAACTTATAAAAAGGTGCTCCTGTGGGTTAATCTTTTATATTTCTCTGTTTTGAATTTATACCCTGATATAATGAGACATCCTGTACACATGTAATCTTCAGATAAGAGCTTTAAAAAACAAAGAAAATTACACACACACACACACACACACACACACACACACACAAAAAAAAACACTTGGAGAGTGCAGACCTACTCCAAGCCAGCCAGCAACTATTTCTACCCAAAGATATTTTTTCCCCTTTGTTTCCACCAACACATACCTGTAATTTCCCAAGAATTTCCCATGAAAAAAATAAAATCCTTTATCTATAAAAATTTCCGGATCACTACCAAAATTCAATCATCTGTTCCTTGTGTCATAATCAACTTTTCCTGCAAGTTTCACCCAAATCTGTCCAGAAATTTTTGAGTTATTTTGCACACAAACAAACAAACAAACTAACAAAGAAACAAATGTCAATGAAAACATAACCTCCTTTTTTGGCAGAGGTAAGGATGAAGATAGACATACCTTGACAACCACACAGCTGCAGGCCACTACTTTACGGGCTTTCCCTTCCTTGTCGATCTTGCAGAGTCCTGACCACTCGCCAAGCTTCTTGTTGTCGTCAACCTGTGAGAGCAGAACAAATTTTGCTCACTTTTGTCATCATTGGCTGAAAAATAAGCAATCTCTCACCAGTTATCTCCTACTTTTATCAGCAACTTGTGAGATTTCTGAGAAATACATTGTCACACACTTTCCCCACTCCTTTATATACCACCAGAAGATTGTGCTACAGTGGAAGCTTGTTGAACGAGTTCAGATATAGCCAGATTATGAGATACGTGATATACCAAGGTAATCTCTTAGGTCCCTTTTTTTTTAATTTTGATCTTCTTTTATCCCTGATAAAACAAGATTCATTTCCAAATCTTTGCCTGGCTGTAGAATTCAGAACAGGATGGCGGACACGACTCTCCTAAAATTCTAATCAATGCAGTTTGTGTTTCATACTTAGACATGGAAATGCCCTCTTTTTCATTGTCTGTATCAAAATGTAGCTGCCCTCAGAAGTTTAAATGTTTGGGTTCGATGTTTGAGGGTTTCCTCCTCATCCAAAAGGTCAGGAGAGGGAACCTTACTATCCTCACTGGGCAGATACATTCATGGAACACAAGATTAATCACCAAAAAGAAAGAAAACATATTTAAAAAAAATCAGGATCCAGCAACATCAAAAGGTACACCAAATATTAAGGTCATCAAAATCATGAAATCAAAGCAGTACTTTTGTAATCCTGTCTTACTACATAAGTCTGTTGAAATACCAGGCTCACTACTGTGTCAAATGAGATATCATGCAATAATCAAATTTAATATGAGCCATGCAACCATGTTAACCATCAAAAAGAATAATGTAGTAACTGAACTTACATTACACTTTTCTTATAGTAATTTTCATCTTGTTAGAAGCACGCAAAACCCTATCTCACATGCCATCCAAACTTTCAGGTCACACATGATGAAATCAATGTTTTATTGCTCCTTGAGATTACCGGTACTCATCTTCTATGAAGTAAGGATTAGAAATGTAGATAATTTTCAGCTTCAAATAAAATATGAAACCACTCTCAGAACTGCTTTCCGGAGAGCCATTTCTTTGCTTACACCTGCAAATAACCTCATGGTAGATCACTTTCAGACATGAACAGCATTGGGAGGTCAGAATTACTGTCGTGTGGGAAGACAACAGATTGTATTCAGGGAGTCATGCTTCTGCATTACATTGTATACCTCCAGTTGTATACCAGTAGTACAGGAGTAGGTGAAGTCAAAGTCCGAATGTACCTTCAAGATGTTGATGTTATGCTCTGCACAGAGGGCCTGGACAAGATCCTTGTAAGCCGGTTCGTCGCAGTTGTTGGAGAGGACGCACAGGTGGGCCTGGCGCTTGTCCAGGGCCTTGGTCGCCTCATGCAGTCCACGGGCCAGACCATCATGGATGAGGGCAGTCTTCAGCACTTCCTGGAGGGCAGTGTTGACATCCATTGCACCACCAACGGCCACAGAGGGCGCTGCAGGGGTGTCATCTCTGTAGGAGAAGGGGGAGAATGTAATGAGAGCAACTCATGCAACGGTGCTACCTGAAACTGACAAGGATAATTGTGGTCTATAAACAATGTGTAAATAAATTGAAAACAAAGCAAGAAATTTTCATTTGAAATGCCCCCCCCCCCTGAAAAAAAGAAGAAAAAAAAAAGATGCCGAAGAAAAAAAAATACAACAAAAATGATCTTGGACAAGAATAGAACAATATCCTTCTAGTTAGCAACTATGTATGCCTGGTGTTTAATTTTACCCACAAAATAGGGACATTAATTTGTTTTCTGAGCCCTCAGTAATGAAGTAATTGGGTTCGATGTTTGAGGGTGTTCTCCTCATCCTAATGTGTCAGGAGAGGGAACCTTCATTTCATCACAGGGCAGCAGTCAAGTGTCACCGTCACACAAAAAACATATGTGTACTACTGGTATGTTACAAGCAAACCCCATTGTAACAAGAAAATATAAACTGAAAATATTTTTTGCTCATTTTATCAAACTCACAAAGAAATAAATAGGAAAACAACAGGTAAATTTATAGAAATACCTGAAAATGAAAGGAGAAAAGAAAAGAAAGAGAAAGATATAGATCTAGGGCCAGGGGGCAGCACACACACACACGCACAGGCAGCTCAATCACTTTGTGATAGAAGCTAGCCCTAGTTATTTCGTATCTAACATTACAGCTGCTACCACAAGACCTAGCCAAAGAAAAGGGAGAAACAAATTTTAGCTTCTCAAAGACACTAGGCTCCTACAGAAAAAGCCACTGAGATATCTAAACCAGGTTACATATAACGATTTAGATCAAATGATCGACCCTTACTACTGCATGCGTGTGCACAGAACTTTAGTATTCGTACCGTGCTGATTGCTTCTGCAGTGCTGGGTAAATTTACAGAGCTTGAGATTGAAGAGCATCATTTCAACCAAAAGAGATTATCAAACACTTGTAAAAGTGTAAAAAACTTCCTAGTTCTTGTTTGTAAGCAATGTCTTAATCATACATGATGTAGTCTATGTTCGTTGCAGGCCAGTAATATGACGCTGTTGAGTGTTTTCAATATGTCTTCTTGAAGACACCATAGAATCAAGACTCTCATCATTTCGGGGCTCATTTCGTCCCACAGCCAGCAGAGACGTGCCGCGCCCCAACTGTTGGTAAAATTTATTACTCTCCTGGCATAAGCCCTTCATTTTGGGCAATCAGATAGATCTAACGTTACAACGAAACCTACCGAGATATCCATAATTGCAACAACACTCAACAGCAACACGTGGGTGAAGTCGTGAAGCACAAGGCGTAACGTTAGACCTCCACAGTGTTAGTGGACTTTCGGATCTACGCACATGCATTCTGAGCTCACGAGACATACTAAGTATCTGGCACTCGCTCGTCATGCAGCTATGAAGCACACACACACACACACACACACACACACAACGTCACAGTACCATTACACACTTTACGTTGCGAGATTCGAGACTCATTTATCACCATGTAAAATGAAATAAATAACACTCACCCTTCCGCGTCAGACATGGTTCACGGACGTCCTCGCTGTAAAATAAAGAAATAAGTAGTAATATTAATGTATGAGCTTCTCATTCTTACAGACATAATATGAAGATGGATCTCTAAATTTCGACAAAAGGTGAGATTTATTGTGACACTTCACTTACATGTGTACCCCACGAATACGATCAAAGTTGGAAAAGGAAGTGGTGAGCGATGGTACGGTGCATTGTGGGATTGACTGTATTACAGCGAAACAGCGCCATCAAAGTCTCGTTGACAGTGCATTGACAACAAAGACTTTTACGAATGTTTCTTCTCACTTGGACCTCGTTTTTAGCCTTATGTAATGTGTGGACAACAATCTCTACGTAAAGGAAATATAAGGACAATTCAGCATACTTTGACTTTCCTAGCGTAATGAAAGAACACTTGACTAACTGCTTTCAGAAAATAGGGGAATTGTCAATATACCCTTGTGTCAATATCAAGTTGATGGAATAATTTTCATGAAAAATGTTTTTTTTTTATTCTCCTTTTATTTTCTTAATATTGATGTCCACAAATGACGTCATACTCTGTAGTAGTCGCCTGATCCAGTGGTTCCAACACCAAAATTTTAAAGATTATTTTTTATAACTTTCGCATCCCCTTTATATCCGATTTTCCTCAAACTTTCACTGATGTGTTCTATTAATGTTGCTGCTTTCATTCAATCCACACTGTTCTTTGGGTTTTGGTTTCCTTTAATGAACAAGAACATCCTTTGGAGTATTTTACTGTCTGTCTTCCTGACAATCAAACATGCATGTAGGCTGCAATAAATTTAATCCTTTCCTCTTCTCTCTTCTCTTTCAGCTAGTGAATTCTATTTGAATCATTTGAAATCCGTTGAATTAGATTGAATTGCAATTACATTTAATGTTATAAAAACTGTAAAAAAAACCGCACACACTTTACAAATCATTACACACCATTCAATTCCAGCACAATATTCAAGGGTTTGGAACAATATCGCAGATTTGTAGTGGATTTGAAGAAGGACCTTTGTCGGTACCACGACACAGGTGCGCAGAACAACTTGCGTTGTTTTGCCTAACCACGCACGTTATCCGAAGTTTGGGTGATTAGGCAAAACAACGTATCCACAAGAAGTCTTTGATATTTTGAACAAAAAAAAAAAAAAAATCTCTTTTTGACTTAAATTTTAACTAGATACTAGAAGAATGATATAAGCCATATTTAAAAATTAAAAAAAAGTATCTTCGAAAATTATTCGACTGGAGAGAAATGGGAACAATTCTAGTACTTTGTGGCTTCAAACTCTAAAATCGCGAATATCTCGAAAGTACCAAAACGCAGATACATTGTTTTGCCAAATTACGGACGACGTAGCCTATACCCTTAGAAATAATTGTTCACTAACATTTGATTATTACATGTGTGTACCGTGCCATTCATTTGAGCTCACATCTTTCAAAACAAAGTTAACATAATTTATTGACCTCTCTCCCTCCCCTCTCTCTCTCTCTCTCTCTCTCTCTCTCTCTATATATATATATATATATATAACTATATTATAATTCTATATCACACGTATACACTTTTGGGTCTGATGGTAAATGCAACAAGTTGACAATATTACTTTTAGTATTTCAAATTTTTGTTAACTTTGCTGTTTCTATACCTTTGACATTTATTCCCTGACATTTCACTTTTCAAATTTTACCTTTCCTGGTTTTTTTTATTTATTTTTGTATATATATATAGTACAATCGAATCGTCTCTAGTATCTTATCTTTTCACTGAATGTGAACCTACTACACTGTATTACGGAATAAAGAAAATGAATAATACTGAAAGAATGAAAAATCTTGAAATAACCGAATTCCCGTAGATTCAACGTTTTATTGATTGAATTTCATAAATATTCCGTATAAGGGTGTCAATGCATAAACAAAGAAGGAATGATTTATTATACTGCCAACATCGGATGAATAATCTATCTTCGTGATTTTCAAGTCGTGCCTTGCATCCAAAACTGTGCTAAATATTGCTCACAATGCAAAATCTACGATGAAATATATATATGTATATATTTTTTTTTACGGCTGTACCCAATCATAATTACACAACAAAGTGAAAAATCATGATTATCAAAACTTAACCCTGGCACTATAAATAATATAAGTTTCCAAATTTATTATATTACATAATAACTACTTACCAATTATTTTTCTTCTATGTGTTTTTATCTTTGTTTTGTTTTGCTTTGTTCTGAATTATATACAATGGGGTTGCAATGAATAGCTTGACCCAATTCTGTTTGCACTGATCTAAAAGATATCATTTAGATTGACGAGGATGATAATAATGTTCTTCTCTTTCTCTCTCTCTCTCTCTCTCCTTCATTATGCATCTACTTATCCTTTTTCTTTTCGTTCATGAAGCATGTAAAACAATACATCTGTATATACCTCTATTGCCGGTTAGTAAAGATCGAGTAACCGGATGTTATTGTTGATGACGGAGCACATACCAGCGATTTGGGCCGCTACGTGTATCCTCTTGGGTCTCGGTTTACGGACAGCGGCCACACTTGTTCCGGTTAGAGAGGTCGGGATAATGGCGGATTTCCCTAAGACCTCAGGAGTTCGATTGCTACTCTTTAACGAGCTAGTCCGTCTTTCCGCTTACTCTTATATATAGTTGAATATAGTTAACAGCAGTAAGCCTTATCTGCATACATTGCGTCGGACATGAAAACTGATCCCTATGCTTTTGATATAAGATGATGTGTATCAGAGTTCAAAAAAGAATCAACCTCTCATAAAATGTGGCACCGATAGAACATAATTTTATGCAAATCGAATTTCTCATTCTCACCATCTTTCATTATCGCTGTCCCCTTCTTCTTTGTTTTTCTTTCTTAGCATCACCTGCGTACATGTCCGTGTATGTTTTGTTGTGTAAAACTAGTTTGTCTTGTTGTAGTTAAGTAAACCGACAGTTGGTTGAAACTGTTTATCTATTCATCTGTGTACGAGGCCCCAATATCAAGCTCGGCTTACTGGGGATCCTCCTGTATGGTACCTTGACTTTTTGTTTATTATCATTATGTCTTCGTTCTTTGTCACAATGATTTGATTACCTGTCATGAGCAAAATCAGCCATGAATTATTATGAATCATGTGTTTATTTCTGAAAGTTTAGTGATCAGAGTTGATTATATTGTACCATACAGAAACAATAAAATGAAATGAAATGAAATGAAATAAATTAAGACAATGATAAAGAAAAGTTAACATTTTTTCAAACTTGCTTATGATATTGCGCAGACGCTCACGCTTTTATTGTACACAATAGACACTGCACAATCTTGTCACTTTTGTCACCTCCATTGGCACATGACATGATCTGCATCCTGGTATAGCAACCAACAAGCAGCTGCTGCGGTTGTGATTACTAACAACAATTTGATTGAATTGTGTGTTGGTAATTGATTTGACGGAGGCATTTTCATTAGGGCATCCCAATAGAAAACAGAAACTTGCGTAAAATTAAACGCCCATTTCACGTTCGCTCATACAGTATAGGGTAACCTATGGGTATTATTTTAATGAAATGAAATTTATTTACTTATTTATTTTATTGACGTCCCTTAAAGATTACATTTTCCAGTTGTCATGGTTGCATCATTTTATTGATTTATACATTAGAGAGGACCATAATTATGATCGCTCATAGTTTATCTGATCTCGTTAATCCAAAAATTGCAAGACGCATGCATAATATTATTTTGTACTCCATAACAACCGTCGGAATTACAAACCTTATTTTGTTTTCGGATTAACGGTACTTCGGAATAACAAACCTTATTTCATTTGAACCTTCGAAAAAACGAATGTTGTTTCATATTCGAAATAACGAACCTTCGGATAACAAACTGTAGCCGAGGTCTGCACGCACACTGACCGTATCCGCACGCACATGTACAAACAAACCGTACACATTATACAAACACACAGACATAATTTTTTCTCTCATGTATACAAGAGGGTAATGTCAACGGCTGATTTCTTCTTTCTTTGAGCAGCGAATCAATGAGACCTATATCATTGATAAACTGAATTAAATTCAGTATAGGTATCAAATGTTGGTGTGCAAATTGATTATCTCTTTAATCAGAATCTTGTAATGGGTTGCGATATCAGACTTATCTCCTTCCAGGCGACGGCTCCCATTATCCATCAGTGCCTCATGATAAGCTTCCCTTCGTGTTAATCGATGAGAGTGGATTCATCCTCGTTTTGTGCAAAATAAATTTATCTTATGACAGTCTTGCTGTTTTCCAGCCGAGAGATTACTCTTAACACTTATAAACAAACAGACAAACAAGCAACAGAATAAAAAAGAAAACAAGGAAAAATATATAAAACTCTTCTTCCTGGCGACTTAAAGACTTACAATGTTCTACATCTTAATAGTCTATACGTCTTTATGTAAGAGAATTCTTATTTGGAAGGGTAGGGGAGGCTGCCTTTTTTCATTTTTAAAATTTGACTTATTGTAAGTGAAATATGCCATTTTCCTGAAACATTCAATATACATGAGTATATCTAACTGAATTCACGGAATTTACATAAGTCTCTGTGAAAACGTCCCTATACTAATATCGCTTATAATTTGTAACTAAGGAGACCTTAACAACTTGGAAGAAAAAATCGGAGGAAATACTACAAACAAATTTAAAGCAGAGTAAAATTACTTTTGCTCTTAACGTTTGCACGCAGTTTTCTTTTTTTTTTCGGCGTAACTGAAACTAAAAGTAACATTCAAATCACAGTGGAAAATCGTCACAACATGAACTCTGGCATTTGAAAGAAAAAAAAAACATTGCTTCGACCTGATTGAAAGAATAATTCAGAATGTTCTCAGATACTAGCTTGTCTTGGTATTCACTGATGAAAAGAGAAAGTATTGCTCTATTGATTCATCATATATAACTTTTCGGCATTTGCCAATTCAATGACGACATAAAAAAACCCCCAACATATATCATATATCCACATCTATGTCATTCATTTGAAATTTGTTCCGTGTTGTTTGTTCAAGGAGTATAATGTATTTATTTATTTATTTATTTATTTATTTATTTATTTATTTATTTATTTATTTATTTATTCATTCATTCATTTATTTCAATATTCTTTTAAGAGGGTATAAGTCCTTTCTATATACCAAAGGGCCCGGCTCCTGTATTATGTAGGCCTATACAGATAAAAATGTCATGAACATCAAAACAAAATACAAACAATGAAGTAACCTTCAACTATATGCAAATCGACCTCAGATACTCAAATACGAAAAAAAAAAACAAGCAAAAAAACATCATTACAATTGCAACTTGTACTTAGAACTTCACTATCAGTCCTTAATATGAAAGGAAAAAATAACGAAAGTCATAATGGACTTATTGATAAGAAAATTGATTGAGAAAAAATTATACACACAAATCAATTCAATTTAAAATATTTACCATACCTCTATTCGTTCATAACCTGTCAATCATGCTAAATACCTTGTACGATTTTCTTGAAAACAAACAATGATTCCGCATGTCGAATGGAATTTCTAATTGGCAAATTGTTCCACATGTTTAAAGCTTGATAATGAAAAAAGTTCTTCAGTTAATCCGTTTTGGGTATTCATAAACAAGGAACAATCATTAATGGCATAACGTGTATGAAAAGGTATGAATCTTAAATCTAATTGTCTGGGATAAGGCTGGCTCATCCCATTAATTATCTTATGCATTAATACACAAAACTCTGGTATATACGATGAACTCCTTGATGTATTGGTTGCCATTTGTAATTTTGAGAGCATTTACTCGAACGGTATTCAAATCAAATTGATATCATCATTATACATTTTTGTTACAAACAGTAAGAAAGTTAAATTTCTCTATCTGAGTAACAATAGCCGTGGAGGAATAACAGCTTTTTATTCATCTGTCATTATCATATTATTTTTACGCATTTATATAGGTTTCTTTTACTATGCTGGGTGCATCACTCGTCTCATGAAAAAAAAAACAAAAAAAAAAACTGAATGCTGGATGCTGAATATGCTGAATGCTGATGTAACCCAAACGCAGAGTCCATAACACGCTGAGAGAATTAAGTTTATTCAAATTTGGAGAAAGTTATGTAACTTTCATTTATCTTTTTTTTTCTACTGTAATAGCCTATAAGTGTTCCTCACACTCGATGACCTCGTTTACATGATTATGTTGAAAACAACAACATCAACAACAAAACAAAGAAATGACACACAAGAAACAGAGATCAAGCAGTGCAACGACTTTTGAAATATAAGTATTATGTCACATTTTACTCATTTTAAAATAAAATCATATCAACATTTCATTGAAATGATGGTGGACGTGGTTTTTTTATTTTGTGGGCCAAAGGCATGGAATTCCTTGTCAAGGAAACTTCGTCTATCTGTCTATCACCCTCAGTTTCAATATTTAACAAGAATTTGAAAAGTTTTTATTTTCCCTTTGACTTTGAATTTGGATGTAAAGCGCATTGATCAGCTGTATAGAAATGTGCTATGGAAAATACTATATCATTATTATTATTATTATTATTATTATTATTATTATCATTATTTAATACTATTATTATTATCATCATTATTATTATTATTATTATTATTATTATTATTATCATTATTTAATACTATTATTATTATTATCATTATTATTATTATTATTATTATTATTATTATTATTATCATTATCATTATTTAATACTATTATTATTATTATCATTATTATTATTATTATTATTATTATCATTATTATTATCACCATCATCATATGGAAGAAGAAAGCGCCAAATAACGATAACTGTCTTTATACAAATTGATGCGAAAGAAATATTCATCGCTCGTAATATCATTTTCAATGACTAAAGTTAGTAAAAGTAGAGGTGCTGTGTTAGTAATATTTAAAAAAAAAACATATTTAATATGTTAAGTTATTTTGACGGTTATTTTGGAGACTAGGTATGATTTAATATGCAGAAAACAGTTTCGCCAACGATTCATAACAAGATTGTATAACTCAGGTCCTATATAGAAACTAGGAAAATAAGTGAGCTTTTAAGAAGCAGTAATGAAGTTGAAGTGTCTCATTATATTGAACCAACTTTCATTCCGTCTACTTGTTACTAACATATTCATGCTGAAGGTGATTGTTCCCCTGCTTTCTGAAAGCGATTACTGTGCGTGTTCTTTTATTATGCTCGAAAAATAGATATGTTGAATTATAATTTCTGTCCTTCTTCATGTTGTTGTCCATAGATGATTGTGTAATACCATAAACTGTTGTAGTCTTCCCACCCAGCGATGGCTGTACCAAAACTTTAGAAATTCACTGTAACTTTTGAATAGATTGTCCGTTTTTCATCAAACTTCTCTGTTGTGTTATTCTGATGTTTCTGCATTTAGTCAATACTGATATAGTAATATATTTGAGTTTCTTTTCCCTCTAAGGCAATAATGCCATCCCGTTACAGATCAATACCTGCGAGAGAATAGACATATTTTTTTTTTATTTTTTATAAAACACCTTTGTTTGCGATGAATGTTATATCCTTCTTATAAACTCAAGTGACAACAGTTAAGTGAACAGTCAAATGAAATTGTCGTGCCTTTTTAAGGGGTTTCGCTAAATTGGGGTGGTAATAAAAAAAAAAAGTTTAAAAAAATGATTCAACTTTTCTTTAATCATGTCTTCAGGCTCCATCTTGAATTTCAAAATGACCGCGTTTCAATAGCAATAGTTTTAAGAATCGCGGAAGGTTCAAAGCCGTCAAAGCATATCAAAAACCATGTGTAGGGCCTATATACAGAAAGAGAGATGTAAAGAGATAACCGTAATCATCATAACGTCATACGGGTATGATTGATACTCATGTTAAGATAAAACATGTGACTTTTAAGAATTACACGCTCATCTATAAGTTTCTTCATATTTTGATGAAATTAAATTCAATGATTTCTTCATAGAAAGATAGCCAGTGTAATCTGTCTACTTGGCTTTAATCAAGTCCTTTATGAAACAAGATGTATTATAATGTTACAAGATATGTTATCATTTGACGTTTGTATTACCTATGTACAACAACTATTGATTGGAAATGAAAATAAAAACATGAACGAATGAATAAATGAACTGAAATAAGATGGGCTGGCGGGGGATGCCTGTTTTAGTGTTACAGTATACTTGATGTTTTTTGTGAAAAGAGCCCTTTCACAAACACTATTGTATATGATTATCATTAAATGTTATGGGGCTTCTATTTTCTGGTCGCTTTTTCAGAGTTACACGCGGGACATGAACCCCTCTCATGACTGTGTTGACACGACGTTTGCTCTTGCGACAGTATAGTTGCTCCGGTCTTATTTTCTCCAAGGACTTAGGGGTTAGGATTATAGGGTTGTGAAAGGGTTTAAGGCTCAGTTTGATATGAGCATTGTAGGATTAGGGTTTGGGTGGAAGTTTGTGGTAGAATGTATATTTCGCTAGGCGTGCAGATATTTCATAGTAGCAGTAAGTGTCGCAGGATCATTGTGACGTATAGCTGCCAGTCACAATGGTAGACTACGCAAGACCATGCTGTCTTCATGACCCCAACCATTGAGGTCACTTGTATCATATGACCAGAGGTCAATACCGTTGCTTTGTCATTCTACCCGCGGCACGTATCAAACGCTGTTATCTCGCCCTCTCCATGACTTATTCTTAAAGAACGTCTATCTCACGAGATTTTGTGTGGAAGTTTCATAGTATCTCTTGAAAGATTTTTAAAAAGTACCGGATTTTTTTTTTTCAGAAGGATCATCTATACATCACTCAGACGCCTACTCTGAAGCTGATTTGAATTGAATTGAATTGAATCATTGAATTGAATTGATAGGACATACCGTATACATGGCAGAGGCCATTCATTCCTAGATTTTAATAGCAAACTTTTAAAATACCACAAGTATCATTCAACAACAATTTGTCTAACTAGGTGCTGCTAGTCCTGCAATGGTGTATTATGTTGTTATCAATGTCAATGTTGGAATTAATGTAGTTACGTTATGTTGTTATGACATGTTAAGTTTCTCGTTCTATTGTGACGATGACTATCTTGGAAGCCAATTACAGACTTTATAATGTGTCATGTCTATAGTATTTGAATATCACTGACGTAACTGTAATTTCAAATCTTTCAAAACCACTTACAAGAAATCATCCATCTCAAGAGATTGTTACCGATTTTTAATAATTGCGAGATTGTGTGTGTAAAGTGAAAATGACATTTCTTACTGAAGTGTAGACCTTAATTAGTAAATAAGTAAATAGTACAGAAAATGAACTGTATAGGATTAACCAAAATCGGATGTGACAATGGCATTTATGGCATGTTTAAGTTCTATTGCTTTCTCAAGAATTATAGTTCTATTGGTAGCAACAACAAAACGGCGACAAACAAAATAGACAGGTGATGATTTCAGTATCGTGAAACTTTACTTTTGGCACATGTGCGAGAGAATATCGCCAAAATTATATCATTAATTCTCTAATGACTTGGAAACGACAACCCTCTGGCCCCATGAAATAATTAGACTCAGTGTACTGTGTTACGATCATTTAGTGCTTTGATTAACTATGATTTAATTCTGATGCGATTCAAAGGGAACTTCTAGCATTTATAGAGAAGACGTGATTACGTGTGACCAGTCAATGGAAAGCTTCGTATCAGGGAAATTACCCCCCCCCTCCCCCCCCCTCCCCCCCCCCCCGGGGGGGGGGGGGGGGGCAAATTACCAGCGGCTAAATACTGGGTAATGGTAAGCTTAGAGTGAAGATTTTAGGGTTAGGATTATGTTTAGGGTTAGGGTAAGGTTCAGAGTTAGAGTTTGGGTTAGGGTTAGGGTTAGGATTAGGTTCAGGATTAGGATTAGGGTTAGGGGAAGGGGAATTCCCTTATGGAACAAACACAGTGTTACCACAGTGTGTTCACATAGTTGACTATGTGTAAACAATGTGTTAACCATGTGGTCACAGTGTTGTCACAGTGTGGTATTTGAGATCACATAGTGTACCACATAATTGGCATACCGAACACAGAGCTGCACACATATACCACAGTGTGGTATAGTGTTACGACAGTGTGTTCACATAGTTGACTATGTGTAAACAATGTGCTAACCATGTGGTCACAGCGTTGTCACGGTGTGAGATTTGAGATCACATAGTGTACCACATTATTGGCATCCTGAACACAGAGTGACACACAAATACCACAGTGTGGTATATATCGAACTATGTGTAAACCCTGTGTTCATAATGCTACCACAGCCTGGTATATCAGTTTAATGTTTTACCACATAATCCCCACATAGATCACATACTGAACACACTGTGATTCCTGTTTGACACAGTGTGGCATATTTTTAACTATGTGTAAACCCTGTGTTGATAGTGTTGTCACACTGTGGAATTTCAGATCATTCATTTACCACATAATCCACACAGACTTACCACAGTGTGGTATATATTGAACTATGTGTAAACCCTGTGCTCGGTGTTGTCACTTTGTGGGTTTCAGATCATTCACCTGCATCATCTCCACATACTTGGCATACTAAACACATAGTGTGGTATATATTGAAATATGTGCACTCCTGTGTCCATAATGTTGTTACACTCAAGTGGGAGTGCTGAGATACAGAATGTGATACTTCATGCGGTATTCCTGTGGTATTCCTGTGGTAACACTGTGGTATTCCTGTGGTATTCCTGTGGTATTCCTGTGGTACAAACTTTGCATAACTCATGAATATTTATAAAAAGCAACCTAAATTTGAGAAAATTCATAGAATACTTCTAAATTCGAAGTATTTGTCTAATAATGTTATGTTATACCAATGTCATAAATTTTGTTATGAAAAGGTAATTTCATATTCAATAACAGTGTTATCTAGTCAGTAACCGTGCCTTCATGCATTACAAATATTGATACATCTGATGACTATGTGGTATGTGTGACTATGTGACTGCCACAGTGTGGTAGACTATGTGGTGAATTCCATAGTGTGGTGGACTATGTGGTGACTGCCGCAGTGTGGTAGACTATGTGGTAAATACCATAGTGTGGTGGGTTATGTGGTGACTACCACAGTGTAATGGACTATGTGGTTATAACCCTATGGTCATAGTGTGTGAGACTGTGGTTTGATTCATAGTGTTTTTAATATGTGTTTTGGACCATGTGTTGCACAGTGTGCTGACGCTGTGTTTCACACTGTGGTAAATACACAGTGTTACCACACGTCCCAAAATCACATATTAAACACATATTAAACACATGTGTTCGACACTGTGTTACACATTGTGTTCAACACTGTGTTCGACACTGTGTGTCACACTGTGTTGCACACTGTGTTACATGGTGTGGTAAAACTGTGGAAGGGCCCGGGGTAATTGCAGAGGAGTTAATTGCTCTAGACCCGGAATACTTGTATGTCGACGACATAATCACTTCAGCTTATTTGCATATCTGCCACATGCAGCTGTCGCGTGATTGTCGTTTCCACTCTTTTGTTCATCATAATATTTTCAATTTCAGTGAGACATAATTCACTGTGATTTCGATCTGTTCATCAGCAAAATCAACAAAGAATTGATTGGCTCAACATTTTTCTTCCATCACAAGTCGTTGTTAACAAGCCATATTCGCTTGGTATAGATACGGTAATGATAAATATGATTGTACTCAGTGAAAGTCATTCGTGAAATAAACTCCATTCTCCAGTGCAGCCATGCCAGCCGTCGTGATGAAAATATGTCTTCGTTCTAAGACGGTGGTTGAACAAATATAATAAATATAGCGGGTTTTTTTTTCCAACTCCCATGATGTCCATATGCACTCTCTGGCATACCGTCTTTAACTTAAACGTCCCCCGTTCCAGCCTCCCCCTCCCATCCCGAAAAAAGTGCAAGCTTGTACAGAATACTATACTGCCCTACTTTGGCAAAAGGAAGCAAGTGACAAAAGTGACATTTCTCGTAAAAGAGCAAAATGTGTCTGTCATTTACACTGACGTCAAAGGACTATCATGATGTCTTATCTAACATATCTCTTAGTAGGATGAGCGTTTCTGCATGAAATTTGGCCTGGAAGAAGAGCTCATTATGTGAATTATGAAAACATCAATAACTCAAATTCGGATGGTATGTCACTTGCTTCCTTTTGCCAAAGTAGGGCAGTATAGTAGAATAGAATAATATGTTAGGTTCTATGTTTCTTACCATCATTGCGTTATTGCTTCTCTATGACACACGTGTCCTCACTTACCGTCCCCCGTCTCTTCTTTGATTTCTTTACCGCCGTCATTAGGTCAGTCTTTCATTTTTAGCATGCATGTTTTTGTAGTGTATTTCCGTGTCTAATATCTGTGGTATCTAATTTTACTGTTTGTAATAATTCTTGATTGCTCTTCGTTTTTCTGTTGGGTTTATAGTTGTTTATAATGTCCATTGGACCGGTGTATGTGCTGTCGTCCGGGCCAGCAGTCAACAATATTTCCATCCATATGATATTATATCACATAATGGATTCCATAAGAAAGTGAAAGAAGTGGGCTTCCATGAAGTGTTCCACACAGCCTGGGAAATACCCTTTACCCCTCATCTGACCACCAAGTGTAAATGGGTATTAAGGCAATTGGGATCCTAATCATATATCCTGAACCTAAACCTAACCCTAACCCAAACTCTAACCCAAAACCTAACCCTAAAACTAATCTTTATTCTACTTTATCACTAACCAGTATTTACCCGGAGGTTAATTGCCCTCTAGGGGTAATTGCCCTGATACGACTGTAAATCTATAAGGGAACAGCCAAATCTGAAGTTTATATACATCACGGGGGGGGGGTGAGGTGGGAGGAGTTAACACTAACGTTTTGATTTATCAATACATGAATCAAAAACTGATTTCACTGTCAATGGCAATGCCATACCAATAACACTTTTCGTTTTAGTTATGTTGTCGTAATTAGGCCTAAATGTATTATTGCGAATTACAGAGCTGTTACACACAAGACATGCAATTTAAACATTTCTCGCTTCAGCAAGCTGCAGTTATTTTTTTTTTTTTCAGAGAGAGGTCTGTAAGTCTCCAGACTAGTGCTCGTTTGAGACTGCGGGAAGATAGAGAACAGTCTCCGTTGCCTTGGCGACGCTTTCCAATAAGGCCATTCCATCGCTGTCTCTGCTTTCTATGGCGCTGCATCCTCTCTTCTCCTTGCTCCGACTTCTTCTCTCCAGTGTTACCGCGCGCAGGCTCATTAACATAATTGCCATCGCTGGGCCTGGCATAGATACACGGCCAACCGCAGGGGCGCATAGGTAAGAGACTGTGGAGGCACACTAAGCAACGCACAAGCAGTACAAGCGCGTACAAAAATATAGGGAGGGCTCTTCCTCTCACTGCTACCACTGCCAGCATATATTCCCGCGTTATGCGTGCACTGTAAGATTATTCCCTCTTCGTGCGTTGAATACACATCGGCATCGGCAGCTGCACCGTACACAAACGGCGTTGCAGACCCGGTCTGGACTACCATCTCTGCTGGGCTTTTGGGGGAACGTTTCTTTCCGGGATTTATTAAGGGGGTCCTCCGTCTACATTTTCATCCTATGATTGAGTCTGTATGTCGACGGTAGAGGGATCACGCTGCAGTCATTCTAGCTGGCCTTTGGGTGAGTTCCCCTTTATTCGACCTTCTCAGAATGTCTTCATCATCTACCATCTTCCTAGTAGATGCAGCGGTCGCGTATCAGCTGTTATTATTATTATTATATCCTCTCTTTTTTTCGGATCGTGTGTATCCCTGCCGCAGCGCAATTCGTGTAGTACTCACTCATACGTGTGCATACACTGTGCATGACTGTATACCCCAACGCAGTCACCATCTATCGTGATTTAATCACCCGAGATCTCCTCAAGGGGTGTGCATTTGTGTTTTGCCCCCTGAAAATTCTAAATATGACATTGTCCTCCAGGTAACATCTTTGGTGTTATGTTGATACGATGCTCTGCTGCAATTCATCTCAAATTTGCTCTTGTCTCCGTCACGAAAGAAACACATCTCTTGATGTATAGATCTATTGGTATATATTGCGAAAAATGATCATTCTCCTTCCGATAATGTTATGGTACAACTTTCAATAATTGCTTGTACTCAGGCACTCATTGACGGGCCACAGCTGTATAGAGGGAATGTTTGTCAAGACCATTGCAGTTGGGGGCCCGAAAATGGATTTAATTAAACCGAGGCAAAATACTGCGATACATGATTTGAGTAAATAATGACATGCGTCGCCTGGCGCTTAATTGAAATTTTCTGATTGTGTAGGCTACTGTGATATGGGCTACTATGATTACGAATTGTGAACGATATGAGTATAGGATGTGTGTCTTTGTGTTTGTGATATAATATACTAAAATGCTACACTTTTTCAGGAGGATTTATGCGCTTTCACTGATAAATCAATTTTGGATTTATTTATTTACTTTAATGCTAAAGGGGCTTAAGCGTACCATCACTCTTCGACGTTCACTTGAAACTGTCGAATTTTTGTAAAGTAACAATACAATAAAAGTCATTGTGCACATTTTGTTGGACAACAATCCCGCCAAAATATGCAAAGGTATATGTATATAGAGACAAAACAGACTTGTCCGTTTTCAGTACGTATCGGGATTAATTCCATCATCGTGCTATTGGTGTATAATATTCATTGTCAATGTATCCCTGCCCCTCTTTTTTTCAACTTACTTCCTCAGGTTATATGTATATTTATAATGTATGTAATATGAACGTTCACATATACTTAATACGCTGAAATGAGGTACTTTCATCCCCCTATGATTTGAGCAATATGAACAATATAGCTTGATTACTCGTTAGTATTATACAAAATATGTTACACGCTGTTCTTCATTTATTTCAATAATCTTCGCATCTAGCAATATCAAACAGTTACCATGACAACAATGTTTGATGAAGCTATCAGTATGCTGTAATAATTATGTGTGTCATAGAGTAAATGGTCGTATTTTTTGTTGGACACCTCCACCCCTCCCCCCCCCCCCTCCCCGAAGTTGATGTACATTCGCGGCTTATCACTGGAAAAGGGAATATACGCACATTATATGCCATGACCTTAATAAGCTATTTAGCTCATCTCTCTTATACCACGTACACATTGATCAAATTCTTGTTTAATAGAGATGTCCATATCTAAATTGACGTAGACAATTATCATTACAATCTCCAAATTACCATATCAATCATCAAACATGCCAGTTATTATTATTAGAAGCAGTAGTATAACCAATTTTCTTTATTATCATCATTATTGTCTTCCATTTTAAGGATTAGATTTGATTTAAGTATCATTTTGAATGGAATGCAAATTTCATAAGCACCAAGACAAAGAATATTCAAACAAGTACAGTGATTTAAAATGATAATATAACATTACACAAATAGATTAACATAATTGTATTGAGCGGGAATACTTACAGAAACGTGCAATAGAATGTGTAGTATTTTTTAGTAAATAACACAGATGATTGAATGCAGGAGACTACCATCGTAAGCGATTAAGCTTGAAATGGGTGACCCCTCATAATTAGAATAAGAATAAGAAGGACAAAGAAACAAAGTCTTATTGACGTCGCACATTATGCTTCTTACACTCGGACTGCTTGCATGCTGAAAGAGACACAGGCACCAGGATTAGATGCCCGGGTATGAACAAAAGCTATCCAAAGTACTCTGTCTTTTACAACTGGTCAACCCCCCCCCCCCCCCCCAAAAAAAAAAAGAGAAAAAAAAAGAAAAATACATCTATAATGATAAGAACCACTCAAGTTAGACCATACACTGAAATTTACACAAACTGCAAAAAAAAAAAAAGTACTGAAGCAAAATGAAAGTCTACAAGCGTGAACTTTTCAAGAAGTCCTTGAAATAAAAATGTCCATGCTCTTTTGTTGTAGAATTTGATGATAGTGTGTAAAACACAAAATCAAATTGCTGCGTTTACTGTTTAATTCCGAGAACGGCTTCATGTCCTATACTGGACGCTTCATCAATTTTTTGGTGGCTGAAAAATTGATTTGAATGTTACCTGAATGAATCAGAACTTACATCAGTTGGTCATCTATATTTATAGTGTGTAAAGTTTTGGCTTCAGCCACAGAGAGAAACTCTGAAAGCATGATATCAAAAGTATTAATTGAATTTTTGTCCTTTCCAGAAATGAAAATGTTATAATGTGCAGCTATATTGTCATTAAACTATATTATCTGCAGCACACTATGAGTGCATTGTAGTGGATTTATACAAAAACGAGATTTGAAGTAGGGCCTGTGTAGACCTACTGCTGCAGATACTGAAATCCGATCTTATCGATTTAACCTCACGATCTAAAATGCTAACAGGTTTATCTTTAATACACCAAGCACAAGCCTTTATAAATACATGTATTCTACTGCCTTTTGGAAGTCAACATTGGAATTAATTAAAGCACATGCATCACAGGTCAAAACAACCAATACTCTATATTGGAGCTTCGCAATTAGATAGACCGTCAACAACTCCAAGTTTCGATGATACGGTATGCCTTTTCAGACGAGTTGCAATTTCGTGTAGTTACTGTCACATTTGCAAGTTTTCTGTATGCAGGTGATATGCTTTCGAAACCTTCTGACAGTCACTGACTTCGAAACGGTCATCGTAGCTGTAAATCCCTGCGGAATCTTCCTTTAATCTCTGTCACATGACCTTCACTAGATATTCCTCTAGTGCCATATTTCTAAATTTGTAGTGTATAGGTGAAACTTGATTGCGTTATGATAATTATTATAAAAGGGGTATATGACACATTTCCACGAACATCGTTAAACTTTCTTTTTAAAACCAGGTTTGCCCCGTTGGGAAAGCAGATTTAAAAATAGTGGAAAAACACTTGCCCCAGTTTGAATTTGATTTCAAGAAAAGTCTAAATATATATAACAAAGAATGATATAGAAAAAAAGTTGTAAGTCTAGAGCTTCATAAAACACAATCATTAGAATAAACAGCAGACGTTGATTCACCCGCTTAAAGCCGTACGCTGTAGGATGGAGTGTTGATGTTCTTCATGTAAGTCTTGGAAAATTGCTGAAATGAAATTGAAGTGCGTTACATCACTAAACAGTCATTATATGCATGGGCATCTGTATGGTTGCATGCATGGCTCCTTGGGTTTGAAGGGGGTGGCTTCAATTCGGGCAAGTGCTTTTCTTCATTGTTACAAAACACTTGCTCGACGTTGATATTCACTTGCCCCGGGCAATCGAGCAAGCGCTTATGTGGCACCTTGCGTTACCTGGTCCCCCTCTCCCCACGAGAAAAAGGTAAAAAAGTAAAAAATGAGCACCACTAAGCTCGTAAAGAAGATAACATTATATCGCTTGCTCCTGTATAGACGTTGCATGTTCTTGTCATGCATACATGTTTATAGGCCCATGTTGAAACTTCCTGTGACGCTTCTTGGATGAATGCTTCTGTATGAGTTGTCGGAAATGAAAGTAAAACAGCAGGAAATGTGAAGTGGGAGATTGAACAGAAGACCATGCGGTTTGTGTAGATTTAAGAAGAAGAATTGAACATAAGAAACACTGTTTGATAGGTCTGTGTATGTTCGCAGAAGCGCAGGATATCATGGTAAGGTGATTCAGCACTCATTTCCTGGAAATTATGTCGGAACAACTTGACCCTCACTTTTAAGAACAAACTTAAAAAAATATCAAGCAATCAGTAGTCTTACCTTTCTTATTCACAAATCGACTTGCTACACTGTAGCATGCAGTCATAACGAGCATGTGATGTGGTGGACTGTGCGTACACGGCTATACGCACACGTGGGACTGGATGCTGCAATATCGACGTGAAGTGTTTCTCCGACAGCGAAGGGTCTTCAAACTATGATCACATTAATAAGGATACGTTGGATTTAAGTCTTTATACGTTATGTTTGCATTGCAATAATACAGCCACTGCATGGAATACATGCAAGTTTGCTCGCAAAACGGTTTGAATGACAAAACGCTATAAAAGTTTCATTAGAATCAGGGCTTAATCAATAAAATTATCGAAAATTTAAAAGTTTTGTTTCAACGAAACAGTGATAAGTTTTACGGGCACGTGTATGCGTGCAGATTGGTGTCATGTACAAATGAATGCCATTGCCTTGCAGCCTATCCATTGCAAAATCAGGTTTTGATTCAAAATCTAATCCTAGAGGTCTCTGAACTCCACACCGTTAACCAGTCATCTGTACATCTGTACATACAACTTTTATTTGACATAACGATGTGGCTCCGTTTTTTACAATTAATTTTACTTCTTTCCATCTAAGTTCATGACCATACAACCTCGTCTAATTTACATCACGCTTACGACAATTTTACTGCTTCATGAGACGATGTGAAACTCATGCAACTCTAAGTTTATCATTCTATGTTCATGAATAAACATAAAAGCTCTTTGTTAAAGATTATTTTGCTTTTTAGAGAGGAAAAACATGCAATGGCTTTGAAGTCCAATAAAACAAAAGGAATGTTTTTATATTTTATTTTTATTGATTTTCGCTCCCCTTTCTCTTTGGTATAACAAGTCATCTGAAAAGAGAGCTATTGAGTAAGAACATTTTTGAAAAGCCTTCTAATTCAATCAGACACACAGGACCGGAAACTGTATTGAAATTCAATAAGTAGTTCAATGCTTTGCGGATAATTATATGTACATTTCAGGTCTATTGGCAATTATTGAAATTCATATAGTATCTGTCTATATCGTCGTTCCTGGAATATGTTATTACCGCTTTTGAATAGCAACATATCATGCTGCAATCAGTGAAACTTCAATTAATCGAAGTGAGAATAGTCAGGAGATCGAGTAAGGATGAACACATCTCAATGACTCCAAAAAGTTTTGTGCAGTATGTCGAGTATTTCTATATTTGTAACTAAGTTGTTTGAAGTAAGAGACACTTTTCACAGGGTGTGATCTCTTTAAAGGGGATGGCTAGTAACTGATCAGTGGGAATCAGTGGGAATGCTGGGGATGATTGTTCCTATCCTTGTAGGATTCATTTAAGAGTACATTATATATCTATTGTTGTGTGAAAATTATTTGCTTCAGGATGGTCTCATATTCACGTAATGTGCAGTTTAATGTTTCCAGATTAGCATGCTTGTACAGTGACGGGCGATTAAACTGCACATTACTTGAATATGAGACCATTCTGAAGCAAATAATTTTCACACAACAATATATATATATAATGTACTCTTAAATGAATCCCACAAGGATTGTAACAATCATGCCCCAAAGGATTGGAACAATCATCCCCAGCATTCCCACTGATTCCACTGATCAGTTACTAGCCATCCCCTTTAAATACCATGTTTGCTCTGTATTTCAGAACATCGTGCCTTAGATACATTGGGAGTGAATGTTGAATCAGCTATATCTCTCGTAGAAGCCACTTCCCTCTTTACAACACACTTAATTAAAGAAAACATGTTCAGCTTTGCACCTTGAGGTACATGATTGTAGCACCTTTGCGGGTGCAGTTTTGCACCATTCAGACCAGTGAGCACCTTTAAAAGATGCAAAGTGGCACCTTTTAACGTATTATATACATGGACCGCGTTGAGTATCTTGTTAACTTTAGATATGAATATATGAGTTGAAATTCATTATTTCTCAGCGGGATTCATTTAACAGAAAGTCTAGATTGATACCGCAAGGGTGATATTTTATTGTTTCGTGCAGACACAATTCTGGTACTCGTAAAAAGAAATAACCAACAAAATAATGATAGTTTATGAGGCCTTTCAGATAATTATGCCAAGTTTATAATGCTCTTAGGTTGCTTTCAAAATTACGATCTGGAAATCCCTGCCACCATGAATTTACGCGAAATGGGCATTCTTCGTGCCGAGACGTCAAAAATCTGTCATTAGATTCGACAAGTATAAAAAATGGAATTCCAGAGAAGGTTTCATATTCATTGACTTCAATTATGGTACCAGAAAGGAAGAGAAAGTTGGACTAATTCACTGTAATTGCAGGCGTCATTTTCACAAACCGATGATATTTCCGGTGTCGTATAAATCTTTGGTGCTGTTTTTCTTCTTCTCCTCCTCCTCCTTCTTCTTTTTCCTTTTTTTTTTTTTTTTTTACCTCGCCAGTCCCAAGCAGAGGGAAAATCCCTTCGAGTCGTGATAAATCTTGAATAAGGAAAGGATCGTAAAGAGGCTAAACGATTGCCGGAAGGCGGCACCCGATGACAACGGTCACTCACTCTCTGAAGGGTAACACCGCTGTTACCCGGTTCCATTTGTAATCCACTAAGGCATAAGAAATATTATTGTTAAACATTTTTATAACTCCCAAACATTGTATTATGCATCTCAGCGTCTTGGTTTGTGATATCTCTAAAAAATGGAGATACGTTCTAGCTTTCACTGGCCAAATAGAAACGGGGGTCATTGAATAGTCCACATCGGCACAAAGGCATGATGATTGTAATCCATTAAATTAAAGAATGGATGTGTGCTTACATTTTCATGTGGATGTTGTTATACAAAAGTGCCATGAGCAAAATGAGTAAACTTAAGTATTTTGGAAAAAATGAAAATCATTTTTTTATTTACATAAACCAAAATAAATAGAATAAACATATAAAAGCAATACTTGTATACGATATATTGAATACTATATTGGGTATTTCTATCTTTTCACTAGGAGATGGGGTAGAAATTAATTGACAGTTTTTTTGCCAACGTTGATATTTTTTTTAATCAACATGACTTGTATTTTCAAAACACGTATTGTATGTGTTTTCGCTCAGCGTATTTTCCTTTTCTTTCACTTAAATGTTGTTGATATACCTCCATTTTTTCCCTTTCTTAGATCACCTTGTGTTGAAGAATACATTTCACTGTAATACATATTTAGAGCAGCGAATGTTTGTAACTTTGTTTTTGTAATTATTATGAGTAGATATGTATTTTGCATCAGGATTTTTTCGACTCTTGTGATACAATTTGATCTTATTTTTTTTATTTATTTATTATTATTATTTTTTTTTTTGGGGGGGGGGGGTAGTTTTAAGCATGCAGCTGCCTATAAAGATCCAAAATATCTTACATTTATCGTTCTTATCCCGAATAATCTTAAGGGGAAACATATAAATAATCACGTTTTTCGAAACACCCACCATAAATGTCATACTGTAAATTGTGTAACATCTGTCCAATCCAAAAAGGTCATTTTGTTTTAAAAACAACATCAATTTTTCTTCATGAATAATTCTTTTTCTTGCGCATTATTTCTCTAAAAAAATTGTAATTACAGTAGTGTTTACTTTTTGATATGTCAATTATTGAAAAGTGATAAGAGAGATGATCATACTTAAATAATTATACAAATGTACGTGTGGTTGGTGTTTGTATATATAAATTTTATTACTAAAAGAAGCTCTGTTTGGTGACAATATGAGATGGTTTCGTCAACAAAGGAAAGACATCGAAAGAATTAATCATATCCAGAAGTTATTCGTTTTCCCAGGACTTCCATATTTCCACAAATAATTGAGAAAATTGCCAGTTTCCCCCTTCCTATATTTCTGAACTAATATTCAGTCTTGGAGTATGTAGTCAGTGATATCATTATTATAGGAGGACAATAAATACATGCTGCAATAAAACGAATCATAATTTTGAGCAAGTTTAATCAAAGCATTTCATATGATAATCATATGCATGACAGATCATTTCTAAAACATAAATTGATATTCATCTTACACAAGTTTGCAAAGCAGCTACACCAGCAACTACACGTGGAGCTCTACAAATAAAACAAAACAATAATTGTCAACAATGTTATAGATGTTGCTGTTCCTTTTTTTATTTGTTGAGAAAACAAGGTTGCGGAGACTGCCATAACACTTCTAGAACTGAATTCTAGAGAAGCAAGAAGTGTTTAAAATTGAACATGGTTGTTGTTGCTGTTTTACTTTTTGCATTGATAGAAAAAAAAAACAACATTTAGAGTGTGCATATTTGGCACGGAGATACTCGCTGAGTATGTGAGTATGTATTTGTAATCAGTTTCAAAAGATCTGGATTATTTTTCGTTACTTTCACCATAGTCAAATAATTGGTATTAGTATTGATATTGATAGTAAAGGGATTAATCTTTATTGATTTTATTTTGCGTATTTTGATGAGAACTTTTTGGTTGACTTGTCATAGACATTTAATTTGTATAAATAGAGAAATAAAAGAAATAAAAGAAAATGATTAAATGATAGAACGATTACAGGGAAGAGTTTCTTGTCTTCAGTGTTAAGTGAACGAAGTAAAACATAGATTATTTTTTAGCCCCTCAGAGTTGGAGGGAAGTGATCCCAAATTTTGTACTTGAGAGAGAGAGAGAGAGAGAGAGAGAGAGACAGAGATGATTCTATTCCTTCGTGAAGTAATGTGTACAAACAAAATCAGGACAAGAATCAAATCGGAGCAAATTATGTATACTCATTCTAAGCTGATCATGATAGATTTTTCATTTCATTTCATTTCATTTATTTCCACATCCTGATAAAAAGCATTTACAAAGAAAACAACAACTGTACATAGAACATTAGAACAATATAGGACAAAAATGTACAACTTGCATAACAATTATTTTGACAAGAGACAAACACAACGTAAAACAGTTATTTCAGATTGTGGAGGTCTTTCTGTGGCTGATCCCATGAATTACAGCTAAAGTAGTTACATTAATGCAATACAAAACTATACAGAAAGAACGGAATACATCAGGAGGCGAGAGTCATCAAAGCAAGGTGCTCATTCAAGGAATAAAACTTAAGATTTATAGCATATCTTTTTGAACAAGAGCAAGGTGCTCATTCAAGGAATAAAACTTAAGATTTATAGCATATCTTTTTGAACAAGAGAGAATTTGCAACTTCTTTTAAATATTGAAAGTCTATTGGATGATTATATATTAGATTATTATAATTGGCAAATCATTCCATTAAACAGGTCCCGTATATTTGAAAGTGTATCTTGAGTATTTAAAATTGGGAATATATAATTTATTCATCTGTCTTCTATTATAATAATATTCTTATTTTGGATGAAGGAAATATCAAGAAAATTTGGCAAAAAGTTGTTCATATGTATTTGTACATATTGGAAGACATACAAAAAGTAGAGAAGGAACCGATAACGAATGCATTGACCCACTCAGAAATTGCAATAGATGTATACTAATTCAGTTAGACTCTATTATGGCTTCGTTCAAAGTTATCTGCGTTGATACAGAGCATAAGCAGTGATAGTAATACACAAACTTGAGATTTCTCAGAAATTAATTCAGTGGAAAGAATTGTGATAAACTCTATGAATGCCGAATCATCTTATGTCGTGCTTGGTATTCAAGTCGTTTCCATGATGAGAATCTCGCATAAAAATCATAAAACAAACAAACAAACAAACAAAAAGTCCGCGCACAACATTATGCATCATAAGGCTTCTACAGAGAAAACATACAGGAAGGACTCGTTTGTTGTTGTTTTACAATTTGATGCCAAATATTTCAGACAAATAAACGATTTTAGTATCTGTTTATGAACTTTGAGTATAAAGATCTGAAGGAATCAAAAATTAAAGGTCAGAAGGATATACAACAGCTGAAGACTAATAATATTATAAGTGTATTCAATATTGATCACAGGATTCAAATTCAATATTAGGGCTACTTATACATTATTTTAGCTTCAGAAGAGCTTCCTTTTTACTGTGTTGAATATGTATAGATTATTAACGTCAAATTTATCATACACACAATTAAAATGATAAGTTTTGTATTTCAATAGTTTTTAAACGTCAATATAAGACAATTTGATTTACCGAAGTTATATCACTGATCCGACAGAGTTTGCTCAGGCGATTTCACTCCGTAATGAGTAATAGTCATTCTGCTGGATGGAAAGGCGAGTGTTGATATTACAAAAAAGGGGACTCATTCAATTGTTACAACACGGTCATGAGTACTCCGAAGTGAATTCATATTTACATCTGTATTGTGAAATTCACAGGCATTTTCGGGGAAATCGCACATCTGTTTCCCCCTCTTTAATGTCTTTGAAGTACTGTACATACCATACTTTGTGTAAATCTTCAAGAGCACATACGTTTGCTGTTTTGAAAATGTGTAGTTAACTGAACACATCTGAAAGACAAATGCTCAAGAGGTTTACCTCAGTGGTCCATGGAACACGTATGTGTTTGGATAAGGTCTTAATATCATAAGAATATTTTGCCAGTGGTTGACAAACCTCGTTTTGAGACTGAATCCATTTGCTTTACATTGGAATCATTACCGTAGGGAATTTTACCAGGTGTGGAAATTGATGAATAATTGAGGATAAGCTCAAAGACTTTGTGACGAAATACCGCGCTAATGCTTACTCCGTATCACACTACTGACACGGGCTACTTTGCTATAGTGGTTGAATATTCATCAAAGGAAACCCCTCTTACCTCTGCACTTGCACTTGATAATGTTACCTCGGTGGCTCTGGCCGTATTGCGGTCAGAAGATATTCACGCAGAACGTGGCCAGAAGCTATCGAATAGCAGATTTATCTCACGATGCTGGTTTCTCGGAAAGGCGCTCCAATCTCGCACTCTTCTCCTCTACAATTTCCTTGTACTTGGAGGACACGTACGAGCTCATAAGGATGTAGAGTCACTGAGAAAAGAGACGCTAGTTTGTTTATATTTTTTTCTTTTCTCCCCAGGTGCATCCACAGAATTGTTGCCGGAGGAGATTTAATGATGTTTCCGTCGGAAACGCCAGGTTCAATGCCGCCACTTCCGGTAGGGAAGCAGGGCTTTCAGTAGACTGTATTCCCTTCGCTTAAAACAACGATTTCTTTACGTCTTAAAGAGATTATTTACCATGGTTTGAGGAGTTGAAGTCAGTTCCTGTGACACAAAGAACGTATATTAGGCCTGAGATTTGTACCGATCTTTATTAATCCATGATCGAAAATTCCCACAAACAGCAACTCAAAGAAGTCCAGTGTCCATAGCAATATATCTTTCTACAATAAGAATAGTGCGAGTTAGGTATACTGTAATAGGGTAAAGGATGTAAAGTGTTCAGAGGACTTCAAACAGGAAGGTACAGTTGCATATATTTCGCTCTGGAGGCCCTATATATTATTTTTATGTGCGACTGCGTTTACAGAGATCTTTGAATAGCAAATCAGAAACGTACTGTTCGGCGTGTTTCACATGATATTATTAATTATGCGCATTGCATTGCTGCTCCCTGGTATGTCTGCTGACACGTGTTCATGATAGCTCCATAGACTATGTTCCCTAATATTTTCATTTTATTGATTATGTAATTTCTTAAGCGTTTTTTAAACTTTTTTTTTTCATTTTGCGGAACAACAATTATCGGTGGGAGCAGTGAAAAGTTAATAAAAATTCAAGTCAATATAACCAAATTGCTCTTAGTGTGCTTTTGAACCAAATTATATCATAATTGTTATAATAATTATTCAGATGCAGAACAATATCGTGACACCTTGGACATTTTTTTTTTTTTTGGGGGGGGGGGGGGGAAGTAAGCAAGCAAGCAAACATACAAACATATGATAGAGCCATGCCAAACCAAAAGCAGAATGTGGTCTTGAAAACTTCAAGAGGAGGGATTTTCCTTTCCGTGACCATGTCAATACAGCGTGAAATAGGTCAGTCCATGTGACAAGAGTTATGGATACCACTTACTGGCATTGTCATACTTGTCATGCATATTACGCTCTTAATGTATTGCTATCACATAGATGTAGGCCTTATTTCTAATGCTTTTCAATTCATTGTTGCTTTTGTTATCATTCATTATTATGTCAAAGCACAGAATGAAGACAAAGAATGGAAATGAAGTGGATACACATGAAATTAAGCCGGTATAACATAATGATACTATAATATTGTCAATGAAGTAATATATAGATTTCAATGATAGGATTAAGAATCTTGTGTAGTTACACACTCTTCAGAATTCGCTACGGAATAATACGCTGTTTTCAAAGGTAGCATGTTTGTCATACTTAAATTCTGTGACGGAGCTTATGGAGCTATGTTGAGAATTTTTCAAGATTAATGCGGTCATCAAGTGAAGGTCGGTAGTGTTCTGCAGAGACGGCCTAATTTACCTCGGCCGTAAAACGTACGCTCATCACAAAATTAATTAAGGCTTCTTGCGGTGTGCTTTCCATGTGACCTTATGACCTAGATAAGACGTAAATGAAGGGTGGTTTACCGAAACCGTCTCCCAGTGATATCACGGCAAGTGGTGAATACCGGTCCGCCACCAGATTTTATTAATTAAACTCGCAGCCTCACGCAGACAGGAAAAGGGTTTTTCGTCACGGCGTGCGCCGCGTGTTAAAGACATTCACACAGGCGGCCATTCAACACGCACGCACGTTGCATGCCACACGTCGATTATGATTCTGGCTCTCATCAGAAACATCAATATAAACTATAGTTAAACAAAATGAATTACTAGACACACAATTATCTTTTGATTTTTGTTTAGACTTTTCATCGGTGGTGTATAGGGCATCCGCAAACACTGTTCTTGTGTAAGTCTAGGCCTAAAAAATACGCGCTTGATTTAAAAGATCCTTTGAAGAAATCAAAAAAAGAATAGATACAGATTCTGTTGACCTGCTTCCTGACTCCATCAACCTCTGCCGAGTGCTTCTCCCTCCTTCTCCCCCCCCCCCCTCTCTCTCTCTCTCTTCCCTTTGTCCCTCACTCTTTCTGTATTCTCAGTATCCTTCATTGCTGGCCCCAGAAGAAAATGTATACGAGCAGGTAGGTCTACATGATTTCTTCTTTAGGACGTTTCTGGAAAGAGATTAACCAATTCCGCTCCCAGAGACGAAAGTTATTGTCTGTGAAGATGTGAATTGCATTGAGAGTATACATGCTGTAGACCTGTGTGTTAATGACTATGGAATCTGGCATGTACATTTCCTAACGAATGATAATATGAACATGAAGCAAAAACAAAAACAAAACAAAAACAAAAACGACCTTGTCATTTGGATATCAGGCGGGTGAAACGTTGGAAGATGTTCTCATTGGAAACGCCAGCCAATAAGCCGCAATAACGATATTGAAAATGATTATCTCTATAACCTCGGGTAATGGACGATGAGGAATCTATCTCTGTCAATAACTAGTCTATCTTGCGACCAAAAGGTAACTAAAAATGTATGTTATGGTATCGAGCCGTCCCATCTGGTATGAGGCTAAACACTTTGTCCTTCGGATAGGATATAAGATTGAGGTCCCGTATGCTAGAAAGTCACAGCCCATGCGAGTTAAAGATCCACCTTTGCTTCCTCGAGAAGAGCAAAGTGCAAGTCCAGTGAAGTGCATGGCATGGCCACTTGTTAGCTAAAGGTATTAGCCATGCAGGCGTAAAACCGACTTGATGTACTGTATGGACGTAAACTCTTCAATTCCAGCGCTGTGTAGAAGGCACTCTGTTTCTCACGCCTTAGATTACCCAAACACTGATGTATTGTAGAGAGATGGATGTACTATGGAGTAAATATCTTGTCTACACTCACAAAAACAGCCTCTGTTATTGTGCGTATATCGCAGCGTTTATGATATAATGGCCGATTCTTGTTATTACTGTACAAATTGCCTTACACACTAATCATTGCATTCCTGGAAATGTGAACGATTGGCACTCTGCTTCCGAGATACAATAATGCACAAATCTTGTGTATAACACCGTTCCAATAAAGCGATGGCTCAAATGGTTTTGCCAAGGAAGGCCTTCAACAAAATGTTCAAGCTTAGAGAGATTTTTTTTTTTTTTTATCATTTGCGTATATAAATCGTTGACACGTAGGCCGTCGAGGAAAACGGTGATAACGCTCTGTGTTTACTGTAGACTTTTTTTATCGAGTGGACTGATGAAGGAATTATGTCCTCGAAAAAATGTTAACCTGGTGATATTTCGAACAAAAAAAAATACCGAAACAGACAAATTCCAGAGCAAAGAAGGAGATAGAAAAGATTTCAATGGACCTCGGAAAGACAGGGCTACAATAGAGCGCCGTGTTTGAAGAGTTATGCAGGTTGGAATACCAGCATTTTTTTTTTTCAATAATTGGCCAGTTCAAGTCGACTGTTACAATATAATATATATATAGGCCTATTGTATGTGTATATATATATATATATATATATATATATATATATATATATATATATATAATCTATATTGTAAATATACAATATAATATACATACATCAATACAAGCTATTCACATCAGTGTGTGTGAGCGTGCATCTTTCGCTTATCGCCTACTTTAGTTTCACTGTGTCCGTGTACTGCATCTTGTATAAGACAGAGCAGAATTACGGAGCTGAAGGCCGCTTATCTCCTTTTTGTGTGTCCATGAGTTTTGCATGATTTTTCTCCAGTAGGCCTACTCCCACATGCTCGGGCAAGTTGCACTGAAAAGAGTGAGA